>NC_052155.1:27120423-27441574 GCF_902713615.1 Scyliorhinus canicula
TCCCCACTCTTTGCTTTCTATTAATTAACCAATCCTCTATCCATGCTACTACTTTACCCTGAACACCATGCATCATTATCTTATGCAGCAACCTTTTGTGGTACCTTGTGAAAGCTTTCTGGAAATCCAGGTATACCACATCCATTGGCTCCCTGTTGTCTACTGCACTGGTAATGTCCTCAAAAAATTCCACTAAATTAGTTAGGCATGACCTGCCCTTTATGAACCCATGCTGCATCTATCCAATGGGACAATTTCCATCAAGATGCCTCGCTATTTCTTCCTTCATCATAGATTCCAGCATCTTCCATACGAACTGGCCTATAATTACCCGCTTTCTGCCTACCTCCTTTTTTAAAAAAGTGTTTAAAAAAGCATGGTACAACATTGGAGAGAGTAGGCTCCAAAGTTTTTGGAGGCCTTGGTGGGGAGGTGGGAAGCAGGAATGTTCTGTATCCAGGTTAGTAGACCTTGCTGAAATCATTGCATAGCGTACTTAGAAAGCAGTGGAGCAAATCATTGTGGAGGTTAATGCTGGGAAGCATGCACTGTGGACCTAAATGCGGTAAGTCTAAGAAACAATTCCTCATGTACCCTATTAAATCTCCCTCCTGGCTTAGAGAAATATGTTAAGGAGCCAACCAGGGATCAGGCTATTTTAGGTTTAGTATTATGTAACGAAGAAGGGTTGATAAATAGTCTTGTCATTAAGGATCCTCTTGGAAGGAGTGATCACAGCGTGCTAGAATTGCAAATTCAAATTGAGCGGGAGAAGACAGAGTGCCGTACTACAGTTGTAGCGTTGGGCAGAGGTAATTATACAGGCCTAATGAAAGAGTTGGCCCAAATAGTCTGAACACAAATAATTGAGGGGAGGACAGTTGAGGATGTTCAGGGAAATATTAGATAACTCTCAAAGTATATTCCTGAGAGGAAGAAATGAAATGAAATGAAAATCGCTTATTGTCACGAGTAAGCTTCAATAAAGTTACTGTGAAAAACCCCTAGTCACCACATTCTGACGCCTGTTTGGGGAGGCTGGTATGGGAATTGAACCGTGCTGCTGGCCTGCCTTGATCTGCTTTAAAAGCCAGCCATGAATTGTAATTTGTAACAAGTGTCAAAGAAAAACAAGAAAGTCAGGGAAGACATAAATTGCTATAGTGAGAGTTTGGTGACTGAGGGATATTAAGGGTTTATTTTTTATTTATTATCTAAAGTCTAGTCTTTCTGTTATTTAGTTAATTAACTTAAAAGTTGCTGTTTGGTTGAGAAGAAGGTGAATTTTCAACCAGTTTTAAACAAAGGTTCTACTTGTAGCTACTTGCAGCTGGAGCTTGTTAATTAGTTAATTGGATTAGGCCAGTTTTCAGAGGCTGGAGTCACAATATAAATCTGACCTAGTTACAATGCAGACTTTGTTTGCACTGAGTGCTGAATTTGTGTGCATTTGAGTGCTATAGTGAGAGTTTGGTGACTGAGGGAGTGCTGAATTTGTGTGCATTTGAGTGCTATAGTGAGAGTTTGGTGACTGAGGGAGTGCTGAATTTGTGTGCATTTGAGTGCTATAGTGAGAGTTTGGTGACTGGGAGAGTGTTGAATTTGTGTGCATTTGAGTGCTATAGTGAGAGTTTGGTGATTGAGGGAGTGCTGAATTTGTGTGCATTTGAGTGCTATAGTGAGAGTTTGGTGACTGAGGGAGTGCTGAATTTGTGTGCATTTGAGTGCTATAGTGAGAGTTTGGTGACTGAGTGAGTGCTGAATTTGTGTGCATTTGAGTGCTATAGTGAGAGTTTGGTGACTGAGGGAGTGCTGAATTTGTGTGCATTTGAGTGCTATAGTGAGAGTTTGGTGACTGAGGGAGTGCTGAATTGGTGTGCATTTGAGTGCTATAGTGAGAGTTTGGTGACTGAGGGAGTGCTGAATTTGTGTGCATTTGAGTGCTATAGTGAGAGTTTGGTGACTGAGGGAGTGCTGAATTTGTGTGCATTTGAGTGCTATAGTGAGAGTTTGGTGACTGAAGGAGTGCTGAATTTGTGTGCATTTGAGTGCTATAGTGAGAGTTTGGTGACTGAGGGAGTGCTGAATTTGTGTGCATTTGAGTGCTATAGTGAGAGTTTGGTGACTGAGGGAGTGCTGAATTGGTGTGCATTTGAGTGCTATAGTGAGAGTTTGGTGACTGAGGGAGTGCTGAATTTGTGTGCATTTGAGTGCTATAGTGAGAGTTTGGTGACTGAGGGAGTGCTGAATTTGTGTGCATTTGAGTGCTATAGTGAGAGTTTGGTGACTGAGGGAGTGCTGAATTTGTGTGCATTTGAGTGCTATAGTGAGAGTTTGGTGACTGAGGGAGTGCTGAATTTGTGTGCATTTGAGTGCTATAGTGAGAGTTTGGTGACTGAGAGAGTTCGGTGAGGAGGGGGCAAGGTTCTCCTTTCATTTCATTTCCTACTTTTCCTCAAAGTGTGTGAAGGGAGCTGGGAGTTTACAGAGAGTGCAGCTGACTGGGAGCAGAGTCGGAGGGCGGAGTTCCAGTTGCTCCACAGTGCAGCTATATTCTGTAAGGTAAGAGGGGATGGAGGCTAGGGCAGTTGCATGCTCCTCCTGTAGGACGTGGGTGGTGAGGGATACCACCGGTGTCCCCGCTGACTATACCTGCGGGAAGTGCACCCAACTCCAGCTCCTCAGAGACCATGTTAGGGAACTGGAGCTGGAGCTGGATGAACTTCGGATCATCCGGGAGGCAGAGGGGGTAATAGACAAGTTACAGGGAGGTAGCCGCACCCAAGGTACAGGACAAGAGTAGCTGGGTTACAGTCAGGGGAAAGAAAATGAACAGGCAGACGGTGCAGGGATCTCTCGTGGCCGTTCCCCTTCAAAACAATTATACCATTTTGGATGCTGTTGGGGGGCATGACCTACCGAGGGAAGGCCGTAGCGCCAGGTCTCTGGCACTGAGTCTAGTTCTGGGGCTCAGAAGGGAAGGAGGGAGAATAGAAAAGCAATAGTGATCGGAGACTCAATGGTTAGGGGAATAGATAGGAGATTCTGTGGTCGCGAGCGAGACTCCCGGAAGGTATATTGCCTCCTGGGTGTCAGGGTCAGGGATGTCTCGGATCATGTCTTCAGGATCCTTAAGAGGGAGGGTGAGCCACCAAAAGTCATGGAGCACATTGGTACCAAACAACGACGTAGGTAGGGAAAGGGGTGTGGATGTAATAAACAAGTTTAGGGAGTTAGGCTGAAAGTTAAAAGCCAGGACAGAGTTGTCATCTCTGGTTTGTTGCCGCGTGATAGCGAGGCTAGGAATAGGGAGAGAGTGCAGTTGAACATGTGACTGCAGGAATGGTGTAGGAGGGAGGGCTTCAGATATTTGGATAATTGGAGCGCATTCTGGGGAAGGTGGGACCTGTACAAGCAGGACGGGTTGCATTCGAACCAGAGGGGCACCAATATCCTGGGAGGGAGGTTTTCTGGTACTCTTTGGGAGGGTTTAAACTAATTTGGCAGGGGAATGGGAACCGGATTTGTATTCCAGCAACAAAGGTAGCCGATGTTCAGGACGTCAAAGCGTGAAGTGAGGCAGTGGGGAAGGTAACACTGACAAAGGAGAGTACTTGCAGGAGATGGGTTGAAGTGTGTATACTTCAACACAAGAAGCATTAGGAATAAGGTGGATGAACGTAAGGCATGGATCTGTACTTGGGCTACGATGTGGTGGCAATTACGGAAACTTGGATAGAAGAGGAGCAGAAATGGTTGTTTGAGGTTCCTGGTTATAGATGTTTCAATAAAATTAGGGAAGGTGGTAAAAGAGGTGGAAGAGTTGCATTGTTAATTAGAGATAATATAACAGCTGCAGAAAGGCAGTTTGAGGAGGATCTGCCTACTAAGGTAGTATGGGTTGAAGTCAGAAATAGGAAAGCAGCAGTCACCTTGTTGGGAGTTTTCTATGGGCCCCCCAATAGCAGCAGAGATGTGGAGGAACAGATTGGGAAACAAATTTTGGAAAGGTGCAGAAGTCACAGGGTAGTAGTCATGGGTGACTTCAATTTCCTAAATATTGAGTGGAAACTCTTTAGATCAAATAGTTTGGATGGGGTGGTGTTTGTGCAGTGTGTCCAGGAAGCTTTTCTAACACAGTATGTAGATTGTCCGACCAGGGGGGAGGCCATATTGTATTTGGTATTTGGTGATGAACCAGGTCAAGTGATAGATTTGTTAGTGGGGGAGCATTTTGTAGATAGTGACCACACTTCTGTGACTTTCACTTTAGTAATGGAGAGGGATAGGTGCAGGGTAAGGTTTACAATTGGGGGAAGGGTAAATACGATGCTGTCAGACAAGAACTGAAGTGCATAAGTTGGGAACATAGGCTGTCAGGGAAGGACACAATTGAAATGTGGAACTTATTCAAGGAACATATACTACGTGTCCTTGATATGTATGTCCCTGTCGGGCAGGGAAGAGATGGTCGAGTGAGGGAACCATGGTTGACAGGAGAGGTTGAATGTCTTATTAAGAGGAAGAAGGATACTTATGTAAGGCTGAGGAATCAAGATTCAGAAAGGGCGCTGAAGCGATACAAGATAGCCAGGAGGGAACTGAAGAAAGGGATTAAGAGAGCTAAGAGAGGGCATAAAAAAATCTTAGGCGGGTAGAATCAAGGAAAACCCCCAGGCCTTTTACACATATATGAGAAATATGAGAATGACTAGAGCGAGGGTGGTTCCGATCAAGGACGGTAGCGGGAGATTGTGTATTGAGTCTGAAGAGATAGGAGAGGTCTTGTCTTGAACGAGTACTTTTCTTCAATATTTATGAATAAGAGGGGCCATATTGTTGGAGAGGACAGTGTGAAACAGACTGGTCAGCTCGAGGAGATACTTGTTAGGAAGGAAGATGTGTTGGGCATTTTGAAAAACTTGAGGATAGACAAGTCCCCCGGGCCTGACGGGATATATCCAAAGATTCTATGGGATGCAAGAGATGAAATTGCAGAGCCGTAGGTGACCAAACACGTGGTTGAAGGTGAAGCAGTGGATGTGGTGTACATGGATTTTAGTAAGGCATTTGGTAAGGTTCCCCATGGTAGGCTTATGCAGAAAGTAAGGAGGCATGGGATAGTGGGAAATTTGGCCAGTTGGATAACGAACTGGCTAACCGATAGAACAGTAAGAAGTCTTACAACATCAGGTTAAAGTCCAACATGTTTGTTTCAAACACTAGCTTGCGGAGCACAGCTCCTTCCTCAGGTGAAAGAGCAGTGCTCCGAAAGCTAGTGTTTGAAACAAACATGTTGGACTTTAACCTGGTGTTGTAAGACTTCTTACTGTGCTCACCCCAGTCCAACGCTGGCATTTCCACATCATGGCTACTCACCGATAGAAGTCAGAGAGTGGTGGTACAGGGTCAGGGGTCTGATGCTGTGGCCGAGGGTGTGTGTGTGTGTGTGTGTGGGGGGGGGGGGGGGGGCGTATTTGATAGCACCTTGAGAGATGGCAGGGCATGTGAGGGAGGATCCGAGGTACCAGGGTAGAAGCTGAAGCTGATTGTTGGTCTCTCGCTCTCTCCAGTTCCTGACAGATATTAATTGTGGAAGATATCTTAGACCCCGTGGAAGCTGGCCTCGTGGTAGCGTAACAAAAAAGGTGGTGGCAGCAGTATCGACAGAAGCTCGAGGCATCGGACAATTTGCAGGTTTCCGTCCCACACCCTGAGGACCTGGTCGCCCATCAAGCCGGGGAAGGACGCAGAGGGGAAGGCCGGCGATAGCCCAAGGTGTACAGGCGCCATTGGTCCTTTGAACAGATGACAGACAGCGTGTTCCGCAGGAGGCTAAACTTCAACAAGGAGACAGTTGACACCGACACCAATCCTACACTACTGTGCCTCAGGATCATTCCAGGGCTCGGGTAGGGACTTGTGCAGCTGCTCGAGTAGGGACTTGAAGTCACAGATGCCCTGTTTGCCTGGGCAGCTGACTATATAAATCTTGACCTGGACCAAGCCCATCAAGATGCCCGGGCAGCAGGATTTTCCACCATTGCCGGGATGTCCCAGGTCTGGGGATAACACGTATGTCGCCCTGCAGGCAGTCTGGCAGTGCCCTTCATCAACAGGAAAGAGTTCCACCTCCCAAACATCCAACTTATGTGCGACCACCATCTGAAGATCATGCACATGTGTGCATATTTCTCTAGGAGTGTGCGCGACAGCATCCTGCTGCAGTCTGAGATTCCTGGCATCTTCGAGGGACACCTTAGGGTCACCGAATGGCTCTTGGGGGATAAGGGGTACCCACTTAGGACCTGGCTAATGATGCCAGTATGGAGGCCAGAGACCAATGCGGAGACCCTATATAACAAGGCCCATATAGCCACCCAGGCTGTCATTGAGCAGTGAATCAGACTGCTTGAAGATGTGGTTCCAGTGCCTCGACCACTCTGGTGATGCACTGAAGTACACTCCCCAGAGAGTTGCCAGCTTTGTGGTGAACTACTGTGCCCTTCACAATTTGGTACAGCAGTGGAGTGATGTGCTGGAGGAGGCATATGCGGCCACCTCCGAGGAGGAGCCGGGCCAGGAAGGGCTGGAGGATGAGCCCGGATTGGAGAGTGGAAGTGGAGGACAGGTGGCGGCGGTAAGGGTCCGGCATGCCTGGATGACCAGGGAGGTTTGCGTCCTTACCCGCTTCTCATAGGACATGGCTCCGTCCATCATCACTTCCCCTCTCCCTTTCCCACCCACCATCTCCTCGCATCTGTGCCCCGCTCAACCATTCCCCCACTCACCCATTACCCACTCCCTCGCCCCATTCCTGCCAATCACCCTGGGTCTGTGTTACATCACTCCAGGGCAATGGGCCTGTGTCGGCACTGTCAGTGGGCCAATACATAAGGCAGGAGGGTGATGATAAATCACTGTGAGCTGGGCTCCGGTGCTCCTCAATCTAAGCCATAATCTGACTCCTGCCTGTCACACCATCACTGACACCTATCACCTGCACGTGGTATGTGTAGTGGGGAGGGGGGGGGGGGGGGGGCAGTGCGGAATAATGCAACGGAAGCTTCATATGTCTCGGGTGTAACGTGTTTCAATGCCGTACAATCGAGACTCCAGCAGTCTCTAGCCCCTGATGGTATTGCCCTCCTCTCCAATGCCCTTTACTTGCTTGTGATCCTGTGATCAGTGATCCTGTACTTGCTCAGCCCTTCCTGCCCTGCCGCTGCATCTAGCTGTTTCCCTTGGAGGTGGGGGTAGCCTACTGCTTACTGCGGCCTGTGGCCTTTGATCTCCTAGCGGAGCATCGGGGGGGGGGGGGGGGGGGGGGGCGGACCTCAGGCAATGACCTGAAGCCGTCGGTACATGGCGTGGCGTACTCTCCGCGTTCTCTGCTTTGAAGGGGCGGAGCATAGTGAAAGTGGCACCACCCTTGATTTGGTTGGGAACTTTGATTCTCCGGCCGATCGACTGCCAAACGTAATTTCGGCGTCGGCGACCGGGGAATCCAACCGCCTGTCAGGACTCGACCGTGTCCATCAATCTGGCCAGTTCGGCATCTCTGAAGTTTAGAGCTGGCCTGCGCGGTAGAATGGCTGCGCAGTAGAATGGCTGTATGCTGCCTGGGGTTTGCTCTGCGGGATCAGTTAAAATGCTGCCGGATGGCCAAAGATGTGCGGGTTAGGTGGATTGGCCGTTGAGCAGCAGCCACCAACAAGTAAGTGCCTAAACGACGACCGCTACCTGAAACCGGCATTACTGACACCCTTGCCAACTGATAGCGATCCGAAGCCTGCAGACCAGAACAGAACAAAGGCCTTGTTCCCTGACCTCGCAGTTCCTTCTTAGCTAAGTATTAGTTGTTTAGTGGTAGAAGTAAGTTTAATCTTTAGCGTGTGCATGAGTGTTATAATTGTGTTCTAATAAACTCTAATTGTTTTGGACTTACTAATTGGTGTACAGCTTTATTGCTTTGAACTTCACCTTGAAACTTGTGGCGGTGTCTTTACGGCACCTGGCGACTCCAGAGCTTAGAACGAGAAACAGAGCCAAAGCGAGTGTTAAGCACACTCACCCAGAACGACCAACACCATCAATCTGGCCAGTTCGGCATCTCTGAATTTTAGAGCTGGCCTGCGTGGTAGAATGGCTGCGCGGTAGAATGGCTGTATGCTGCCTGGGGTTTGCTCTGCGGGATCAGTTAAAATGCTGCCAGCCCTCGTTAGCGGGAAGATGCTGGGCACGATGCCCACGGATCAGGCGGTCGGACAGTCATTTGAAGCCCATGGGGCATCATTAACTGCACTAATTAATGTTAGATACCGGTTATGGCCTCGCCAGGTCAGCTGCTGGCAAACACCTCATTTGCCGCTCGCTACCACACCTGGAATCTTTTCCGTCAGATCGTGCCCCTGGTCCCTAGCAAGTGTAAGTGAGCCACATTGTGAGTCATCGAGCATACAGTGAAGAACGAGGCCATTTGGCACATCAAGTCTGCACCGACCCACTTAAGCCCCCACTTCCACCCCATCCCCCCAACCCAATAACCCCTCCTAACCTTTTTGGATACTAAGGGCGATTTAACATGGCCAATCCATGTAACCTGCACCTCTTTGGGCTCTGGGAGGAAACCAGAGCACTCGGAGGAAACCCACGCAGACATGGGGAGAACGTGCAGACTCCACGCAGACAGTGACCCAGTGAGGAATCGAACCGGCGAACCCTGGCTCTGTGAAGCCACAGTGCTATCCATTTGTGCTACCGAGTCAATGATTAATAGTTCCCAGGTGCATTTTCCATGACACCACCCTGACCATTCATAGCCCACTTCCCAGCAGTCGCACCTGCAGTATAACTTTGTGCTCCCTTTGATATGTGACATTTTCCATTTGTCCGAGGGACTAAAAGGTGAAATGTTTTGTCAGCCTGCCCCTTTTTTCAGCAAATTCTAATGCTCCTACAAACGTAAGAACCAGCAGATAATAATAAGGAATCAATCTCTAGGTTGGACGGATTT
The DNA here is from genome assembly GCF_902713615.1 of Scyliorhinus canicula. Taxonomy (NCBI): domain Eukaryota; kingdom Metazoa; phylum Chordata; class Chondrichthyes; order Carcharhiniformes; family Scyliorhinidae; genus Scyliorhinus; species Scyliorhinus canicula. Next base: position 27,129,440 of record NC_052155.1, read on the forward strand.
ATTTAAATAACATTGATGGGGGAGCAGCTGAATGCTGAATTATGGGTGCATGTTAACTAGACCACAGTCTGAAGTCCATGATATAATTGACTGATTTAACAATCTCCCTCTTCTGCGTTCTTTTGGATAATACCTGGGTCGTACCTACACTATTGTTCTTATCACTATAGCAATTGTCAGGGGCCATGTCAGAAGTGACAGGAGCAGCACAAGGTCACACTTTGCTAACTCAAGTGGAAACTGTGGGATAGAAACTACCGGCGCTGTGGAGATGAATTTTTTGGACATGGCGCTTTAATAAAAAGCTTGATTAGACAACAACAAATTGCAATTATACACCACATTTAACATAGTGAAATATTCCAAAGTGCTTCACAGGAGCGTTATTAAACAAACCCTGTCACCGGGTCACATAATGACATAACAGGATTGGTTAGGATTATAACTGATGCCTTAAAGTAAGGCAGAGAGGGAGCAAGGGCAACCGTGGCAACACGGTTAAAGGATATTAATGCTATGAGGGAGTTAGACAAAGATCTATTGTATAGGTTTTTGGCAAAGTATGATATGTAGCCGTAACATTCTTTACTTCAGTAGAGGAATGCTCTATATCAGAGCCTAATCTGATCAGTTTAGCATGGAAATATTCTGGTTCCTGCGGTTTCTCATTTTTGAAACAATTTCCTTCATTTCAGATATCCCACTGTTTGATGGATTGCATTTCTAAGCATTCTTTGGTAATTCATTATAGGTCGTTTCTGAGCAAGAATGCTTGCTAAGAAAAATAAATCAGGATAATAAATCAGGCGATCATAAAAGCATGTAAAAAAGGCAGTACTTCGATCACGAGTGACTGTAATATTCATGTAGGTTGGGAAAATCAAATTGGCAATACGAGCCATGAGGAAGGATTCATTGTGTATTGAGGCCAATTTCCGAGTCCAATACGCTGTGGATCCAATCAGGGATCAGGCTATTTTGGATTTGGTAATGTATAACAAGGCAGGTTTCATAAATAATTTCCTTTTTTTAAAACACATTTTATTCAAACTTGTATCAAAGTAGTTACAGCAAATAAACACCCCGGGAAACATTCTTCCCAACAACCGCGAACACTTCCGCCCAGAATCTTCCCAATTTTTCACAATCCCAAAACATGTGTGCATGATTCGCTGGCCCCTGCCCACACCTCTCACACTCATCTGCTACCCCGTGAAAGAACCCACTCATTCTCGCCCGAGTCATATGCACCCTGTGCACCACCTTAAACTGTATCAGGCTCATCCTTGCACAAGAGGAGGTCCCGTTTACCCTTCGCAGTGCCTCACTCCATACTCCCCAATTGATCTCCCCTCCCAACTCCGCTTCCCATTTCTCCTTGATCTCCACCACCCGCTTGCCTCCCTGCCCCCCCAGCCACTTATACATATCCCCAATTCTTCCCTCCCCTTCCACATCTGGAAGCAGCAGTCGCTCCAGAAGGGTGTATCCCAGCAATCTAGGGAACCCCATCCAGACCTTTCGTGCAAAGTCCCTAACCTGTAGATATCTGAACTCACTACCCCTCGGCAGCTCTACCCTCTCCCTTAGCTCCTCCAGACTGGTGAACCCTTCCTCCAAATACAAATCCCTCACCTTGACCAGCCAACTTCCCTCCACCCCCTGTAAACACTATCCATCCCCCCGGCTCAAACCCATGATTCTCGCACAGTGGCGTTAGCACCGACATCCCTTCCACCCTAAAATGCCTCCTCAGGTGATTCCATATCTTCACTGTGGACTGCACCACTGGGCTCCTTGAATACCTACTCTACAATAACTATCACTAGAGAAAATGTACCAGTGAAACTAATGGAGCAAAAGACCGCTAACTCCCCCAAATCTGATGGGTTACATCCCAGGATATTAAAGGATACAGCTGCGGAGATTGGGAATGCACTACAGTAGTTGGAATCTTCCGAGAATCCTTAAATTCTGGAAAAGTCCCAGAGGATTAGAACACTGCCAATGTAACATCCTTATTAAAAAAGGGAGGGGGACAAAAAACATATAGGCCAATTAGCTTAACTTTTGTCATTGGAAAAATGTTAGAGTCCATTATAAAGGGTACAAAGCAGGGCATTTAGAAATTCAAACAGAGTCAGCATGGTTTCATGAAGGGAAAATCATGCCTGAAAAACTTAATGGAATTCTTTGAGGTGATAATGAGCAGGATAGATAAAGCAAAACCAGTCGATGTAATATACTTGGATTTCCAAAAAATGTTCGCTAAGGTACCGCACACAAGGTTACCTAATAAGATAAGAGCTTATGGTGTTGGGGGTAATATGATGGTGCTGGAGCCTGCCAACTCTCTGCAAGCTCTCCTGAACAGATCTTCTTTTCATTTATCTTATAATCTCTCTAATCTTTTAAAATTTAATTCTAGACTAACATTATTACTGACCTTTCGCTTTTATCTTTTCTTGCAGGTTTGAACATCCTCCGAGGCCCGTGGAGACCATTTGAACCAACCTGACCTGACCTGCAAGCGGATAAGGCCCAAACCGGAAGTGAGGCCCCGACCTCGATTTGAACCTGACCCGGACCACGGAGCATGCGACCCGTCCTAAGAACCGACGGCAGTCCCCGGACCGCCCGGCCCAGTCCCTGGAGCTTCCAACCCGGCCCCCGACCATGAGACCCGGCCCAACTCGACCCAGAGAGTCCCACCCAGTGACCCGACCCAGAGAGGCCCGCCCAGCAACCCCACCTACCTGGAGATGGAGAAAAGAAAAATCCACATGGAGGTCCGACCGGGCCTACTCCAAGACCCGATCCCAGGAGTGCCCAAGAAGGGAACAGAACACTGCGACCCAGGACCCCCGAAATGGTGGAGACCCCACACGAGTACCCGAACGCGCTGCAAGGCATTCCCATGCTCGCAGAACGCCGGGATCCGACCGGATCACAAACATGTCCCTCCAGCAACCCACCACCTCAACCAGTGCCCAGGACCCTGCCAGATGCGACCCTGGAAACGTAACCAGTGCCCTGGTCCCCCAGCGCCCCGGCCCCCGCCAGGCGCAAACACGTATCTTCAACAAGGGCTGACTTCTCCCATCGGATCCCGGGATTGTCCAGCCGCAGTCGCCGACTGAGGAAGTGAGGGAAATGGTGGGGGTCTACAGGTGAGACTGAAGCAACAAGGTTTCAAGACCCCTCTCCCCAGCATACACCTGGCAAACATACAAGCAATCGAAAACAAGCTGGATGAACTTAACGCCAGACTTACCTCTCAGAGGGAAGTAAGAGGCTGCTGTGTGCTCTGTTTCACAGAAACATGGCTGACTCCGCCTCTTTGCCATACAACCTGAAGGCTTCTCAATTCATCAGACTGACCGCACTGCGTCGTCATGCAAAGCAAAGGGTGGAGGGGTTTGCCTCCTCATCAACTCCTCCTGGTGCTTGGATGTGGCGACCCTGGTGACCTACCGCTCCCCGGACCTGGAATACCTGACCGTGAAGTGCCGCCCATATTATCTTCCACGTGAGTTCACTTCAGCCATTATCACAGCGGTCTACATCCCACCCCAGGCAGAAGTGAAGAAGGCGCTGGACGAACTGTACGCAGTTATAAACAACTACAAAACAAACATCCGGAGGCCTTGTTCATTGTGGCCGGAGACTTCAACAAGGCCAGCCTCAAGTGTGTACTGCCAAAATTCCACCAGCACATCTCCTGTCCCACCAGGGGCGACAACACTCTTGACCACTGCTGCTCAAAAATCAAGGGCACCTACCTTTCCATACCCTGACCGCACTTTGGAAAATCAGACCATAAGACGGTGCTCCTTCTCCCGGCATACAAGCAGGAACTCAAGCGGGAGAATCCAGCGAAGAAGGCCATGCAGTGCTGGTCCGAGGAGACAGAAGAGTTCCTACGTGACTGCTTAGAGACAGTGAACTGGTCTATATTTAAGAACTTAGCGACCAACTTAAATGAGTATGCCGCCACCGTCACAGACTGCATCAGCAAATGTGTGGACGACTGCGTGCCAAAGAAAGCAGTACGTACGTTCCCCAACTGGAAACCATGGCTCAAACGCGAGATTGACTCCCTACTGAAGGACAGATCTGAGGCGTTCAAGTCAGGCGACCCTGATCTATACAAGAAATCCAGGTACGACCATTCGCAAAGCCAAGAAAGAAAATCAGACCAAGCTAGTGTGCATTTCTGGTCGCCTCATTTTAGGAAGGATGTGGAAACTTTGGAAAAGGTGCAAAGGAGATTTACCAGGATGTTGCCTGGAATGGAGAGTAGAATGGATGCTCGGCCTTTTCTCATTGGAACGGAGAAGGATGAGGGGCGACTTGATAGAGGTTTATAAGATGATATGGGGAATAGATAGAGTAGACAGTCAGAGACTTTTTCCTCGGGTGGAACAAACCATTACAAGGGGACATAAATTTAAGGTGAAGGGTGGAAGATATGAAATGAAAAATGAAAATCGCTTATTGTCACAAGTAGGCTTCAAATGAAGTTACTGTGAAAAGTCCCTAGTCGCCACATTCCGGCGCCTGTTCGGGGAGGCTGTTACGGGAATCGAACCGTGCTGCCAGCTTGCCTTGGTCTGCTTTCAAAGCCAGCAATTAGCCCAGTGAGCTAAACAGCCCCTTCAGGGGGCTTATAGGGGGGATGTCAGAGGTAGGTTCTTTACCCAGAGAGTAGTGGGGGCATGAAATGCACTGCCTGTGGAAGTAGTTGAGTCGGAAACATTAGGGACCTTCAAGTGGCTATTGGATAGGTACATGGATTATGGTAGAATGCTGGGGTATAGATTGATTTGTTCTTAATCTAGGACGAACGTTCGGCACAGCGTGGGCTGAAGGGCCTGTTCTGTGCTGTATTTTCTATATTCTGTGTTCTAGAATCACAGACAGACTCTCGGCGGTTGTGGCAAGGCCTAAACTACATAAAGGGCCACAAAGCGAAGCCGAGCAGTATCTCCGGCGCACCGCTCCCCGATGAACTCAATGCATTCTACGCTCGGTTTGAGCAGGAAACCAACGATCCGCTGTCGACTGCGTGGTTCACTCGTGGTTCCACCCAGCGGGCACTCGGAGTGACGGCTGTCCTGGTGGTGGACGGGGGGATCCGTCACCAGACTCGTGATCTGGGGCCACTGAACGGCGGGTGCGTGCAATCTGGGGATGCCTATCTGCTTGGTGCCGGTCTGAGGTTTGGGTCTGCCATGTTGCGCGGGGCTGTTGACGCAAGCGGCCACTGTGCGCATGTGTGGACATGGGTCCGGAGGTACAGGGCCCCGTATCGGCAGCCAGAGCTGCATGGACTACTCCAGGGCCCTGCAAGCCTCCGTCAAAATGATTTGCGCACATTTTCCCGCGAGCATGGGGACATAGCCCCACTATCAGAGAATTCCGCCCAATGTATTACATGTAGTTGATCCAGTAAGGGTTAAAAACCTGGATTAGTGTGTGACCGCTGCAGTCATGTTTTTTAAAATCCTGGTTTGAAAGGCAACAGGCTATTTGGTGAAATTAAAGCATGGTAAAAGTTGGGCTAATGACATTTTATTAATTATAAATGAGGTTCCCTGGGGAGTCAACATTTAGAGACATTGGCCAGAATTCTCTGATCATTGGGGTTCACATTTCCTGCTTGCAGCGACTTGGGTTGTTTTCAATGGGAAATCCCAGTAACAAGAAGTGGGAAGATAGAATCCCACCACCAACAAATGGATCCCTGCCGTGAAACAGGTGCCTGGGGAATTGGAAAATCCGGCTCTTTGTGTTTAGTTTGGGAAGATAATGTAGTTAATGGTTGGAGCCTGGGACTGAAGCAGTCAGCTGATACATTTTCAGTTCTGAAGTTCAGTTAAAGATTTGACTGTGGGCAGATCAGTAGCTGCCCCTAAAACAATGAGTTTGTGTGTGGACAGACTAGTAGTTTCTCTCACACAGTGAACTAAACGTTTGCCTGTGAACAGGACGCGAGCAGTTTCTCACAGGTTGGCAGGTTAAACAGTACTCCTTCTTACCCTTTCCCAGTTCCGGCACTTCGAATCTATTCCCAGTGTTTCCTCTCTTAGGAAGAGTCAGTCAGTCAGTCCGAGACCCTACTAATCTGGTTATATTTCCGTTTTCACAGCAGCCTTGACCTCAGTGCTCACTGGGAAATTGCTTAGCATTGGTCCGCTGTGTGAGTGTACCAGGGCTCCGGGGCCTGACCTCGAACTCCCCATTGCACAAACCAAGGCTAGGAATCCTGATGTGAATAACTCACTTCCTGACTCCCTCAAGCCAGTCCACCATCTACAAGGCACAAGTGAGGAGTGTGTTGGGATGCTCTCCGCTTGCCTGGATGACTGCAGCTCAAGAAGCTTCCATCCAGGACAAAGGAGCTCACTTTAGTGGCACCGCATCTTCAGACATTCAATCCCTGCACCATGACGCACAGAAGCAGCCGTGTGTACCATCTACAAGATGCACTGCAGGAACTCCCCAAGGCAAGAACGAGTAAACATAAATCAAAAATGATTTGGACACAAAGCAACAATGAACCATAGATAATTCTGGTCCAGGATTCTCTGTTCCCCGCTGTTGCGATCGGGAATCCTGTGCGGGCAGAGAACAGAGCGTTGATCGAAAAATGGGATCGCGCTAGACGGCGGACCTGTTCCCAATCTCTGCTCCCCCATCGCCGGCCGTTGCAACCCACTCTGCACCAGCCTGAACGTGCAAACCACCGCGTTGCATACATTTCAACGGGATTAATGGGCTAGAAGCCCGATTTGCCACCCCCCCTCGTTATGCCTCACTCCTTCCAGATGGGAATCACACGGGCATGATTTGGGGCAACTGTTACAAGTGGGGCCTTGGTGTCATGGCCCAGGAGTTGCTGAGGGGTATATGGCTGGAGCTCTGGCACTAGCAGGTGGCGACTTGGTGGCCAGTGTGTGGATTCGGGGTGTCCCCCTCGGGATCAGATTGTCCTGTTAAACCCTCCGATACCTGCTCGAAAGGCATTGAAGCCCACCCCTGAGGTGTAACTTACAGACTCCTGACTGTTGACTGCTGCCAGTATCCAGGAAATGCTCTGATGTCTCCTGACCCCTCCCTGGCACACAGCCCCTCTCAGACTACCAGGCTCAATAGTGAGAATATGAACTATCACACTTATAAGGATCAGGCGATGTCTCCAAGCTGGGCAGGTCTATAACACCCCATTGGCATCAGACCGCAGGAGACCTTCCATCCCAGACCCAGCCTGGAAACCTGACCGTATCCCTATTACAGCCTCTGTGTCCTCTGTGTCCCTGGCTCCACTTCACACTGGAGCCAAGCTCCCAACATGAGCACACATCCCTCTGTTACTGCATCTGCAGGACAAGGCCGCACACCAGTCTATAAGCACAGAGTTGCTTGTCGGCACAGAATGAACGTCTCCACCATGCAACCAGCTGCCACCCCTGTGGCAGAAAGGCACAAGGCCCACTCAATTGAGGACACCCACAGCAGACTCCACTGGGTGAAACAGGCCAGGGGTCACAGTGTCCATTGGCATTTGCTGCCGCCGTCTCCCCCTCACCAAGGAGACTGTGCCCAACTTTGCCAGATGGTGGTACACCTGGCATAGCGAGAGTCAGGAGGAGGACACCTGATCCCAGTCACGTTCACGGCTACCCTTAACTTCTATGCTTCTGGCTCTTTCGAGGGCTTTATCAGGGTCATGTGCTGGACTTTGCAATCATCCATGCATCCAAGATGTCACCCACATCCACTTTAACCAGGACCAGGCCCAGCAGGATGCCCAGGCTGCAGGATTTGTTGGCATCACTGCCATGTGCCAGGCCCAGGAGGTTATTGATGGCATGCATGTTGCTCTCAGAGCACCAGGTCTGTCATAGTATCCACTCATGTATATAATGAGATGCAGACAGGCAGTAATTGACACACAGGATGACCAATGAACACACAACACAGAACAACCAATCACCAGACAGGACACCACCACTATAAAGCCCACAGGGCATTAAGCCTCTCCCTCTCTCAGGACCCAGCTACTGAGACAGTCGGAGTGCACAAGCTAGTGAGCACTATTACCAAGCGGTAGCTAGTAAGTCTGGTCAAACCAGTAAGAGGTAATCAGTAGGATTAGTAGAGTGTCAACCCACAACTGAACATGTACAGCAGTCCACTAGTTAAATAAAACAGTGTTGGATCATCTCCTGTGTCAGATGTTTGTTTCTGGCTTCACTGCATCCAGTTGCAGTCAACGTCGAACCAACCTGCCTAACATATCAGGGTCGACAGGGGGTGTCCTTCTTTAACAGGAAGGGGTTCCATTCCCTGAATGTTCAGTTGCTGTGCGATAACCGGCTGCACATCAGGCAACGTGCACAACACTTACATTCTAGTGCACTCAGAGGTTCCTCGGGTGAGATGTTGGCTGGTGGGTGACAAGGTCTACCCACTGAGGTCATGGTTGATGATGTCTCTGTGGGGGCCCCAGACTGATGCGGGGGGATGTTATAATGATGCTCACTCAGCAACCAGCTGTGCCATTGAGTGGTGCATCGGGCTGTTGTCGATGTGCTTCCACTGCCTGCACCGCTCTGGTGGAGCTTTCCAATATGGCCCCCAGAGACTCAATCTCAACCCCGGGTACTCAATCTTGTTTCTACATGTAAATTTTAAAGCTTTTTTTCTGTCTGCTGTAAAATTTGCAATGCGAACTAATGTTTCTTAAATTTATATTCCCTGATCCTACTCTTGTGGGAGTGACTTTCTGAAGACTGCTTTGCTCCAAGTTGTGAAATGGGAAAAGTTCCACTTTGTTTTTTTTCCCCCTAGAATATTTTGTTCCTTCCTCTTTTCTTTTTTCTTTCTCTACCCACCCCAGCAGCAAACATTGTTTGACTGACCTGAGGTTTAGACTTTGTCAAGATCTACCTTACTTTACTTCACTTAAAGATGTTGGTTGTCAAGGTCTATCATATTTTACTTCATTTAAGGCTGTTGGTTGTCCAGGTCTATTATTTTACTTCATTTAGAGGCCTGGTGCATCATAGTGGCCTACTGCGTCCTGCACAAGATCGTGTGGCAGCGGGACAACATGCTGGGGGAGGGGGAAGAATGGCAGGTCTTGTCAGGTGTTGTTGGTGCCCAGGAGGAGTCAGGTGAGGCCCCGAATCTGGCTCGACGGGCCTTCAAACCTCTCACGCAGGCTGTCACACCAGGGACAAGCTGATCACTGCCCGATTTTCTGAAGAGAAGACCAAAACACCGGCAGCTCAGCCACCCTGTCCACCCCAACCCGCAAAACCACCCCTTAGCCTTTCACCCCACCTTCCCACGACCACAGCTCCCCCTCCCCCCGTCAAAGGGTCACAGAACCATTGAATTCATATGGGGCAGAAGGAGGCCATTCGACCTACCGGGTCTGCTCCCACCCTTTGAAAGAGCACCCCAACATTATGTCCACAACCCCGTAACCCTACCTCACCTATTGGACACTAAGGGGCAATTTAGCATGGCCAATCTAACTAACCTGCACATCTTTGCACTCTGGGAGGAAACTGGAGGAAGCGCACGCAGTCAGGGAGAAAGTGTAAACTCCACACAGCTAGTCACCTGAGGTCGGAATTGAACCCGGGTCCCTGGAACTGTGAGGCAGCAGTGACCGAGGAGCCTGATCACTAATAGCTCCCATTGAGGTGATAGTCTCTGCGATGGTGGATGGTGCAAGTGGAAGCAGTGGCAATGTCCTCCGCGGAGTTATGCTCCCGAGGGTTCTGTGACCCCGAACAGCCCGACCTCATCTGACCCTGGAGGACAAAAAACATGGGGCCAGATCTTGGGAAGGACAGAGTTGTGGGAGAGGATGGACTCACTTGAAGTAGTGACATTTGAGTTGCATTGGACTCCGACTTGCTCACCGCACGCCATAATCCTCTCAGCCACTGCCTTCTCCTGAACTCTCCCGCGAGTTCCACGGACTTTTCTTCAAGGGGTGTGGACCCGAAACTCAGGTTTGCCCCTGCCATCTTCTGAAGCTCCCTCCAATTATGATCGACTTTAGCCTGGGGACACTGATGTGACCATCAATTCACTCGGGACACGATTGGAAGTAAACTGTGGTTTTAATAGACTTACAACTGAGCCTGCCTGCGACCAGAAGAACTGAGGGCAGGCTCGCAAGGCTGCAGCACTTTATACTTCCGGTAGTGGGAGGGGCCATGGGCGGAGCCATGGGCGGAGCCGAGGGTGGAGCTCCTCATCTCCCCCTGTGGGCAGTGCCGCGCAATGGCTCACAGACAGAGCCCAGAAGGACACAATACTATACAGTGTGAATTACAAGAAGTACATTCACCACAGACACGTAAAGGACATAGTGAGACATTGGCACACCAGTTTTATGGTGGGGGGTGTGTGTGTTGGGGTCTGAGGAACATGCTACAGGTGGGGTGCTACTGGCATATTGGGGATTGGGGCATATAGGGGATGGGAGTGATGCTAGGGGCATACGGGTGATTCCTCACCCGAACTGCTCAAGGGAGGTTGTTTAACTTTTTCCTGCATTGCATGCTGGTCCTCTTGGTGAGCACTCATTCCCTCGGCCACATCCTCCCAGGCTTTGTTCATTATAGATGGCTGCTGCCCCCCCCCCCCCCCCCCCCCCCCCCGGCGCCACGCCCATCCCGGGGAAGAGGTTGTCCCTCCTCTCCTCTCCAATGCCCAGCATCCTGTTGATGTTGGCATACAGAAACCTGGGAGTGTGCCTTTTAGCTGCCGTTCTGTTGGCTGCAATGAGAGTGTGGGCTGCGTGGGGCACTTACAAAACTGCTCCAGCACATCAGCCTCTCAATGGGCTTTCTGACTTCAGCGGCCTGGGGATTCGGGTCTCGGGTCGGATGCGCATTGCCAGTGCGTTGGTTCCTTGCCGATGCTCCTGCCAGCTTCGCAAACCTGCTGCGATTCTCCGCCGGTGGGCGCACTTAAACTCTGCAACAGAGAATCCCACCCATTGTTTGATGTATCAATGGACTGGTTCTGCTTTCTGCACTGTATATTCTTGTGGTCTTTCTCAATGAGATTAAATCAATGAGTATCAGTTGTGGTGAATTTGAAAGCAGCTTTGTGTCATCCATGAATAAACCTTTGTGCGCTCTGGCTCAGTTGGTAGCTCTCTTGCCTCAGAGACAGAGGAATGTTGTGGGACTCTGAAACGCGAGCATAGATATCAAGGCTGACGCGCCAGTGTTTTATTGAGGGTGTGCTGCACTGATAGAAGGGCCAGTTTATGGATGAGATGTCAAACAGGCCCACCGTCCTCTCAGGCGTAGGACAAAGATCACAGGACACTATTCACCATAAGACCATAAGATATAGGAGCAGAAGAAGGCCACTCGGCCCATCGAGGCTGCTCCGCGTTCAGGGAGATCATGGCTGATCTGATATAATCCTCAATCTACTTTCCAGCCATATCCCCAAGACCCTTGATTCGCTTTCTGATTAAAAGTCTGTCACCTCAGCCTCGAACATACTTTTAAAAAAAATATTTGTTTCTCAAATTTTCAGTTTGCAAACATAAAAGATATTCATACAATATGCAAAAAATATTCCCCGCTGCTGAACCTGCACCCCCCCAACTTTAACAAAGAACAAAGAACAAAGAAAAGTACAGCACAGGAACAGGCCCTTCGGTCCTCCAAGCCCGTGCCGTCCATGCTGGTCAACTAAACTACAATCTTGTACGCTTCCTAGGTCCGTATCCTCTGGTTTAGCTCACTGGGCTAAATCACTGGCTTTTAAAGCAGACCAAGCAGGCCAGCAGCACGGTTCGATTCCTGTACCAGCCTCCCTGGACAAGCGCCGGAATGTGGCGACTAGGGGCTTTTCACAGTAACTTCATTGAAGCCTACTCGTGACAATAAGCGATTTTCATTTTTTTCATTTCTATTCCCATCTTATTCATGTATTTGTCAAGATGCCCCTTAAATGTCACTATCGTCCCTGCTTCCACCACCTCCTCCGGCAGCGGGTTCCAGGCACCCACTACCCTCTGTGTAAAAAAACTTGCCTCGTACATCTACTCTAAACCTTGCCCCTCGCACCTTAAACCTATGCCCCCTAGTAATTGACCCCTCTACCCTGGGGAAAAGCCTCTGACGATCCACTCTGCCCCTCATAATTTTGTGGACCTCTACCAGGTCGCCCCTCAACCTCCGTCGTTCCAGCGAGAACAAACCGAGTTTATTCAACCGCTCCTCAAAAATGTTAACAACACCGTTACAACCATTTATGTACAACAGTTTGGTGAGTCACCTCCTGACTTCCATTACTCTGTCCACCAATCGACAAGGCACAAGTCAAGGGTGTGATGAATGCTGTCTACTTGCCTGGATGAGTACGACTCCAACAACACTCAAGGCGCTCGACAATATCCAGAGCAAAGCAGCCCGCTTGGCTGGCACCATATCCACTGAAAACATTCACTACCTCTACCACAGGAACACAGTGACGCAATGTGTACCATCTACAAGGTGCATGACAGCAACTTGCCACCTCCTCATTCGACAACACTGTGGGGTTCTTTGTGTTGCTAATTTTAAGGATGGCCGGCGTAGTGTTCACAAAGATCACAAATAGCTTTTAACTTGAACTAGGCTATAAATGTATTAACAGTACTTAATTAGATTCAGCACTTACTCCTATATTATAAGATTCACCTGAGGAAGGAGCAGTGCTCCGAAAGCTAGTGATTCGAAACAAACCTGTTGGACTTTAATCTGGTGCTGTAAGACTTCTTACTGCCCTATATAATACAGTTGATAATAAACATATAATCTACACTCATTTACAACTAATCTCTGCACTATTACATTAACTATGATCTGCTCTCACTCACACTATGTATCCTTCAGCCTGTCCACTAGCTTTCTCCTCAAGCCCTCACCCACATGGCTTAGCACTAGCTCCCTCTAGTGGTTGATTTAGACATTACATTAACCTTTACACTTCTTTACATTTAGGATCATTTCACAAACACCTTCCAAACCTACGACATCTAACACCAAGAAGGACAAGGGCAGCAGATACCTGGGAACACCACCACCTGGAAGTTCCCCTCCAAGGCACTCACCATCCTGATTTGGAAAAATATCGCCATTCCTTCACTGCCGCTGGGTCAAATCCTGGAATTTCCTCCCTAACAGCATTGTGGGTATACCTTCACTTCAGGGACTGCAGCGGTTCAATAAGGCAGCTCACCGCTACTTAAGGGCAGTTATGGATGGACAATAAATGCTGACCGAGCCAGTGATGTCCATATCCCATAAATGAATTTTTTTTAAAATGGAAACACCACCAGCTGAAAATTCCCCTCCACGACACACACAGTCCTGACTATATCATCGTTCCTTCACTGTCACAGTGTTAAAATCCTGGAACCCCCTTCCTGACCGCACTCTTTGTGTATCTACAGCAGATGGACTGCAGCAGTTTAAAAAGCTGTCACATAGCCACCTTCTCAAGGACAATTAGGAATAGGCAACAAATGTTGGCCTCATCAGCGAGACCCATATCCCATGAAAGAGTTAAAAAAGGACGTTTTTCTGACCTTCATGCGCACCATATTAGGGAGTGTAGAGCTTCATACAGCTGAAAAAGAAGCACTACATACCCAAATTCTAAGCCCATAATCTACTGTGGCATCAACTCCACATCGCTTGTTTTAAGGGAAACCTTTGCATTGAAATTCCCCAATAATCTTTGATCCCGAAAGATAATCAAGCAAAGTTTTATATACTTTGTTGCAACATTTGCCCTCAACATGGCTTTACAAAACCATATTCATGGAGCCATGTTCATTTTGGTTCATACATTTTCCTAAACTCCCCATCTATTTATCCCTTATGCAAATGTAGAATGAACGATGATTTCCTGGTCCACAGCTGCACTGAGTTGGCATGGGTCACCTATGACTTGTCGATTTAGCTTTGCCTAGTTACAGTCTCACCAAGTCTTTCTGTGAACCTAGCAGCCTTTATTATACCAAGTAATGTACAAAACAAAGTGACAGAATAATATTAGATGCCTCAGAAAACATTGATAGAATTGAACAGCCCGTCTATCACCACCATCTGGTATGTACCATGTATCAACGACATTTCAAAAATATCAGTTGATTTCCCATGGCATTACGCATTGAAAATCAGAACCGAATGTAAAATTCAGAACAAGCACAATTCGGTGGAAAGAGTGATAACTGAGACGGGGGCGGGGAGGGGAGGAGGAGAGCGCAGCTATTGGAAGGAGCTAGAGGACAGGGAGAGGCATGGGGGAGAAGTGGGACGGGGAAGGGGAGGAGGCAAGAAGTAGTGAGTGGGGGAAGAGTGAAGGGAGAATAAAGGAAAAGGAAGAATATGGGAAAAGGGGAGAAAGGGCTTGAAAGAGATGGTGGAAAGAGGGCAGGTGGAGGCTGTGAGAATGGTGAAGGGTAGGAGGTTAGGAAGAAAGGGGAAGTGGGGGACAGAGGACAAGAACGTGGGAAGGTTATGGTGGAAAAGGATGTGTGTGAGGGTGGTCAGCAAAATATCAAAGTAGGGGACAGCGTTGGACAAGTTTGGACTGACAAACTCAAAGCTGTTGAGGGGGCAATGTGGTCAGAGGACAAGACTAGGTGTCCCGTATGGCAGGTGTACTACATTAGTTTTATTTCATCCTGGCATTGGACTTTAAGCAATAAGAGATAGGGGCGTCAACACTGCTTGCATATATTCCTGGAAGTTTAATCACATGATCTCCCACCTCTTACTGACTCAACTAGTATTTTATTTTCCACTTGTATAACCAATAAACAAAGTGTTCAAATGAATAATAAATACATACAATTTGATTTAATACTCCCATGTTCTTTTTCTCCGATGCTTGCTGCAGTGAACAGGAGGTTAAACTCCAGGAAAATGTTTAAGGAGGGGACAGGAATCCTCCCTCTTTGTCCTGAGAGGGCTCTCTGCTCAGTAGGGTGAATATTCTATATTTAGACACATAGAATTCCTCCAGTGCAGATGGAGGCCATTTGGCCCATCAAGTCTTCACCGACCCTCTGAGAGAGCACCTTACCTTTGTGCACTCCCCTGGCCTTTCCCCGTAACCCCATCTAACCTGCACACCTTTGGACACAGGACTAGGCTTTTTTTCTTACCAGAGAGGAAGGTTGGAGGAGAATATATAGTTCAGAGCATTGAAATGGGGTGGGTGGTGCTTCAGCTATCTCTCATCTTCAGAGACAGTGGACCAAATATGTTGCTTGGCAATCTTACCTCTGCCTGAACCATTCTCAGTCAATCAGCCACGGCCCTATGGATACAACAACTTTAGAACAATTTTCCCTTGCAGATTGCAGCCTGTGGGCCCTATTTGCAACTTACTGCTGCAAGATGCCAATTGTTTCGGACCCCCCCCCCCCCCCCCCCCCCCCCCCCCCCCCCCCCCCCCCCCGGTCAGAGTGTGGCGAGTTAGTGTTTGCATATTGTCAAAATAACCGGTTTAACCCACACCAAACCGAGCAGTGAGTTGAAGTAAAACTCCGCAGGGATGGGATGGGCAGCCAAGCTGAGGGTCGATCTTCAGACCTCTGATAATTGGAACAAGGTGGGGTTGCAAACAAGTTGAGGATTGGGACCTGAGCTGGGATGAATGGGTGCATCGGTTCATTGGCCCCGGTGAGGTCATTGGTGAAGCAAAGGTTCCACATCCAGAGATAGTTTTACTGCGAGAGGTTTATCTCCTTACTTTCTGGATCTTGAAAGGGTGGTGTAGACAATGGGCTGGATTCTCCGATTTGGAGACTAAGTGATGGCGCCGGCGTGGGAACAGTGGCTTTTTAAGCCCCAAAAAAGGGTGCAAAAGCTGCACCCATCCTCCGTCTGTCGGGGGGGGGGGGGGGGGGGGGGGGGGGGATAGCAGGTGCGCAGCATAGAGCCCCCAGATTTAGCTGCGGATACAGCCGGAGAATTGCCGGGTCCATGGCCGCGCATGCACACGGCGGCAGCCTGCAGCGGCCGTGTCGTGCAACATGCTGCCAGCCACGCGTGAACCTGGCCTGCCACAGACTGTCTCCCATTGACCAGGCTTGCCACCCTCCAAACCATCCGCTGCCAGTGCCCCCAACCCCCCCCCCCCCCCCCCCCAAGTCCCCCCGCCTGCGGAACGGCTCCCATCTGACTGTGGCGGTGCTGGACTCAGTCAGCAGCCGCCAAGCCAGGTTCCCGACAAAAACACAGGACACACGTCCCATGCCATCGGGAACTTGGCCCATCGAGGGCAGAGCACGGGAATGAGCCTCAGGTGGCGTGCCACATACTCTGTGATTTCGCCATTTCCGAAGGGGCGGAGCATTGCAAAAACGGCGCAGTCTCCAATTTCGGCGCCAACGTGGATTCTTCGGCCGATTGCCGATCGCGATTTCGCCGGCGGAGACCAGAGAATCCCGGCCAATGTGTCTAGTAGAGAGAGAAGCTCTTCATGGACATGGGAGCATCACCAAAACATTTGCAAAACTGCCTCCACAATATCTATCACAGAAGGCAGGAATACATTGGACATAAGTAAGGAATTAAGAAATATCAACACATTTCAAGTAAATGCATGTGGAGCTGCTCCATAGATACAAATTAAAATAAAGATAAATTCTGAAAAGTACGACAGAACTTTCACATAATGTGAAATAGCTGCCATTGTATTTCATGTGTCACATTACGAGACCCCACTTTCCGCCACATACAGGCATCATTCTTTTGAAATGTTGCAATATTCATCATCTTTGATAATATATCTTGACGACAAGGCTGAGGCATTCGCAGCAATCTTCAGCCAGAAGTGCCGAGTGGATGATCCATCTCAGTCTCCTCCGGAGGTCCACCAGCATTGCAGATGTCAGTCTCCTGCCAATACTGTTCACTCTATGTGATGTTTAGAAATGGCTGAAGGCACGAGGTACTGCAAAGGATATACCCCGGCATCTGAATCTACCCGGCAATGTGGAAAATTGCGCAGGTGTGGCAAGAAACAGAACAAATCCAACCCAGCCAATTGCCCCCCTATCAGTCTCCTATCCATCATCAGCAAATCGATGGAAGGAGTCATCAACAGAGCTATCAAGAGACACTTAGTCAGCAATAACCTGTTCACGGATGCTCAGTTTGGGTTCCGCAGGGTACCTCAGCTCCTGATCTCATTAGGACCTTGGTTCAAACATGGACAAAAGAGCTGAACTCCAGAGGTGAGGTGAGAGTGACTTGCCCTTGACAGCAAGGCAGCATTTGACCGAGTATGGCATCAAAGAGCCCGAGCCAAACTGGAGTCATTGGGAATCAGGGGGAAAACCTGGCACAAAGGAAGATGGTTGTGGTGGTTGGAAGTCAATCATCTCAGCTCTAGGACATCACTGCAGCAGTTCCTCTGGGTAGTGTCCTAGACCCATCCATCTTCAGCTGATTCATCAATGACCTGCCTTCCATCATGAGGTCAGAAGTGGGAATGTTTGTTGATGACTGCACAACGATCAGCACCATTCGCGACTCCTCAGAAACAGAAGCAGTCCATGTCCAAATGCAGCAAAACCTGGACAATTTCCAGGCTTTGGCTGATAAGTGACAGGTTACATTCGCACCACACAAGTGCCAGGCAATGACCAATGGATCTGCGCATGCGCAAATTGATTTTCCTTTACTGTGCGCTGTTTCGTAATCCATGCGCAGATCCATCTTTGAATTGTGCGCTCCTCTTGTCCAACTGCACATGTGCAGTTTGCACAGATCTATCGTTGAATGGTGTTCGATCTTCTTTTGACTGTGCATGCGCGGCGTACGCATGCGCAGAACGATCTGAGTCCAAAATGTCTATTTTTAACTGTGCATGCACAGCTGCGGTTTCCTGCGCATGCGCAGACCCAGATTTGCATCGTTTGTTTCCAGGCATGTGCTCAGATGCCATTTTACCTTCTTTAGACCCATGGAGAAGAACTTTATCGGTGTTTTATCATGTTGTTTTTTTCTTGCGATCTGCACTTTTCAATCGCGATTTCCAGCATTAAACCTTTCTGTTCTGATAACTGTTGTGTGAGTTTCGCATCACTCATTCCCTGTGCAATTTGGTCTCCAAGCATTGAATGTCTTAAAGCAGCATTGTTACTGGTGTTACAGTGATCTTCAATTTTTTTGAGTATTACTTCTAATTTGGTGTTGTCTTCACCTTTCATGTATTTAAAGCCATTATAGATTTCTCTAGCTTCATGTACTGCTAGGAGCAGTGCTATTTTCGTTTCTTCAGAGGCTGTTCTCAAATCATTAGCTATGATATATATTTTGAACAGTTGTTTAAAACCTTCCATCTATGACTTAAATTACCAGTTGTTTTCAGCTGCGGTGGAGTTCCAACGAGTTTCATTGAATCAGCGAATTCTCCCCATGTGCAATGTCCAGTATTATTTTTCTTGCTATTGCGATCTTTCTTTGTCTGCATCTTGTGTCATCTTCTAGTAAGCGTTCTGAAGTCACCTGGTACCATGTGTTATTCCTTGTGTCTGAATAAAGCTCGCAGTCTTACAGTTGAAGTAGATGCTTTAGTGTGTGAGTTTGTTCTCTCGCCAGTGCTTATACTATGTTACATCTGAGCTGCTAGCCTGTGTCCTGCTCACCAGCTGCTATTCCTGTGAAGAGTGCCTCTGACTTCCTGTCTGTCTGTATTTATACATCTCCTGTGCTCTCTCTAGTGATTGCTTAGTGGCAGTGCATTTAGATTGACCCCTTGTATATATACACAGATATGCAGATCACTACACCCCACTGTTATCATATTCCTGAATGACCCTCTTGTGGATTGAACTGATCTCTGCGCATCTTCTCAACTATGTCTATGTATTTACATTGTGTATTTACATTCATGCATGGAATGATATACCTGGACTGCACACAGAATAATACTTTCCACTGTAACTCAGTGCGCGTGACAAAAAATCTGAATCTAAATCTAATCGAATCTTGCCTGTTTTGGGTCAGTGAAATGTGAGAGCAGTTCACCTCTTCATGTCACTTCATTATAACATGTGATATTTCTCTAGTGTAGTCAAATGGAACAAAATCGCACCCAAAAACATCATGCACAAGTAGGTGATGGCTGGCACCACCTATCACCCACCACCTATGTGGGCAGCAGGGTAGCACAATGGTTAGCACAGTTGCTTCATAACTCCAGGGTCCCAGGTCCGATTCCCGGCTTGGGTCACTGTCTGTGTGGAGCATGCACGTTCTCCTCATGCCTGTGTGGGATTCCTCCGGGTGCTCCGGTTTCCTCCCACAAGTCCCGAAAGATGTGCTGTTGGGTAATCTGGACATTCTGAATTTTCCCTCTGTGTACCTGAGCAGGCGCCGGAATGTGGCGACTGGGGGATTTTCACAGTAACTTCATTGCAGTGTTCATGTAAGCCTGCTTGTGACAATAAAGATTATTATTATCAAGGGTAATGAGGGTGAGCAATAAAATACCAGCCTTGGCAATGAGAACCACAGCCTGAGACTGGAATAAAATAAAAATGTACCTTTTTCAGTGGTAATTTTACAGAATTTTTCACATATGGTCATTTAAACCCGTTCCCTTAACAAGGGTCGACATTTGCAGTCAGAAATAGAGAACAATGCTCATTTCAGTCACAGTTTTAAAGAAATATTATTGAGAAATAAATACTTTTATTTATAGAGCACCTTACATGGCCCAGGTCATTCCAAATGCTTTTAAAGCCAACAAATTATTTTTTGTCTCTCGAAGTACATGGTGGGGCCAATGAAGATGGGCCAAGGTGTGACAATTTCCTTTGGCATTTGTGGGCTGTGTTTGGGTCTTCTAATGTGAAAAAATGGCATTTACAGTGCAGAAGGAGGCCATTCGGCCCATCGAGTCTGCACCGGCTCTTGGAAAGAGCACCCTACCCCTATCCAAGGTCAACACCTCCACCCTATCCCCATTACCCAGTAACCCCACCCAACACTAAGGGCAATTTTGGATACTAAGGGCAATTTATCATGGCCAATCCACCTAACCTGCACATCTTTGGACTGTGGGAGGAAACCGGAGCACCCGGAGGAAACCCACGCACACACGGGGAGGATGTGCAGACTCCGCACAGACAGTGACCCAAGCCGGAATTGAACCTGGGAACCTGGAGCTGTGAAGCGATTGTGCTATCCACAAGGCTACCATGCTGCCCTCCGAAGCTATTGGAGCTCAGCTGTAAGTACAGGATCTGGTGTTCCTGTGCTTCTGAGGGTTGTTCCGTCGCAGATCCAATGGCGGCTTCAAAGCAAGCTAGCCAGTGAGCGAAGGCCGATGTGGCATTGTCTGCTTGAGGGTGCAGCTGCAGGTGATCCGGCTTGATGCGGAGGTCCATTTCTGTAAAATCTCTGCTTCATAAATTGATGCACTATCAATTACGATGAGACGAGAGTAGAGTGTAATCGAGGCTTTATTACGCAGAGATGTGTAGCCTCCTACAGCTGCTGCCGAAATGGCTGCAGCTCGGTGAGCACACACATTTATACTCCGCCTACTGGACGGAGCCAGCAGGCAGGGATCTACCCCCGTACCTGTAGTGCAGGAGCCTTACCGTATTACATCTCATATACATGATATATACAAACAGTGGTGACTACCACAGTCCTCCCAGGTGCTGAGTGGGGATCTCGCACACCTCGGTGCACAGGTGCATCCGCTCCATCATGAAGGCCCTGTATGCCCACTCGGCACAATATATCAGATTCAATGTGAACTGAGCCCACCAGGTTTCCAGGGCAGCGGGATTGGCCGCCAATGCCAGGGTGGCCCAGGTTCAGGGGGTGATCGACGGGACGCATGCACCCCTATGAGTATCAGCGCAAGAGGGGGTGGTTTCACAAACTAAAAGTGATTCCACTGCATGAATGTGCAGCTGATGTGTGACCTTGAGATGCACATCTTGCATGTCTGCACTCGATACCCAAGCAGCATGCACGACACCTTCATCCTGGTGTACTCGACGGTTCCTGACACATTTGAGGGGCATTCTCGGGTGAGGGTGCTCTGGGTTGGTGTGGTGAATGTACTTCACCCAATGCATGAGCTGTCTGTACTGTCTGTATAATGATGTGACCCATGAACTGGAAGTGATGATACGGGCAACTTCCACGTACTGTACTGGAACCCCGGTGGACTCCGCCTCTGGCTCCGCCCTCACCGGGGCCATATATAGTGCGGCCACCCGTGGGTGGCACTCATTTGTACAGCCGACTTTGGCAGGCGGGTTCATGGATATTAAAGCCTAATGTTCACTCCTTCTCACGGTCTCACAGTGAATTGATGGTATAACAATTGGCAGTAACTGTGAGTCTTGTCCACGGGATGGAGGATTCTGACGACCTGCTCTGCGATGAGCACTTTCTGCCATCTACCTGGGTGATCCCTGCATGCCAGCTAGCCATTCCATCATACAATCCCACTGAACACTTAGGGTGGCGGAGGTGGGGACGGGTGTGGGTGGGGGGGCGGGGGGGGCGGTTTCGTGTGGAGAGGGATTGGGGTGGGGTTGGGTACTGGGACGGTGTGCAGTAGCTGACCTGGGACCCTGGCCCGTGCCCAACTTCAATGACCCCCTACCCTGCCTCAGCATCCCCTCTGCCTCCAGCCAATCCCTCACACCCTTCTGACAGAGCACCAAGACAGGTTGAAACGTTTGCGAACAGACTTTAATTGTGAACAGGTGAACATGTATCTAGTGGTTTGTGTCCTAGCCCCTAACAGTATCCTGTGTGCTGCATCCATGCATCATTCCTGGTGTTTAACGTTCTGTCCTGACGTGCCCTGACGCTATATCCAGGTGGATCCCCAGGCGGTACAGCAGGCATGGAGGCAGCCTGCTGCAATTCCCGCCCAGGCGGTACAGCAGGCATGGAGGCAGCCTGCTGCAATTCCCACCCAGGCGGTACAGCAGGCGTGGAGGCAGCCTGCTGCAATTCCCGCCCAGGCGGTACAGCAGGCATGGAGGCAGCCTGCTGCAATCCCCACCCAGGCGGTACAGCAGGCATGGAGGCAGCCTGCTGCAATTCCCACCCAGGCGGTACAGCAGGCATGGAGGCAGCCTGCTGCAATCCCCACCCAGGCGGTACAGCAGGCATGGAGGCAGCCTGCTGCAATTCCCGCCCAGGCGGTACAGCAGGCATGGAGGCAGCCTGCTGCAATTCCCGCCCAGGCGGTACAGCAGGCATGGAGGCAGCCTGCTGCAATTCCCGCCCAGGCGGTACAGCAGGCATGGAGGCAGCCTGCTGCAATTCCTGCCCAGGCGGTACAGCAGGCGTGGAGGCAGCCTGCTGCAATCCCCACCCAGGCGGTACAGCAGGCGTGGAGGCAGCCTGCTGCAATTCCCACCCAGGCCGTACAGCAGGCATGGAGGCAGCCTGCTGCAATTCCCACCCAGGCGGTACAGCAGGCATGGAGGCAGCCTGCTGCAATTCCCACCCAGGCCGTACAGCAGGCATGGAGGCAGCCTGCTGCAATTCCCACCCAGGCGGTACAGCAGGCGTGGAGGCAGCCTGCTGCAATTCCCACCCAGGCCGTACAGCAGGCATGGAGGCAGCCTGCTGCAATTCCTGCCCAGGCGGTACAGCAGGCGTGGAGGCAGCCTGCTGCAATCCCCACCCAGGCGGTACAGCAGGCGTGGAGGCAGCCTGCTGCAATCCCCACCCAGGCGGTACAGCAGGCGTGGAGGCAGCCTGCTGCAATTCCTGCCCAGGCGGACAGCAGGCATGGAGGCAGCCTGCTGCAATTCCCGCCCAGGCCGTACAGCAGGCATGGAGGCAGCCTGCTGCAATCCCCACCCATTGACCTGGGACTCCTTTGGTGGACGTTCTCTGGAGCAACTGAGTGCATCAGATGTGCCAGGATGTTCCAGCACCTACCCTGAAGGGGTCACCAACACGGATCTCATCACCTCCTCCTCCTTCGCGGTGCTCAATGGCCCCTGTGCGACTCTTTAGGATGGGGATGCAGCCAGAGCGATCTCCAGGGTTCCCCCACCACCTGGCGCTGCCAATCCTTAAGGCCCACTCTCATCTTGACCAGGGCCTCAATGCTCACGGCCGTGGAGCACAGGGATTGGGCCACCTCCCTCAGGGACCTTGCCAGGTCCCTCTGTGACTGGTTCAGGTCAGCCAGCGCCAGGCCAATGCCCTCAGTATCCGCACCCATTGTGACTAGGCCAAGCTCTGGAGCGCTGGTACATAGCTTCTGTGACACGGCAGCTCCATCCTGTGCCTCAGCCATCACTCACGCACTGTGCCCCAGACATTGGACATCTTGCCCCGTGGCCGTTACCGACACATTCTCTGGGATGGTGGAGGGTGTTGGAGACAGCTGTGATGGAAAGTCGGTGTCATCCCCAGACTGGTGCTCGTGGTTTGGTGTTTGGGGGTTCACGTCACTGTCCGGTTCCACCTCATCACTGAACGTGTCCTGTGGTTGTGGCCGGGGCACGGGACACCAGAAGGGCCCGACTCATTGCCAGGTGTTCCTGCAAGACACGAGACATGGCGCATGGTTGGAGTGGTGGTGTCGGGGAGGCGGAGCGGTGGGGGATGGTGGGGTGGTGTGGAGGTGACGGGTGCTGGGGTTGGGGTGGTGGGGTGTTGGGGTTGGAATGTTGTGGGGGTAGTGTGGGGTGGGGTGGGGGTGGTGTGGGGGTGGTATGGGGGTGGTGTGGGGGTGGTGTGGGGGTGTTGTGGGGGTGGTATGGGGGTGGTGTGGGGGTGGTGTGGGGGTGGTATGGGGGTGGTATGGGGGTGGTATGGGGGTGGTATGGGGTGGTGTGAGGGGTGGTGTGAGGGGTGGTGTGGGGGTGGGGGTGGTGGTGGGTTGGGGGTGGTGTGGGTATGGGGTGGTGTGGGGGTAGTGGGTGGTGTGGGGGGGTAGTGTGGGGTGGGGGTGGTGTGGGGGTGGTGTGGGGGTGGGGGTGGTGTGGGGGTGGGGTGGTGGTGGTGTGGGTGTGGGGGTGGTGTGGGTATGGGGGTGGTGTGAGGGTGGGGGTGGTGTGGGGGTGGTGTGGGGGTGGGAGTGTTGTGGGGGTGGTGTGGGTATGGGGGTGCTGTGGGGGTGGGGGTGGTGTGGGTATGAGGGTGGTGTGGGGGTAGTGTGGGGGTAGTGGGTGTTGTGGGGGAGGTGTGGGTATGGGGGTTGTGTGGGGGTGGGGGTGGTGTGGGTATGAGGGTGGTGTGGGGGTGGTGTGGGGGTAGTGGGGGTTGTGGGGTTGGGGGTGGTGTGGGGGTGGGGATGGTGTGGGGGTGGTGTGGGGGTGGGTGTGGGGGTGGGGGTGGTGTGGCGGTGGTGTGGGTGTGGGGGTGGTGTGGGTATGGGGGTGGTGTGGTGGTGGGGGTGGTGTGGGGGTGGGGGTGGTGTGGGTATGGGGGTGGTGTCGGGATGGGGGTGGTGTGGGGGTAGGGGTGGTTTGGGGTGGTGTGGGGGTGGGGGTGTTGTGGGGATGGTGTGGGTATGGGGGTGGGTGTGGTGTGGGTGTGGTGTGGGGGTGGTGTGGGGGTGGTGTAGGGGTGGGGGTGTTGTGGGGATGGTGTGGGTATGGGGGTGGAGGTGGTGTGGGGGTGGGGGTGGTGTGGGGGTGGGGGTGTTGTGGGGGTGGTGTGGGGGTGGGCGTGATGTGGGTGTGGGGGTGGTGTGGGGGTAGTGTGGGGTTGGGGGTGGTGTGGGGGTGGTGTGGGGGTGGGGGTGGTGGGGTGGGCGTGGTGTGGGTGTGGGGGTGGTGTGGGGGTGGGGGTGGTGTGGGGGTGGTGTGGGGGTGGGGGTGGTGTGGGGTGTGGGGGTGGTGTGGGGGTGATGTGGGGTAGGGGTGGAGTGGTGGTGGGGGTGGGTATGGGAGTGGTGTGGGTATGGGGGTGGTGTGGGGGCAGTGCGTGTATGGGGGTGGTGTGGGGGTGGGGGTGGTGTGGGTGTGGGGGTGGTGTGGGGGTGGTGTGGGGGTGGGGTGGGTATGGGGGTGGGGGTGGTGTGGGGGTGGGGGTGGTGTGGGCATGTGGGGGTGGTGTGGCTATGGGGGTAGTGTGGGGGTGGTGGTGTTTGGGGTGGTATGGGGGTGGGGGTGGTGTGGGGTTGGGGGTGGTGTGGGTATGGGGTGGTGTGGGGGTGGGGGTGGTGTGGGGGTAGGGGTGGTCTGGGTATGGGGGTGGTGTGAGGGTGGGTTGGGGGTGGGGGTGGTGTGGGGCTGGTGTGGTGGTGGCGCTGGTGTGGGGGTGGGGCTGGTGTGGGTATGAGGGTGGTGTGGGGGTGGGGGTGTTTTGGGGGTGGTGTGGGTATGGGGGTGGTGTCGGGATGGGAGTGGTATGGGGGTAGGGGTGGTTTCGGGTTGGGGTGGTTTGGGGTGGTGTGGGGGTGGGGGTGGTGTGGGGATGGTGTGGGTGTGGGGGTGGGGGTTGTGTGGGGGGTGGGGGTGGTGTGGGGGTGGTGTGGGGGTGGTGTGGGTGTGGTGTGGGGGGATGGTGTGGGGGTGGGGGTGGTGTGGGGGTGGTGTGGGGGTGGTGTGGGGGTGGGGGTGGTGTGGGGGTGGGCGTAGTGTCGGTGTGGGGGTGGTGTGGGGGTGGTGTGGGGGTGGGGGTGTTGTGTGGGTGGGCGTGATGTGGGTGTGAGGGTGGTGTGGAGGTAGTGTGGGGTTGGGGGTGGTGTGGGGGTGGTGTGGGTGTGGTGTGGGGGTGGTGTGGGGGTGGTGTGGGGGTGGGGGTGGTGTGGGGTGTGGGGGTGGTGTGGGGGTGATGTGGGGTAGGGGTGGAGTGGTGGTGGGGGTGGGTATGGGAGTGGTGTGGGTATGGGGGTGGTGTGGGGGCAGTGCGTGTATGGGGGTGGTGTGGGGGTGGGGGTGGTGTGGGTGTGGGGGTGGTGTGGGGGTGGTGTGGGGGTGGGGTGGGTGTGGGGGTGGGGGTGGTGTGGGGGGTGGGGGTGGTGTGGGCATGTGGGGGTGGTGTGGCTATGGGGGTAGTGTGGGGGTGGTGGTGTTTGGGGTGGTATGGGGGTGGGGGTGGTGTGGGGGTGGGGGTGGTGTGGGTATGGGGTGGTGTGGGGGTTTGGGTGGTGTGGGGGTGGTGTGGGGGTAGGGGTGGTCTGGGTATGGGGGTGGTGTGAGGGTGGGTTGGGGGTGGGGGTGGTGTGGGGCTGGTGTGGTGGTGGCGCTGGTGTGGGGGTGGGGCTGGTGTGGGTATGAGGGTGGTGTGGTGGTGGGGGTGTTGTGGGGGTGGTGTGGGTATGGGGGTGGTGTCGGGATGGGAGTGGTATGGGGGTAGGGGTGGTTTCGGGTTGGGGTGGTTTGGGGTGGTGTGGGGGTGGGGGTGTTGTGGGGATGGTGTGGGTGTGGGGGTGGGGGTTGTGTGGGGGTGGGGGTGGTGTGGGGGTGGTGTGGGGGTGGTGTGGGTGTGGTGTGGGGGGATGGTGTGGGGGTGGGGGTGGTGTGGGGGTGGTGTGGGGGTGGTGTGGGGGTGGGGGTGGTGTGGGGGTGGGGGTAGTGTGGGTGTGGGGGTGGTGTGGGGTGGTGTGGGGGTGGGGGTGTTGTGTGGGTGGGCGTGATGTGGGTGTGAGGGTGGTGTGGGGGTAGTGTGGGGTTGGGGGTGGTGTGGGGGTGGTGTGGGTGTGGTGTGGGGGTGGTGTGGGGTTGGGGGTGCTGTGGGTGTGGGGGTGGTGTGGGGGTGGGGGTGGTGTGGGGGTGGGAGTGTTGTGGGGGGTGGGGGTGGTGTCGGGGTAGGGGTGGTGTGGGGATGGGGGTGGGTATGGGAGTGGTGTGGGTAGGGGGTGGTGTGGCGGTGGTGTGGGGGTGGGGGCGGTATGGGTCGTGTCGCGTCTTTTCGTCCGACGTCACTTCGTCCAACGACACTTCGTCCACGTCTTTTGGTCCAACGTCTTTTTGTCCGCCCGTCTTTTGGTCCAACGTCACTTCGTCCAATTATCCAATTACAAATTAACTCCGTATAAAACCATTTAATTGATAAAATACAAGTACAGTACAGCAAGTGAATTTAATTGCTAAAATGCAAGTAATTGATAAAATGCAAGTAAAATGCAAGTTGAAAAATGCAGTTTAAAAATCTAAAAATGCAGTTAAAAAATCTAAAAGTTTACTAATTACTTAAAATTCCCGAAATTACTTAAAATTGATGTAAATTTTAAGCAACATTCCTCAAGAAATCAATTTTTTGAGGCGTTCAGTTATTTTCTTATATCGCGTACATGAAGTCGACTGATCTCCCTGAAGAATTTGAGCCTTTTTGCCTATTATGAACCCTTCCTCTTCCTTCAGAGTTTTGATTAACCTCCAGATATTCAAATGAGCTCCACCCGCCGAACGCTTTATGGCAGAATGAAACCCCTCAGCAGCATTATTTGTTCTCGGTAGATCTTCTAGAACACGCTGATTAACATTCCATACAGCTGTCGGGAATGTAGGTGTTTCTCTCCTTCGTCTGGCACCACGTCCTCTCACAATGCCTATGTAAGTCAAGTCGAAGTAAACGATGAATTCAGCAGGTATTTCTTCATCGTCTATCAAATCTTCATAAGCCTCTTCGACATCTTCAACGGGGAGGAAAGCTAATGCTGAAAAACATCGAATTTTAAGACAGAATTCAGAGTCTGTATTGTATTTTTCTTTGAGGCCTAAATCGGTAATTTTTCGAAACACAGATTGGCTCAAATGAAACAAACATGCCACGACATGTTGATGAATCAATTGCCTTGTGAACTGCAACTTCGAAATCTGCCATGATATCAATCGGATCTGCATTAGGTTGCATAATTTTCAATTGGTCAAAGAATAATTCGTATGTTTGCTTTCTTTTATTCGGCAGTAATGCAAAGACCCGTGGAAAGCTGCTTCCTTTAACTTGTACATGAATGCAGAACAGTTGAAACCACTGTTGTGGCACAATCTTGAATGTCCCATCGCATGCCCAATGACGATATGATGCTAAATCCTGAAGAGCACTCTCTGATGCGAATACTAGTAAGCGCTGTTGAACCTCGGCGCCCGAATCGTATCTCAGAAACTGTTCGCCATTGTCAAGTCTACAATATTTTTCAGGTATTTCAACACCGTGTCTAGCCGCTGGATTAGCGGGAAATCCAGAATTTTTTTTCGGCACCTTTGAATAGTTCTTGAGACGACGGGTAACCTAGGGAGTTGAGAGCAGGTATTTTCTGATAGTTGCGTAAACTTGGCCGCTAGAATGCTACGCGAACTTGCTGCTATGTTTTCCACTGCTTCATGCTTTATTTCTGCAACTGCTTTTCTAGCATTTAACGAATCAACATCAGCTGGATGAAGGTGCTCATTAGAGAAATAAATAATTTTCGGCTCATTGTTTTCCGTTACCGTGTGAATCCGCACTGAACATAGCCTTCTTTTCTCACATCTCCAGTATTCTTTTCCTAGGTTTGGACTGCTCGAATGAAAATCGTAGATATAGTTATTTCCATCAGCTACTTTCCTTTTACTCTTCGTTGACACAATGAACTTTGCTTTTTCGGGATGGGCGAATTAAGAAAGAGAACGATAATATCTATCCTTTAACGAGGCTCGTTAAAGGAAAGAGACCGGTAATAAAAATCCTTTATTGCATAAAAAGTTAATGTGGGGAGTGGAGTGGAGTGCTACAAGTTACAAAAAGTCAAGTTACAAAAAGTCTTAGACAAAAAAAATTATTAGTAAACTTTTAGATTTTTTAACTGCATTTTAAGATTTTTAAACTGCATTTTTCAACTTGCATTTTACTTGCATTTTATCAATTACTTGCATTTTAGCAACTAAATTCACTTGCTGTATTGTACTTGCATTTTATCAATTGAATGGTTTTATACGGAGTTAATTTGTAATTGGATAATTGGACGAAGTGACGTTGGACCAAAAGACGGGCGGACAAAAAGACGTTGGACCAAAAGACGTGGACGAAGTGTCGTTGGACGAAATGACGTCGGACGAAAAGACATAGCACCGGTATGGGTATGTGGGGGTGGTGTGGGGGTGGGGGTGGGGGTGGTGTGGGTGTGGGGGTGGTGCGGGGGTGGTGTGGGGGTGGGGGTGGTGTGGATATTGGGGTGGGGTGGTGTGGGCGTGGTGGTGGTGTGGGGGTGGTGTGGGGGTGGGGGTGGTATGGGGGAGGTGTGGGTATGGGCGTAGTGTGGGGGTGGTGTGGGGGTGGGGTGGTGTGCGTATGTGGGGGTGGTGTGGGGGTGGGGGTGGTGTGGGCATGGGCGTAGTGTGGGGGTGGTGGTGTTTGGGGGTGGTATGGGGTGGTGTGGGGGTGGGGGTGGTGTGGGTATGGGGTGGTGTGGGGGTAGGGGTGGTGTGGGGGTGGTGTGGGTATGTGGGGGTGGTGTGGGGGTGGGGGTGGTGTGCGGTGGTGTGGGGGTGGGGGTGGTGTGGGGGTGGGGGTGGTGTGGGGGTGGTGTTTGGGGGTGGGGTGGGTGTGGTGTGGGTATGTGGGGGTGGTGTGGGGGTGGGGTGGTGTGGGGTGTTGTGGTGGTGGGGGTGATGTGGGGGTGGGTGTTGGGTGGGGTGGGTGTGTGGGGGTGGGTGGGGTGGTGTGGGGGTGGGGGTGGTGTGGGGGTGTTGTGGTGGTGGGGGTGGTGTGGGGGTGGTGGTGTTTGGGGGTGGGGTGGGGGTGGTGTTGGGGGTGTTGTGGTGGTGGGGTGGTGTGAGGGTGGTGGTTTTGGGGGTGGGGTGGGGGTGGTGTGGGGATGGGGGTGGTGTGGTGGTGGGGCTGGTGTGGAGGTGGTGTGGGGGTGGTGTGGGTGTGGGGGTGGTGTGGGTATGGGGGTGGGGGTGGTGTGTTTGGGGGTGGTGTGGGGGTGGTGTGGGGGTGGTGTGGGTATGTGGGGGTGGTGTGGGTATGTGGGGGTGGTGTGGGTATGTGGGGGTGGTGTCGGGATGGGGGTGGTGTGGGGGTAGGGGTGGTTTGGGGTGGTGTGGGGGTGGGGGTGTTGTGGGGATGGTGTGGGTATGGGGGTGGGGGTGGTGTGGGTGTGGTGTGGGTGTGGTGTGGGGGTGGTGTGGGGGTGGTGTAGGGGTGGGGGGGTGTGGGTGTGGGGGTGTGGTGTGGGGGTGGTGTGGGGGTGGTGTAGGGGTGGGGGTGTTGTGGGGATGGTGTGGGTATGGGGGTGGGGTGTGGTGTGGGGTGGGTGGTGGTGGGGGGTGGGGGTGTTGTGGGGGTGGTGTGGGGGTGGGCGTGATGTGGGTGTGGGGGTGGTGTGGGGGTAGTGTGGGGTTGGGGGTGGTGTGGGGGTGGTGTGGGGGTGGGGGTGGTGTGGGGGTAGGGGTGGTTTGGGGTGGTGTGGGGGTGGGGGTGTTGTGGGGATGGTGTGGGTATGGGGGTGGGGGTGGTGTGGGTGTGGTGTGGGTGTGGTGTGGGGGTGGTGTGGGGGTGGTGTAGGGGTGGGGGTGTTGTGGGGATGGTGTGGGTATGGGGGTGGGGGTGGTGTGGGGGTGGGGGTGGTGTGGGGGTGGTGTGGGGGGTGGGGGTGTTGTGGGGGTGGTGTGGGGGTGGGCGTGATGTGGGTGTGGGGGTGGTGTGGGGGTAGTGTGGGGTTGGGGTGGTGTGGGGGTGGTGTGGGGGTGGGGGTGGTGTGGGGGTGGGCGTGGTGTGGGTGTGGGGGTGGTGTGGGGGTGGGGGTGGTGTGGGGGTGGTGTGGGGTGTGGGGGTGGTGTGGGGTGTGGGGGTGGTGTGGGGGAGGGGGTGATGTGGGGTAGGGGTGGTGTGGTGGTGGGGGTGGGTATGGGAGTGGTGTGGGTATGGGGGTGGTGTGGGGGCAGTGCGTGTATGGGGGTGGTGTGGGGGTGGGGATGGTGTGGGTATGGGGGTGGGGGTGTGTGGGGGTGGCGGTGGTGTGGGCATATGGGGGTGGTGTGGGTATGGGGGTAGTGTGGGGGTGGTGGTGTTTGGGGGTGGTATGGGGGTGGGGGTGGTGTGGGGGTGGGGGTGGGGTGGGGGTGGGGTGGTGTGGGTATGGGGTGGTGTGGGGGTGGGGGTGGTGTGGGGGTGGTGTGGGGGTAGGGGTGGTGTGGGTATGGGGGTGGTGTGGGGGTGGGGGTGGGGGTGGTGTGGGTATGGGGGTGGGGTGGGGGTGGGGGTGGTGTGGGGCTGGTGTGGTGGTGGCTCTGGTGTGGGTATGAGGGTGGTGTGGGGCTGGTGTGGGGGTGGGGCTGTTGTGGGGGTGGTGTGGGTATGCGGGTGGTGTCGGGATGGGAGTGGTATGGGGGTAGGGGTGGTTTCGGGTTGGGGTGGTGTGGGGGTGGTGGTGGTTTGGGGTGGTGTGGGGTGGGGGTGTTGTGGGGATGGTGTGGGTGTGGGGGTGGGGGTAGTGTGGGGGTGGGGGTGGTGTGGGGGTGGTGTGGGGGTGGTGTGGGTGTGGTGTGGGGGGATTGTGTGGGGGTGGGGTGGTGTGGGGGTGGTGTGGGGGTGGGGTGATGTGGGGGTTGGCGTAGTGTGGGTGTGGGGGTGGTGTGGGGGTGGTGTGGGGGTGGGGGTGTTGTGAGGGTGGGCGTGATGTGGGTGTGAGGGTGGTGTGGGGGTAGTGTGGGGTTGGGGGTGGTGTGGGGGTGGTATGGGTGTTGTGTGGGGGTGGTGTGGTGTTGGGGGTGGTGTGGGTGTGGGGGTGGTGTGGGGGTGGGGGTGGTGTGGGGGGTGGGAGTGTTGTGGGGGGTGGGGGTGGTGTGGGGGCGGGGGTGGTGTCGGGGTAGGGGTGGTGTGGGGATGGGGGTGGGTATGGGAGTGGTGTGGGTATGGGGTGGTTTGGGGGTGGTGTGGGGGTGGGGGCGGTATGGGTATGTGGGGGTGGTGTGGGGGTGGGGGTGGGGGTGGTGTGGGTGTGGGGGTGGTGTGGGGGTGGTGTGGGGGTGGGGGTGGTGTGGATATGGGGGTGGGGTGGTGTGGGCGTGGTGGTGGTGTGGGTATGTGGGGGTGGTGTGGGGGTGGGGGTGGTATGGGGGAGGTGTGGGTATGGGCGTAGTGTGGGGGTGGTGTGGGGGTGGGGTGGTGTGGGCATGGGTGTAGTGTGGGGGTGGTGGTGTTTGGGGGTGGTATGGGGTGGTGTGGGGGTGGGGGTGGTGTGGGTATGGGG
Organism: Scyliorhinus canicula; assembly: GCF_902713615.1. Taxonomy (NCBI): domain Eukaryota; kingdom Metazoa; phylum Chordata; class Chondrichthyes; order Carcharhiniformes; family Scyliorhinidae; genus Scyliorhinus; species Scyliorhinus canicula. The sequence continues at coordinate 27,161,630 of NC_052155.1, forward strand.
TGGTGTGGGGGTAGGGGTGGTGTGGGGTGGTGTGGGGGTGGCGTGGGGGTGGGGATGGTGTGGGGTGGGGGTGGTGTGGGGGTGGTGTGGGGGTGGTGTGGGGGTGGTGTGGTGGTGGTGTTTGGGGGTGGTGTGGGTATGTGGGGGTGGTGTGGGCGTGGGTGTGGTGGGTGGTGTGGGTATGGGGTGGTGTGGGGGTGGGGGTGGTGTGGGGTGGTGTGAGGGTGGGAGTGGTGTGGGGGTGGGGGTGGTGTTTGGGGGTGGGGTGGGTGTGGTGTGGGTATGTGGGGGTGGTGTGGGGGTGGGGTGGTGTGGGGGTAGTGGTGGTGTGGGTATGGGGCTGGTGTGGGGGTGGTGTGGGGGTGGTGTGGTGGTGTGGGGGTGGGGGTGGTGTTGGGTGGTGTGGTGGTGTGGGGTGGGGGTGGTGTGGGGTGGTGTGGGGGTGTTGTGGTGGTGGGGTGATGTGGGGGTGGTGGTGTTTGGGGGTGGGGTGGGGTGGTGTGGGGGTGGGGGTGGTGTGGGGGTGTTGTGGTGGTGGGGGTGGTGTGGGGGTGGTGGTGTTTGGGGGTGGGGTGGGGGTGGTGTGGGGGTGTTGTGGTGGTGGGGTGTTGGTTTTTGGGGGTGGGGTGGGGGAGTTGTGGGGATGGGGGTGGTGTGGTGGTAGGGGTGGTGTGGGGGTGGTGTGGGGGTGGTGTGGGTATGGGGGTGGGGGTGGTGGTGTTTGGGGGTGGTGTGGGGGTGGTGTGGGGGTGGTGTGGGTATGTGGGGGTGGTGTGGGTATGTGGGGGTGGTGTGGTGGTGAGGGTGGTGTGGGGTGGTGTGTGGGTGGTGTGGGGGTAGGGGTGGTGTGGGTATGGGGGTGGTGTGGGTATGTGGGGGTGGGGTGGTGTGGGGATGGTGTGGGGGTAGGGGTGTTGTGGGTATGGGGGTGGTGTGGGTATGTGGGGGTGGGGGTGGTGTGGGGGTGGTGTGGGTATGTGGGGGTGGTATGGGGGGGTGTTGTGGGGGTGGGGGTGGTGTGGGGGTGGTTTGGGGGTGGGGGTGGTGGTGGTATGGGGGTGGTGTGGGTATGTGGGGGTGGTGTGGGGGTGGTGTGGTGGTGGGGGTGGTGTGGGGGTGGTGGTGGTATGGGGGTGGTGTGGGGGTGGTGTGGGGGTGGGGGTGGTGTGGGTGTGGGGGTGGTGTGGGGGTGGTGTGGGGGTGGGGGTGGTGTGGGTGTGGGGGTGGTATGGGGGTGGTGTGGGGGTGGTGTGGTGGTGGGGGTGGTGTGGGGGTGGTGTGGGTGTGGGGGGTGGTGTGGGTGTGGGGGTGGTGTGGGGGTGGGGGGTGGTGGGTGTTGTGCTACTCTTTCCATAGAGACACTGCAGTTCAGTGGGGGGCTCACTTGCTCGCCCGATGTCGACCTTCGCCTCGATGACTGGCCTCTCCCCAGGCCCATCAACGAGGTCCAGTGCCCGCTGCTCCGCCGCAGTGAGGGGCCGCAGGTCCGGTTGGCCCATTCCAGTCGCCTTTCTCTCCCTGTGGTTGTGCGACTACTTCTCCTGGGGGGGGGGGGGGGGGGGGGGGGGGAGAAAATGCACAGGGTTAGGCAGTCAGCACAGGGGATGGGCAGCTGGTGGCCTCTCTGAACTGGGCACCCGGTCATGCTGTGCGGTATGGGTGCAGGCACGTGGCGCAGGGTGGGGTGCGGGCAGACTGCTGGAAGGTGGAGTTCGGTAACCCTCCGGGTGGGGGAGGGGGTTACGGGTGTGTGGGACGGGGGTTGGTGCCAGGGGCACGGTGCTGCCGGCTCAGCGTCGCCATCTTGAGGAGGTTGTGCTTCTTGCAGCACTCACGACCTCTGCCACCAGCGCCCAGGCCTGGTGTACGATGATTGGTGGCAGTCCCCTTCTCACCCTGGGGAACAGGGTGCCCTGCCTCTCATCCAGGGCATCCAGCAGGGTCTCGGGTTCTGCATCTGCGAACTGTTTCCCTGTCAGGATGAGCGAGAGAGAACATTTGTAGAATTTGTGCTTTAAAAAAACTCAACAAAACTGTGCAGTTTCCATTTTCCCAGCAACACCATCTCATTCACAAAGTCCCGAATGCTACAGACAAGCTGCTCCTTTTGTTCCAATAACTTGCCCCAGCCAAGACCCAGACATCTTGGACATGGATGTTGGCAAGCTTTACTTTAGCCAGATAGGAAAACAGTCATTATTCTTTATTGCTTGGCTGCAGAAATCATTAATCACTTGGGAGCAAACAATGCCTTCATACAGGCTGTGAAACAGTGGGCTTAGCAACAGGGCGGTCGTGCATAATAGACGGATGCTGGAGGCCAGACGTATTGGGGAATGTAAGTGCAGTCATTAATTATGTTGATTTGTTCCACAGGTGCATTTCCATACAGTGTGGGAATGCCACCTGATCTGGCAAGTGATTGCGAGGAGGCGAGCATTAGCCAGGTTCTTGTAACCTGAGCCTGAGCTCATACTCTCAGTAACCCTAAGCAACAACTTCCTCATCCCTGAGTCCCTGGCTCATTTTGGGCCTGGTGCCAAGGGTGCCCAGCACACTCCAGCGTCACCATCCCAGTCAATATTAATCATGCGTGCTCTTAAATGCTTGAGCATCGTAGCTAGGCCTAAGCTTGTCCTCTTTGGCAATCACATATCTGCACTGTCCACAAGAAATACCAATCAGTCGGGAGTGGAATTATTTTCCATCCTTGGTCCACTGGATTTATCGACCGCCCTGTCTGAGACCAGATGGCTTAGGGAAATCGGGGATTGAATCGTGAACACTCTTATCCAGACAAGCCCATTCCAAATTTCTCAGTACACTTAAACATTTCAGCCATTATAATGGAGCACCCTCATAGTCCCTTAGAAGTGTTCTTTGTTATTGGAAATAAAAGTAGAAATCAGTAAAGCCAGTGCAAAGGAAATGCAGTGATATTTGTATTACATCCCTCTGTTAATTATAATGTATTAAAAAAAAATCTGATGTCAAGAGATTTCATTTAATAAACTGGATTCACTTTTAATTTTTTTTATTGTCACAAGTAGGCTTAATTAACACTGCAATGAAGAAACTGTGAAAAGTCCCTAGTCTGTCCCTAGTTCCGGCGCCTGTTCGGGTACACAGAGGGAGAATTCAGAATGTCCAATTCATCTAACAGCACGTCTTTCGGGACTTGTGGGAGGAAACCGGAGCACCCAGAGGAAACCCACGCAGACACAGAGAGAACGTGCAGACTCTGCACAAACAGGGACCAAACCGGGAATCGAACCTGGGACACTGGCGCTGTGAAGCAACAGGGCTAACCACTATGCTACCGTGCCGCCATCAACTGAGGATGCATTTACACAGCCGCAGGTTTGTGTCGTTTTCCCCTGCCTGACCCTTGACTAAAATGGAACGAGACTGCTCAGGTGAACCTCTATCCGTGACTGTTGTAGCAGAAATCGGGATCAATTTAGAGGGATGTCATCAATTAGAATTAGCGGGAAGTATTTTCCAATTTCAAGTGGATCTGGAGGAAGGTGGAATCTCAAGTTGTCGAGCTGCTCTGACAGATTTCTGCTGATCATTTCACTTCTGTCGTACTTGGCCAGTTAGAATGGTGAGAGCTGAATGCATCTGCCAAAGGGGCTGATTGAAAATGGACAGTAGCAATAGGACAATGTCCCATTTCTCTCATTATCCCAACATAAGGCAGAGCATTTTATAATACAGAGGAGGTCAATGCAAAGTGGAGTGTGATTGAGTTTACTCCAAAACTCCACAACTGTTTCTCTATTTTAAGTAAGAAGTCTTACAACACCAGGTTAAAGTCCAACAGGTTTGTTTCAAACACTCGCTTTCAGAGCACTAATCCTTCCTCGGGTGAAGGAGCAGTGCTCCAATAGCTAGTGTTTGAAACAAACCTGCTGGACTTTAACCTGGTGTTGTAAGACTTCTTACTGTGCTCACCCCAGTCCAACGCCAGCATCTCCACATCACCTCTATTTTTATAAATTGATCCTCTTCATATGCTGCCCTGATCAGCTGACCACGCTCCACTCCTGCAACTGCTTGAGAGCTGGAGCGACCCTGTTCTTCCCTCCTGAGCCAGACGACCCTGGCACGGTGGGAATATTACATCAACTTTACACTGCCTTTTTCAGCCGAAGCAAAAAGAAAATCAAGATTTAATTGATTGCCTGATTTGTTACAGAAATCTATCTTGTTTTTTTTTACTGGAGAGGAGAAGTGATTGGGCAAAGAAAACGGAACGCTGGGCAAATGGCCTTAATTTGCTTGTTTAACAACAGGGCAATTATCACCAACAGATATATCTTTGTCGTCAGCAAGCTGTGGAATGGCCTGTGGGAGGGAGAACGTAAACACTATTAGCGTCAGTTTAACAATTATGTGATCTGAATACATCTTTAGAACATAGAATGTAGAACAGTACAGCACAGAACAGGCCCTTCGGCCCTCGATGTTGTGCCGAGCAATGATCACCCCACTCAAACCCACATATCCACCCCTATACCCGTAACCCAACAACCCCCCCCCCCCCCCCCCCCCGCTTTAACCTTACATTTTAGGACACTACGGGCAATTTAGCATGGCCAATCCACCTAACCCGCACATCTTTGGACTGTGGGAGGAAACCGGAGCACCCGGAGGAAACCCACGCACACACGGGGAGGACGTGCAGACTCCGCACAGACAGTGACCCAGCCGGGAATCGAACCTGGGAACTTGTTATATTCAATGCAATAAGAGTCGTTCAAATTGTTGCTGAACCTTATTTCACCAACATTCCTACTCGGAAGAACTGCAGTAGGGTACAAATGACTTGCAGTTGCCAATACTTCAGTCTATCGACCTGTTCCAGGAATAACTGGCTATGGAAAGAGACGGAAATCTGCCTTGGTGCACCATTAGGTGGGACGAGAAATAAGATGAAGAAGGGTAATTTACAATTGCCAGATTTGTAGATGATTCTGAGCTTACTTGTCGATCCTTAAATATTAGAAAGCAGTTGAGGATATTTCCATATTTTTACGTGAAGGAAGCAATGGTAGCCTGCTTACCAATTAGATCTCATATTGACATGAACTGTACATTTCAGTATTCATGAAGATATCTTACTCTGACATTCCCAAATGTGTCTACCCAACCCCACCCCCGCCAACGTAGCCACCCCTTCCTTCTCCAATTTCTGTCTGACCTGACCTGTCTTGTTTCAGACAGACGGGGCAGCACGGTAGCATTGTGGATAGCACAGTCGCTTCACAGCTCCACGGTCCCAGGTTCCATTCCTGGCTTGGGTCACTGTCTGTGCGGAGTCTGCACATCCTCCCCGTGTGTGCGTGGGTTTCCTCCCACAGTCCAAAGATGTGCCGGTTAGGTGGATTGGCCATGCTAAATTGCCCTTAGTGTCCAAAAAGGTTAGGTGGGGTTACTGGGTTACGGGGATAGGGTGGAGGTGTTGACCTTGGGTGGGGTGCTCTTTCCAAGGGCCGGTGCAGACTCGATGGGCCGAATGGCCGCCTTCTGCACTGTAAATTCTATGATAACATTTTTGTAATGGTTGCCTGCTGTGGTTCACTCTGGTTGTGGTCCAAAAGCAGCAGCCACAGTTATGAGACCAAAGGTTTCATGGAAAGGGGAATGGACTTTCCCTTGTTGCTTGAATTTTCCAGGGCCAGGCGTGATGCCCTGTGGTGTCTTCTTCAACCGCCAGTGTCTGACTATTCAACCAACATTTTGTCTGTTGGAAGTGCACAGCATTCCTTGAGAGAAGCCTTTGAAAACCATGTGAAAGAGGCAGTGACTGGCATGCCAGGTCCTCCATCTGCTTTTCCTCCCTTTTGCACCGGGATGCATGTTTATTCCTCAGATGCATTGGACTGGAAGATTGAAGGTGCGATTCAACCAAATGGGAACTATATCCCACAGCGAAAGCGTTACCCGCATGTTTCATGGCGCTCGCAACGTTGAGGAATGCAACGCTATCTGATGTGATTCCAGTTAGATACGGGCCTTCAGCGGGGAAAGCACAGTCGAGGCTGCACTTAGTCCTGTTTCCTGCACTCAGGAGCCCGCTTGCTGGGACTCCTCAGTGCAGGGAGAGATCGGGAGCCATTTTTAAATGGTGTTCCAATCTCTCGACTCCCGGATGCAACCCCTACAAAGCCCAAACTCACCTATAAGGGGATCACTGTCGTGGGAAACATACCATGTTCACATTTTGGCATTGCCAACTTGTCTCACTGGCAGTGCCCCTGCCAGCTGGCAGTGTCACCTAGGCACCTTGGCAGTGCCAGGCTGGCGCCCAGGGTGCCAGGCTAGCAGTGCCCGGATGCAATGCTGGCAGGGCCAGGATGCCACCCTGCCCAGAGGGAAAGCACCTGGGAGCCTCCGATCCCCTGGGAGATCCCCACGAGTGACTTCCCGTCTGGTCACCATTCATGGAGACCAGTACTGAACGGTGCTCGCCCGAGGTCTGCAAAGCGAAGGGGGGAGATCCCAATGAACTGCATATTAGAGTGAGATTAGCTGCCTTGCTCTAATATGCAGATTTGCCAAAACGTGATCCTGCCCACCATCTCATTAGATCTCGTGAGACAAGCTGGGTAGATCCCAGGAGCAGGGTCCCCCGGCAGTTACTGACCACTTTGCCTCGCAGTGTGCCTCTTTTCGGGCTCAGCGTGGCCAATAGATTGAGCCCTGAGCCTTTTACTTTTAAACAGATGTGGGACTGGATTATCTGTTTGGGAGACTGTGTTCTCCCTTCGGAGATGAATCACCTCTGATCGGCGCTCACGGTGGAAGTGGCGCTTAGGGACAATTCACTATCCCGTGCCATGTAAATTCATGATGTGGAGATGCCGGCGTTGGACTGGGGTGAGCACAGTAAGAAGTCTTACAACACCAGGTTAAAGTCCAACAGGTTTGTTTCAAACACGAGCTTTTGGAGCACGGCTCCTTCTTCAGGTGAAGAAGGAGCCGTGCTCCGAAAGCTCGTGTTTGAAACAAACCTGTTGGACTTTAACCTGGTGTTGTAAGACTTCTTAATGTAAATTCATGGCAGGGATTTCAAAGGATTCTGTTGCAAATCCCATTAATGGGCAGCCATTTTAAGTGGGCACCCAATGACGAGGTCTGGCAGCTGGCCCCCCTCCCCACAACACAATTACGGCCCCACCAACATGCCATTTTTTGGGCCACCCCCTCATCCACAGTATGAGGGTGACCTGCCCCCCTCACCAGAGAACCCTCAAATAGAGTCTCCCACCAGAGTCTGCGATAACAGAGAACCCCACCAGAGACCCCCGCCCACAAAAGACCCTACCAGAGAACCCTCATAACAGAACCCCACACCAGAGACACCCCATAATAGAAGCCCCCCATACTAGAGACCTCACCAGACCCTCCATCAGAACCCCCAACCGAGACCCCCACCAGAGATCCCCTCCCCCCATAACCGGGTTCCCCCCATAACAAAGACCCCCTTCCGAAACAGAAACCCCTGTATGGAAGCAAGACCAGCAATATGATAATGACCAGATAGTCAAGTTTTATGATGTCAATTAAGGGGTAAATATTGGTCAGAGAACCAAGATTAGCTTTCCCCCCCACTTCTGCAAAATAGTGCCAGGGGATCTTTTGTATTCACCTGAGAGAGCAAATGGGGCCTTGATTTAAAGTCTCATCTGAACGATAGCACCTCTGACAGTGTGGCACTCTCGCAGTGTTCCACTGGATTGCCAGTCTCGATTTTATGTGCTCAGGTTCTGAAGCGGGACTTCAGCCCACATATTGCTAGCTTCGAGGCACGAATGCTTCGCACTGAGGCAAGGCTGACTCATTATATGGTTACCTGCTGCTTGTCGCTGCTCCCTGTTGTCATGGTACATCTTGCCCCATCCTCACAATAGCTCTGTGATGTCTATCATCCAACTACAACTGTCGGCCCCTCTTTCTGCTGCACTCCACTTTGCCCTGGAAAAGATCTCTGCAGCTTTTCAGCTCTGATCAAATGGCCAAAACCCTGGATGTCATATTTTACTTGTCTACAATATTTTGTGGGACCACTTCTGATTCTACAAGTAGCCCTGTGTCATCAGCCTGTCACAAGTTTGGAATGTTCTTGCCTCTAATTTTGTACCCCTGGAAGTACAGCTAATTCTCTGAATATTTGCTCTGGATAAATATTGAATAGTTTTGGTAACAGTACACAGCTTTGTTATACTCCTCTCTCCACTTGAAACAACTGATTGCCCATTTTCTAGCCTCGCTGTTTGGTCCCAGTGTAGGTTCTGGATAAATCGCTACTGTCAATATCATATTTCAGCAACATGTTTATTAGCTTTTGATGATTAAGATGATAAACACTTTTTCATAGTCGCTGAAACATATGTAAATGTTCTTCTTTACTTCCGGGTAGCGATCGAAGCTTATTCTTAGGTGAAATGGTTAAAAGGTTAAAGATTAAACTCATCATAGAATCATAGAATTTACAGTACGGAAGGAGGCCATTTAGCCCATCGAGTCTACACTGGCCCTTGAAAGAATACCCTATCTCTGTAACCCAGTCTAACCATTTTTTTGGACACTAAGGGGCACTTAGCGTGGCCAATCCGCCAAACCTGCACATCCTTGCACTGTGGGGGGAAACCCACGCAGACACGGGGAGAAAACCCACACAGACATGAGGAGAAAGTGCAAGCTCCACACAGGCACCTGAGGCCGGAATTGAACCCACTGTGAGGCAGCAGTGCTAACCACTGCGCCAATGTGTCGCCCCAAAGGTTAAATGTTAAAAAGTTAACAGACTAAAAGGTTAAAGGAGCCGGTTTAGTTCAGTGGGCTAGACAGCTGATTTATGATGCAGAGCAAAGCCAGCAGTGCGGGTTCAATTCCCGTACCGGCTGAGGTTATTCATGAAGGCCCCGCCTTCTCAACCTCGCCTGAGGTGTGGTGACCTTCAGGTTAGATCACCACCAGTCAGCTCTCCCCCTCAAAGAGAAAGCAGCCTCTGGCCACCTGAGACTATGATTCTTTTTATAAATGTTTTTTATTGGGTTTTTGAACAAAGTATATTTACCGTGATGTACACAGGATAAGAAACACATATATATATATATATACACATATATAGAAGAGAAGGGCACACTCAAACATACCAAAGAAAAGAAAATAGTGAATAATAAAAAAAATACAATAAAAAATAAAATAGAATAACTGGTGGGGTATTGTGCACCAGCTCAACAGCAGCAACTCTGTACACCTGGCAAAATTATTTACAACACATAAGTAGGCGACTGTTTGCGGGGAGGGGGGGGGGGGTTTGGGGGGGGGGGGGGGTAGGTTCCTCCCGGAGGTAGAGGATAGATGTGAACGGTGCCAAGGAGGCCAGGCCAACCACCTGGAACTATAATGATTTTACCTTTTATTCCCACTCCAGGACTAAATTCAGACTGTGCTTTGCCAATTACTGCTTCAAATATATTACTATTTTGTTCTATTATGATTTCCAAGATGACTTCAGTGAGTTACTCATTAAGCGTGTGGTTCTAAAATTATTACATTGGTTACCAGAGGTTGTTTAAATTGCTAATGGCACATCAATGGCTGGGTGTTAAATTAATGAAGCTCAGCCATTTATTGAGAGCATTTTGTTCTGGCACCTGACATCTATTTTGGCAATATGTGACGCACTTCACACAGCCTTGTAAACTGCCATGTTTCTGTTGTTTCTGGGGGATTATTCATTAAATAAAATGTATTCTGTTTGTGGGAAGTAAATGATCAATGATTCAAGCGATTCAAGTGAAAATGAGGTTGCAAAATGGGTGACTACTCCATTATTTGAGTTTTCAAATGCATTTAGCAATATTTCTACAGTACCCTCACTTCAGACTTTGCAGTTCATTAACATTTGCCTTGCTGAAGGTTGCAAGTTCTTGCTTGTAGTCTAAAATTAGAGGATGAATGCTTCAAGTCCTTTTATGACTCTCCTCTCTTTAACACTTTAGTGGAGGTTCTGATGTCTGTATTAAAATAGTGGGGAAGGGAATATTTTCAAAAGTTTCAGGGTGGGTTTGTGGGGGTTGTGGGGAGGGTTCTCAGAACTGGACCGAGGACAAACTCAGGCCACTACCCTCTCGGTTTTAACCAATAGGCCACATCCATGCCTGAACAGGTAAGACAGGCCACTTTTACTGAAGAGCCCTCATTTAGGTGCGAGGCCTTTCATTAGCATTCGCTAGCAACCTATGGTCTGCTTTAAGTGGCCGCCCTGGATGGCCAAGAAATGGCCTGATCTAAGATTGGGTTGGGCACTTTTCAAAATGATTTTTGGGTGCAGAACATTGGTTGTTGAAATTGGCCCCTGTTCCATCCTTATCACATCGGCAAAAAAAGTTGCATCAATTTCTACCCATATCACTGCTACTATGATCAATTCCGAAGCTCATAAGATTTTGTAGACATTCCCAATGTTCAATGGTGATTTTGGTTATTATTCGTAACTTGACTACGGCACAGTGTCACAGTGATTAGCAGTGCTGCCTCACGGCGCCAGGGGCCTGGGTTCATTTGTATTGCAAAGTATTTATGATGTAAATCTCTATACCAGCGCAGAAAGCCATTACTGATGGAAATATTGACCGGCGGGCTTTGTTACAGGCAAAGAAGAACAAAGAAAATGACAGCACAGGAACAGGCCCATCGGCCCTCCCAGCCTGCGCCGATCCAGATCCTTTATCTAAACCTGTTGCCTATTTTCCAAGGTCTACTTCTCTCTGTTCCCCACCCGTTCATATATCTGTCCAGATGTATCTTAAATGATGCTATCGTGCCCACCTCTACCACCTCCGCTGGCAAAGCATTCCAAGCACCCACCACTCTCTGTGTAAAAAACTTTCCACGCACATCTCCCTTAAACCTTTCCCCTCTCACCTTGAAATCGTGACCCCTTGTAATTGACACCCCCACTCTTGGAAAAAGCTTGTTGCTATCCACCCTGTCCATACCTCTCATAATTTTGTAGACCTCAATCAGGTCTCCCCTCAACCTCCATCTTTCCAATGAAAACAATCCTAATTTACTCAACCTTTCTTCATAGCTAGCACCCTCCATACCAGGCAACATCCTGGTGAACTTCCTCTGCACCCTCTCTACAGCATCCACATCCTTTTGGTAATGTGGCGACCAGAACTGCACGCAGTATTCCAAATGTGGCCTAACCAAAGTCCGATACAACTGTAACATGACCTGCTGACTCTTGTACTCAATACCCCGTCCGATGAAGGCAAGCATGCTGTATGCCTTCTTGACCACTCTATCGACCTGCGTTGCCACCTTCAGGGTACAATGGACCTGAACTCCCAGATCTCTCTGTACATCAATTTTCCCCAGGACTCTTCCATTGACCATATAGTCTGCTCTTGAATTAGATCTTCCAAAATGCATCACCTCGCATTTGCCTGGATTGAACTCCATCTGCCATTTCTCTGCCCAACTCTCCAATCTATCTATATTTTGCTGTATTCTCTGACGGTCTGCCTCGCTATCTGCAACTCCACCAATCTTAGTATCATCTGCAAACTTGCTCATCAGACCACTTATACCTTCGTCCAGATCATTTTTTGTTTTTAAATTTAGAGTACCCAATTCATTTTTTCCAATTAAGGGGCAATTTAGCATGACCAATCCACCTAGCTTGCACATTTTTGGGTTGTGGGGGCGAAACCCATGCAAACACGGGGAGAATGTGCAAACTCCACACAGACAGTGACCCAGAGAAGATCATTTATGTACATCACAAGCAACAGTGGTCCAAGCACGGATCCCTGTGGAACACCACTAGTCACCCTTCTCCATTTTGAGACACTCCCTTCCACCACTATTCTCTGTCTCCTGTTGCCCAGCCAGTTCTTTATCCATCTAGCTAGTACACCCTGAACCCCATACGACTTCACTTTTTCCATCAACCTGCCATGGGAAACGTTATCAAATGCTTTACTGAAGTCCATGTATATGACATCTACAGCCCTTCCCTCATCAATTAACTTTGTCACTTCCTCAAAGAATTCTATTAGGTTTGTAAGACATGATCTTCCCTGCACAAAACCAAGCTGCCTATCACTGATAAGTCTATTTTCTTCCAAATGTGAATAGATCCTATCCCTCAGTACCTTCTCCAACGGTATGCCTACCACTGACGTCAAGCTCACAGGTCTATAATTCCCTGGATTATCCCTGCTACCCTTCTTAAACAAAGGGACAACATTAGCAATTCTCCAGTCCTCCAGGACCTCACCCGTGCTCAAGGATGCTGCAAAGATATCTGTTAAGATCCCAGCTATTTCGACCCTCGCTTCCCTCAGTAACCTGGGATAGATCCCATCCGGTCCTGGGGACTTGTTCACCTTAATGCCTTTTAGAATACCCAAAACCTCCCCCTTCCTTATGCCGACATGACCTAGAGTATTTAGAACATAGAACATAGAACATAGAATGATACAGCGCAGTACAGGCCATTCGGACCTCGATGTTGCACCGACATGGAAAAACTAAAGGCCATCTAACCTACACTACGCCATTATCATCCATATGCTTATCCAATAAACTTTTAAATGCCCTCAATGTTGGCGAGTTCACTACTGTTGCAGGTAGGGCATTCCACGGCCTCACCACTCTTTGCGTAAAAAACCCACCTCTGACCTCTGTCCTATATCTATTACCCCTCAATTTAAGGTTATGTCCCCTCGTGCTAGCCACCTCCATCCACGGGAGAAGGCTCTCGCTTTCCACCCTATCTAACCCTCTGATCATTTTGTATGCCTCTATTAGGTCACCTCTTAACCTTCTTCTCTCTAACGAAAACAACCTCAAGTCCATCAGCCTTTCCTCATAAGATTTTCCCTCCATACCAGGCAACATCCTGGTAAATCTCCTCTGCACCCGTTCCAAAGCTTCCACGTCCTTCCTATAATGAGGCGACCAGAACTGTACGCAATACTCCAAATGCGGCCGTACTAGAGTTTTGTACAACTGCAACATGACCTCATGGCTCCGGAACTCAATCCCTCTACCAATAAAGGCCATCACACCATAGGCCTTCTTCACCACCCTATCAACCTGGGTGGCAACTTTCAGGGATCTATGTACATGGACACCGAGATCCCTCTGCTCATCCACACTACCAAGAATTTTACCATTAGCCAAATAGTCCTCATTCCTGTTATTCTTTCCAAAGTGAATCACCTCACACTTCTCCACATTGAACTCCATTTGCCACCTCTCAGCCCAGCTCTGCAGCTTATCTATGTCCCTCTGTAACCTGCAACATCCTTCCGCACTGTCTACAACTCCACCGACTTTAGTGTCGTCTGAAAATTTACTCACCCATCCTTCTGCGCCCTCCTCTAGGTCATTTATAAAAATGACAAACAGCAACGGCCCCAGAACAGATCCTTGTGGTACGCCACTCGTAACTGAACTCCATTCTGAACATTTCCCATCAACCACCACTCTCTGTCTTCTTTCAACTAGCCAATTTCTGATCCACATCTCTAAATCACCCTCAATCCCCAGCCTCCGTATTTTCTGCAATAGCTGACCGTGGGGAACCTTATCAAACGCTTTACTGACATCCATATACACCACATCAACTGCTCTACCCTCGTCCACCTGTTCAGTCACCTTCTCAAAGAACTCGATAAGGTTTGTGAGGCATGACCTACCCTTCACAAAACCATGTTGACTATCCCTAATCATATTATTCCTATCTAGATGATTATAAATCGTATCTTTTATAATCCTCTCCAAGACTTTACCCACCACAGATGTTAGGCTCACCGGCCTTTAGTTACCGGGGTTATCTCTACTCCCCTTCTTGAACAAAGGGACCACATTTGCTATCCTCCAGTCCTCTGGCACTATTCCTGTAGCCAATGATGACCTAAAAATCAAAGCCAAAGGCTCAGCAATCTCTTCCCTGGCTTCCAGAGAATCCTAGGATAAATCCCATCAGGCCCCGGGGACTTTATCTATTTTCACCTTGTCCAGAATTGCCAACACTTCTTCCCTACGCACCTCAATGCCATCTATTCTAATAGCCTGGGTCTCAGCATTCTCCTCCACAATATTATCTTTTTCCTGAGTGAATACTGACGAAAAGTATTCATTTAGTATCTCGCTTATCTCCTCAGCCTCCACACACAACTTCCCACCACTGTCCTTGACTGGCCCTACTCTTACCCTAGTCATTCTTTTATTCTTGACATACCTAGCTTTTGGGTTTTCCTTGATCCTACCTGCCAAAGACTTCTCATGTCCCCTCCTTGCTCGTCTTAGCTCTCTCTTTAGATCCTTCCTCGCTTCCCTGTAACTATCAAGCGCCCCAACTGAAACTTCACGCCTCATCTTCACATAGGCCTCCTTTTTCCTCTTAACAAGAGATTCCACTTCTTTGGTAAACCACGGTTCCCTCGCTCTACCCTTTCCTCCCTGTCTGACTGGTACGTACTGATCAAGAACACGCAATAGCTGTTCCTTGAACAAGCTCCACATATCCAGTGTGCCCAACCCTTGCAGCCTACTTCTCCAACCTACACATCCTAAGTCATGTCTAATGGCATCATAATTACCCTTCCCCCAGCTATAACTCTTGCCCTGCGGGGTATACTTATCCCTTTCCATCACTAATGTAAAGGTCACCGAATTGTGGTCACTGTCTCCAAAGTGTTCACCTACCTCCAGATCTAACACCTGGCCTGGTTCATTACCCAAAAGCAAATCCACAGTGGCCTCACCTCTTGTTGGCCTGTCAACATATTGTGTCAGAAAACCCTCCTGCACACATTGTACAAAGAACGACCCATCCAATGTACTCGAACTATATCTTTTCCAGTCAATATTAGGAAAGTTAAAGTCTCCCATAACAATTACCCTGTTACTTTCGCTCTTTTCCAGAATCATCGTCGCCATCCTTTCCTCTACATCTCTAGAACTATTAGGTGGCCTATAGAAAACTCCCAGCAGTGTGACCTCTCCTTTCCTGTTTCTAACCTCAGCCCATACTACCTCGGAAGAAGAGTCCCCATCTTGCAAACTTTCTGCCACCGTAATACTGTCCTTGACTAGCAGCGCCACACCTCTCCCTCTTTTGCCCCCTTCTCTGACCTTACTAAAACACCTAAACCCCGGAACCTGCAACAACCATTCCTGTCCCTGCTCTATCCATGTCTCTGAAATGGCCACAACATCGAAGTCCCAGGTACCAACCCATGCTGCCAGTCCCCCTACCTTATTTCGTATACTCCTGGCATTGAAGTAGACACACTTCACTTCAAACCACCTACCTGAACACTGGCACCCTCCTGCAAAGTCAAATCTGTGCCCCTGACCTCTCTACTCTCAATCTCCCGTACCCCAAAACTACAATCCAGGTTCCCATGCCCCTGCTGAATTAGTTTAAACCCCCCCAAAGAGTACTAACAAATCTCCCCCCCAGGATATTGGTGCCCCTTAGGTTCAGATGTAGACCATCCTGTCTATAGAGGTCCCACGTTCCCCAGAAAGAGCCCCAGTTATCCAGAAATCTGAATCCCTCCCGCCTGCACCATCCCTGTAGCCACGTGTTTAATTGCTCTCTCTCCTATTCCTCGTCTCACTATCACGTGGCACGGGCAACAACCCAGAGATAACAACTCTGTTTGTTCTCACTCTGAGCTTCCATCCTAGCTCCCTAAAGGCCTGCCTGACATCCTTGTCCCCTTTCCTATCTATGTCGTTAGTGCCAATGTGGACTACGACTTGGGGATGCTCCCCTTCCCCCTTAAGGACCCGAAAAACACGATCTGAGACATCACTTACCCTTGCACCTGGGAGGCAACATACCAAACGTGAGTCTCTCTCGCTCCCACAAAATCTCCTATCTGTGCCCCTGACTATTGAGTCCCCAATTACTAATGCTCTGCTCCTCTCCCCCCTTCCCTTCTGAGCAACAGGGACAGACTCCATGCTAGAGTCCCGTACCCCATGGCTTACCCTGGTAAGTCCCCCCCCCCCCACAAGTATCCAAAACGGTATACTTGTTACTCAGGGGAACGACCGCAGGGGGTCCCTGCACTGACTGCTTCTTCCCAGTCCCTCTTACAGTTACCCGTCTATCTCCAGTATCTATCTCCATTTAAACATCCATCCCTAGCCTCAACATCCATCATGTCCCTCTCCTTGGTGAATACCGATGCAAAGTACTCATTAAGAAGCTCACTCATTTCCTCTGACCCCACGCATAAATTCCCTCTTTTGTCTTTGAGTGGGCCAATCCTTTCTCTAGTTACCCTCTTGCTCCTTATATACGAATAAAAGGCTTTGGGATTTTCCTTAACCCTGTTAGTCAAAGATATTTCATGACCCCTTTTAGCCCTCTTTATTGCACGTTTGAGATTTGTCCTACTTTCCCGATATCCTCCAAAGCTTCATCAGTTTTGAGTCGCCTCGATCTTATGTATGCTTCCTTTTTCATCTTAGCTAGTCTCACAATTCCACCCGTCATCCAGGCTAAATGAAATAAAAAATGTGACGCAAGGGTTCAACCAGAAATCTAAGATCATGTAGCTGTGACATTGAATCTGAAAGCAATGCTGCTGATTAACTGGCTCTGGAGTTTTCAGGTAATGGTGCATTTTATGCTGTAGTTTCGTAATTTTTTTTAATAAACAATTTTATTGAGGTAGTTTTTGGCTTTATAAACAGTTACAGACATCATCAGAAAGAAAGCAAAAAAGGCAAAAATGTGCAAACATCCATGTACTTTCAATACTTCAATCATAACATATTGCACAAGCCCGCTCCTCTCCCACCGGTACTATCCGCCATATTTTTCCCCCCTACTCTACTCCCCCCCACTCTCCCCCCCCCCCCCCACCCCCCCCCCACCCCCCCCCCCCCCCCCCCCCGCTGACGCTCACTCTCCCGCAAATAAGTCAATAAATGGTTGCCACCTCCAGGCGAACCCCTGCACAGATCCCTTCAAGGTTAACTTAATTTTCTCCATACCCAGGAAACTCGACATGTCCGCAAGCCACAACTCAGTCTTTGGGGGCTTTGAGTCCCTCCACGCCAATAGTATTCGTCGCCGGGCGATCAGGGAAGCAAAGCCCAAAACATCTGCCTCTTTCTCCCCCTGGACCCCCGGGTCCTCCGGAACCCCAAAAATTGCCACCCCTGGACTCATCACCATCCTTGTTTTTAGCACCCGGGACATGACCCCGCAAATCCCTCCCAGTACCCCCTCAGCTTAGGGCATGCCCAAAACATGTGCACGTGGTTCGCTGGTAGCGCATTTGTCCTCTATCCCAAAGAATTTGCTCATCCGAGCCACCGGCATATGGGCCCGGTGAACGACCTTAAATTGAATCAGCCCGAGCCTAGCACATGTCGCGGTCGAATTTACCCTACTCAGGGCCTCTGCCCACAGCCCATCCTCCATTTCCCCACCTAGCTCCTCCTCCCATTTAAGTTTCAGTTCCTCTGTCTTGGACCCTTCCTCCCTCATGAGCACCTTATATATACCCGAGACTCTACCCTCCCCTTCTTCCCCCCTAGAGACTATTCTGTCGAGGATCCCAATTGGCGGGAGGCGTGGGAAAGATGGGACCTGTCTACGCACAAAGTCCCGCAACTGTAGGTATCTAAAATCATTTCCCCTTACCAACCGAGGACAAACCGATGGTTGTCGCAGATTGACACCCAGACAGACGCCCCCATCTCCCCCACATGCCTCCTCCATTGGCCCCATATCCGCAGGGTCGCCACCACGACCGGGCTGGTGGTGTACTTGGCCGGCGGCAGCGGTAGAGGAGCCGTGACCAGGGGTGCCAAGCTGGAGCCCCTGCACGAAGCCGCCTCCACCCGCTCCCAAATAGACCCCGTACCCACCATCCACTTCCTTATCATAGCGATGTTGGCCGCCCAGTAATAATTGATCAGACTCGGCAAAGCCAGCCCTCCCTCGCTGCGGTTCCTCTCCAACATCGCCTTCTTCACCCGCGGGGATTTTCCCGCCCAGACAAAGCTCATGATCAGCTCGTTAACTCTTTTGAAGAAGGGCTGTGGGATAAAGATCGGGAGGCACTGAAAAATAAACAAAAATCGAGGGAGGATTGTCACCTTTACAGTCTGCACCTTCCCTGCCAGCAACAGCGGGAGTGAATCCCATCTCCGAAACTCTCCCTTCATTTGCTCCACCACCCTGGCCAAATTTAACTTGTGCAGCCTGCCCCAGTCTCGTGCCACCTGGATTCCCAAATACCGGACATTTTCCTCAACCAGCCTAAACGGTAGCCCTCTCAATCTGTTCTCCTGGCCCCTTGCCTGGACCACAAACATTTCACTCTTGACCGTATTTAATTTGTATCCTGAGAACTGGCCGAACTTCCTGATGGTACGGGGCAGACTGGAGGGGAGAAGAGTGGTGCTGGTGAATATATATGCCCCGCACTGGGATGACGTGGACTTCATTAAAAGAGTGCTGGGGAAGATCCTGGACCTGGATTCTCGCCGGCTAATAATGGGAGGGGACTTTAACGTGGTCCTTGACCCGACTTTGGATCGGTCGTGTCCCAGAACGGGTAGACTCTCAGCAAACAAGGGAGCTGAAAGGGTTTATGGATCCAAGCTGTCCCGCTTCAGCGCTTCAAAACTGGACTTCATTACCTGGAGCATGTTATCCAGCGCCTGCTGGATTGCTGAGTCCTGGGTCCGTGTGTCCGCCATCTTAGGTCCCAGGTAAGTTTCTTCAGGTCCTTGTCTCTGTCCCTTTTTCTCCTTCTTTTTCTGCCTTCTGGACTCTCGCTTTTCCATATGCCGCAGCCCGCTCCTCAGCGCCTTCGCTGCCGCTTTCCTTCGCCCAGCTCCTTAAATTTTACCTTCTGGGCCTCTGAAGTGGGTCCAAGTTGTCCTGCTTCAGCAACTCCAAAACTTTTTTTCTTCTCCTGGAGGAAGGAATGTCCGTGGGTCCGCCATCTTACTTTCCAGGTCCGTTTCCTCTGCTCTTTGCCTACGTCTCTCTCTCTCTCTTCCCCTACCTGCTGGCCTCCCATGATTCCATCGCTGTCAGCCCGCTCTCCAGCCCTTTCCCGGCAGCCTTTTTGCCGCCCCCGAGGTCCTGCTATCACGGGGAATCAGCTCCAAAGCCCCGCCGGAGTGAGAGCCCGCCGAATGTGCGGCTCACTCAGGCATCGCCGCCACCGGAAGTCCGTAGTTTCGTAATTTTGACTTGGTTATTTTGGAGTAGATTCCGGTAATCTTAATAATATTCTTAGATATGTTTGGCCAGATGAAGTTGCAGTAAACTGTGGCCCTCTATCCAGACTCACTGCTCCACGCACCTCCCACCAACAACAGTATAAATTTGACCCTATTTCCAGTCCTCTCCAGCTTTGGCCAATAACCTTCCAGACTCGAAATGTTAGCTCCCTCCTCTCTACACAGATGCTGTCAGACCTGCTGAGATGATCCAGTATTTTCTGTTTTTCTTTCAGCATCTGCTGTAATTTGCTTTTATCTCAGCTCCACTTAGGGAGTCAGGCAACAATGATACTTGCATTTATAGAATATATTCCTGTTGTTAGAGTAGCTCCTTCAGATCCCTTTTTGAAAGCCAGCCTCTGTGGCTGCTTTTCATAACTTCTCTGGGTGGCTTTCCAAATCCTTCTGCCCCCACCTGTTTGAACGGGATTCTTTTATCCCCCTCAGTTCTACCCAGCCCCTCAAAGATGGTTCTATCCAGGTATGTACAGATTGAACTCCTCATTGATATCTGTTTTTTTGATTGCCCACTACTGTTTACACAAAAGAACAGGGCCATGCAAACAAATATTCATTAACCTCCAATTTATGCACCAAAGAGGCCATCGGACTCTGTAATGGGCTAATAGCTGGCCAGATCAGAGTGAATGGATTTTGAGCCAATCACCCTGGCAGAACAGGAGTATCCTGTTTATCTCCATTAATAAGTTTAAGTCTGAATTGAACAATGTAACTCAGGCCAGGTGTGGGCATATATCTCTGACTCACTGCTAGCAGTTTTACCCTCAGTCTGTTAACCCCCAAATTCCCCTCTATATCTTTGATCCCATTTCCCTGTCCAATTTCCTAACATCTCCCTATCATAATGAAAGGGTAAGAGGAGGACCTTGGGTCAAACTGCCAGCAGCGTCAAGAGTGGTGACACCGAGCCAGGCATTCGCAGAACCTAAAGGAGTGGATTTCACGAGAGGAATGAGTCTATTGTAAAGGATGTGATAGCAGGGCACTTAGAAAATAACAATGGGGTTAGACAAAGTCAACATGGATTTATGAAAGGGAAATTATTTTTGACAAACCGGCTGAACATTTTTGAGGACACAACCAGTAGAATAGATAAAGGAGAATCAGTGGATGTGGTGCATTTGAATTTTCAGAAAAACTTTCGATAAAGTCTATATAAGTTAGTGTGAAAAACGAAAACACCCAGGAATGGGAGTAATATATTGGCATGGACTGAGAATTGGTCTGAAGACAGGGAACAGAGAGTAGGAAAAATGGGTCTTTTTTAAAGTGGCTAGACAGTGAGTAGTGGAATCCTGCAGGGATCAATATTTGGGCTCCAGCTATTCACAACACATATCAATGATTTAGATGAGGGAACCAAATGTAATATTTCGAACAAAAACAGAAAATACTGGATCTGTGGAGCGAGAAGGACACAAATGTTTCGGCACTCCCTTCTCTCTCTACAGATACTATCAGAACTGTTGAGATTGTCCAGTATTTTCTATTTTTGTTTCAGATTCTAGCATCTGCAGTAATGGGCCTTTATCGTAGTCTAATATTTCCAAGTTTGCTTGGTTGGAATGTGAGTGGCGAGGAGGAGCTTAAGGGGCTTCAAGGTGATTTAAACAAGTTAAGTGACTCAGCAAATACATGACAGATGCAGGACAACATGAATAAATGTGACGTTATCCACTCCAGATGGGGAAACAGAATGGCAGAGCATTATTTAAATAGTGATAGATCGGAAAATGTTGATATGCAAAGGGACCTGGGTGTTCTTTTACATCAGTCACTAAAAGCAAACATACAGGTGCAGCAAGCAGTTAGGAAGGCAAATGGAACAGGGATATCTTACTGCAACCATATAGGGCCTTGGTGAGACCACGCTTGCAGTATTGTGTTCAGTTTTAGTTTCATTATCTAAGAAAGGATATTTTTTCGCCATAGAGGGAGTGCAACAAAGGTTCACCAGACTGATTCCTGGGATGGCAGGATTGTTGTATAAGGAGAGATTTGGTCAACTGGGCCTCTATTCACTGGAATTTAGAAACATGAGAGGCAATCTCATTGAAACAGATAGAGATCTGACATTGTTGTTTCCTCTGGCTTGGGGTGAGGACATCTAGCAAAAGGGGTAAATCTTTATTGTCAAAAGCAATGCAATGAAGTTACTGTGAAAAGCCCCCGGTCGCCACATTCTGGCGCCTGTTCGGGTACATGGAGGGAGAATTCACAATGTCCACATTACCTAACAGCACGTCTTTCGGAACTTTGGGAGGAAACCGGAGCATCCGGAGGAAATCCACACAATCAAGGAAGAATGTGCAGACTCCGCACAGACAGGGACCCAAGCTGGGAATCGAACCTGGGACCCTGGCGCTGTGAAGCAACAGTGCTACCCATTGTGCTACCGCGCCGCCTGTGACATCTCAGGAGACAGGGTAGGTCCTTTAGGACAGAGATGACGAGAAACATCTTCACTCAGAGGGTGGTGAATGTGTGGAATTCTCTAACACAGAAAGCTGTGGACGCCAAGTCACTGAATATCTTAAAGAAATAGATAGATTTCTAGTCACCAAATAATGGTGTCAAGGGGCTTGGAGGGAGCGTGGAAATATGGTGAGGATCAGCCATGATCGTGTTGAATGTGGAGCAGGCTTGAAGAGCTGAATAGCCTACCCCTGCTCCTATTTTATATGTTTCTATGAATAGGGCCTGAATAGGTGTTAATTACTGTAGCAGGAAGCTAAGCTAAAGAGTGGCACATGCAGCTCGAGATGTGTACAGTCAGTAACACGTGCACAATCAATGAGGGAAGACTTTGGCCTGAGTAAGATAGAGACTGAATGAATATATCGGGGAATTTGGATCAAATTGGGAATTCAGTGCATTGGGGGAAAGGTGTACATTAGGTATCATTTACTGCAAGAAGTGCGATTTAGAATAGAATTGGATTGGATTTGTTTATTGTCACGTGTAGCAAGGTACTGTGAAAAGTATTTTTCTGCGAGCAGCTCAACAGATCATTAATTACATGTAAAGAAAAGGAAATAAAAGAAAATACATAATAGGGCAACACAAGGTACACAATGTAACTACACAACCGGCAACACGTGAAGCATACAGGGGTGTAGTGTTAATCAGGTCAGTCCATAAGAGGGTTGTTTAGGAGTCTGATAACAGCAGGGAAGAAACTGTTTTTAAGTCTGTTCATGCGTGTTCTCAGACTTTTGTATCTCCTGCCCGATGGGAGAAGTTGGAAGAGTGAGTAAGCCGGGTGGGAGGGTTCTTTGATTATGCTGCCTGCTTTCCCCCGGCAGCGGGAGGTGTAGATGGAGTCAATGGCTGGGAGGCGGTTTCACGTGATGGACTGGGCTGTGTTCACGACTCTCTATAGTTTCTTATGGTCTTGGGCCGAGCAGTTGCCATACCAGGTTGTGATGCAGCCAGATAGGATGCTTTCTATAATGCATCTGTAAAAGTTGGTGAGAGTTTATGTGGAGATGCCGAATTTCCTTTGTTTCCTGAGGAGGTATAGGCGCTGTTGTGCTTTCTTGGTGGTAGCGTCGACGTGGGTGGACCAGGACAGGTTTTAGGAGATGTGTACCCCTAGGAATTTGAAACTGCCAACCATCTCCACCTCGGCCCCGTTGATGCTGACAGGGGTGTGTACAGTACTTTCCTTTCTGAAGCCAATGACCAACTCTATCGTTTTGCTATCTAGTTTGGAATCTGCGGAGGCCATCCTTTTTGGCAGTATCAGTAGATGTGGGCACACTCCTCGTCGCACATGCACCCCTGGTGGATCTGTTGGAGTTTACTTGTGGTTACTGGCAGGTGTCAGCCTACCAATTGGGTGTCCGATTGCAGTTGTTTGATGAGATTGACGTCCTATTTTGCCAGGAGAACCACTGGGTTCCTTGAAAGTGTGTCTCCTGTTGTCTGGTTTATACCCTGAATGTTACTGTCTTGTGAGATGAAACCTCTGGATAATGGGAGGCATCTTCACCAGCTCCTTCCCATCCAT
The DNA here is from genome assembly GCF_902713615.1 of Scyliorhinus canicula. Lineage (NCBI taxonomy): Eukaryota > Metazoa > Chordata > Chondrichthyes > Carcharhiniformes > Scyliorhinidae > Scyliorhinus > Scyliorhinus canicula. Next base: position 27,184,971 of record NC_052155.1, read on the forward strand.
AATGAGATTAATGGCTTGTGGTCCATTTCTATTTTAACCTGTGACTGTGAAGGCTTCCTTCTCAATGGATTGGATTGGATTGGATTGGATTGGATTGGATTGGATTGGATTTGTTTATTGTCACATGTACTGAGGTACAGTGAAAAGTATTTTTCTGCGAGCAGCTCAACAGATCATTACGTACATGGGAAGAAAGGAAATAAAAGAAAATACATAATAGGGCAACACAAGGTACACAATGTAACTACATAAGCACCGGCATCGGATGAAGCATACAGGGTGTAGTGTTAATGAGGTCAGTCCATAAGAGGGTCATTTAGGAGTCTGGTAACAGCGGGGAAGAAGCTGTTTTTGAGTCTGTTCATGCGTGTTCTCAGTCTTCTGTATCTCCTGCCCAATGGAAGAAGTTGGAAGAGTGAGTAAGCCGGGTGGGAGGGGTCTTTGATTATGCTGCCCGCTTTCCCCCGGCAGCGGGAGGTGCAGGTGGAGTCAATGGATGGGAGGCAGGTTCATGTGATGGCCTGGGCGGTGTTCACGACTCTCTGAAGTCTCTTGCGGACTTAGGCCGAGCAGTTGCCATACCAGGCTGTGATGCAGCCCGATAGGATGCTTTCTATAGTGCATCTGTAAAAGTTGGTGAGGATTAATGTGGACATGCCGAATTTCCTTAGTTTCCTGAGGAAGTACAGGCGCTGTTGTGCTTTCTTGGAGGTAGTGTCGATGTGGGTGGACCAGGACAGATTTTTGGAGATGTGCACCCCCAGGAATTTGAAACTGCTAACCATCTCCACCTTGGCCCCGTTGATGCTAACAGGGGTGTGTACAGTACTTTGCTTTCTGATGTCAATGACCAGCTCTTTAGTTTTGCTGGTATTGAGGGAGAGATTGTTGTCACTACACCACTCCACTAGGTTCTCTATCTCCCTCCTGTTTTCTGGGGCTGGATTCTCCCCTACCCAGCGGGGCGGGGGGTCCCGGCGTGATGGAGTGGCATGAACCAGTCCGGCATCGGGCTGCCCAAAATGTGTGGATTTCCCCGCACCTTTAGGGGCCAGGCCCTCACCTTGAGGGGCTAAGCTCGCGCCGGAGTGGGTCCTGTCCCGCCGGCTGGCGTGGAAGGCCTTTGGCACCACACCAGCCGGGGCCGAAGGCACTTTGCCGGCTGGTGGAAGTCCGCGGGCCAGGCCACCGTGGGGGCACTCCCCGGGGCCAGATTGCCCCGCGCCCCCCTCAGGACCCCAGAACCCACCCGCGCTGCCAGTCCCGCCGGTAAGGAAGGTGGTTTGATTCACGCGGGAGAGGCATTACAGCAGCAGGACTTCGGCCCATCGCGGGCCGGAAAATTTTGCCACGCAGTCGTGTATGTACGGGGAGTAGAGTGCGGGGCTAAGTACGCAATCTTGTGGGGCCCCGGTATTGAGGACTATTATGGAGGAGGTGTTGTTGTTCATTTTTCCTGATTGTGGTCTGTTGGTCAGAAAATCGAGGATCCAGTTGCAGAGTGGGGAGCCAAGTCCTAGGTTTTGGAGCTTTGATATCAGCTTGGCTGGGATTATGGTGTTGAAGGCGGAGCTGTTGTCAATAAATGGGAGTCTGATGTCAGAGTCCTTGTTGTTGAGATGCTCTAGGAATTAGCATAGGGCCAGGGAAATGGCATCTGCTGTGGACCGGTTGCAACGGTATGCGAATTTCAGTGGATCAAGGTGTTCTGGGATGATGCACTTCATGATCAACCTCTCGAAGCACTTCATTTCGACTGAAGTCACGGCCACCAGTGGTCATTGAGGCACGTTGCCTGCTTCTTCTTTGGCACCGGTATGATGGTGGTCTTCTTGAAGCAGATGGGGACCTCGGAGTGGAGTAGGGACAGGTTAAAGATGTCCGCGACCACCTCTGCCAGCTGGTCCGCGCAGGCTCTGAGTGCACGACCGGGGATCCCGTCCGGGCCCGTCGCCTTCCGTGGGTTCACTTTCAGGAAGGCCAATCAGACCTCGGAAGCTGTGACAGTGGGTATGGGTGAGTTATCGGCTGTTGGGGCACTCGACAGCGGATTGTTGGTTACCTGCTTGAACCGAGCATAGAATGCATTGAGTTCATCGGGGAGGGGTGCGCTGCTGCCAGAGATACTGCTCGGCTTCGCTTTGTAGCCCATAATGTTGTTTAGTCCTTGACACAACCGCTGAGAGTCTGTCTGTGACTCTAGCTTGGTTTGATATTCTCTCTTGGCATCTCGGGTGGCTTTGCGGAGGTCGTACCTGGATTTCTTGTATAGGACAGGGTCGTCTGACTTGAATGCCTCAGATCTGTCCTTCAGTAGGGAGTCAATCTTGCGTTTGAGCCATGGTTTCCAGTTGGGGAACGTACGTACTGCTTTCTTTGGCACGCAGTCGTCCACACATTTGCTGATGAAGTCTGTGACGGTGGTGGCATAATCATTTAAGTTGTTCGCTGAGTTCTTAACTATGGACCAGTCCACTGTTTCTAAGCAGTCACGCAAGAGCTCTTCTGTTTCCGGGAAAAGGAGCACCGTCTTAAGGTCTGATTTCTGAAAGTGCGGTCGGGGGATGGAACGATAGGTGCCCTTGATTTTTGAGTAGCAGTGGTCAAGAGTGTTGTCGCCCTGGTGGGTCAGGAGATGTGCTGGTGGAATTTTGGCAGTACGCTCTTGAGGTTGGCCTTGTTGAAGTCTCCAGCCATGATAAACAAGGCCTCCGGGTGTTCTGTGTGTGCAGTTCGTCCAATGATGGAGTACATGGGGCGGGATTCTCCTGCAATTGGCGGGATGGCCCATTGCCGGCGGCAAGAACAGCGCGAACCACTCCGGCATCAGGCCAACCGGAAGTTGCGGAATCCTCCGCACGTCCGGGGGCTAAGCGGCGCCGGAGGGCCGGCGCGAGTTGGCGCCTGCACAGAACCGCGGGCATGTTCCTGCACATGCGCAGAGGGGTTTTTCTCCGCGCCGGCCATGGCGGAGCCCTACAGAGGCCGGCGCTGAAGGAAAGAATGCCCCTACAGCACAGGCCTGTCTGCAGATCGGTGGGCCTCGATGATGGGCCAGGCCACCGTGGAGATGCCCGCCCCGGGGCTGGATCCCCCCGCGCCCCCCCCCCCCACGAGGATGCCATTAGACAGCCTCCCAGCCAGGTCCCGCCGTTGGGACCATTTCCATTTCACGCCGGTGGGACTGGCCAGGAACTGATGGTCGGGGCCCGGAGAATTGCCGGGGGGGGGGGGGGGGGGGGGGGCGCTGCCAACAGCCCCCGACCGGCGTGGCGTAAATCCCGCCCTCGCCTGAAAATCAGAGAATTCGGCAGCCGGTGTCAGAGCGGCGGGGCAGGATTCACCGATTCACCCCGGGGATTCTCTGACCCTGCGGGGGGGGGGGGGTCAGAGAATCCCGCCCCTAGTCCCCCATTCTCAACAGCCTTCTGGATGCATAAGTCTCACATCAGCAATTTCCATCCGGTTGTTCCTGGAACAGGAGCATTCCCAGATCTGTGGATGAAGCACCTGTTGCTACGTTGAAGGGCAGGGCAGGGATCTGCTGGTCCACAATGTTTATCGAGAGCAGCATCCCCTGGATGCGAGTGAACAATTGCTCTTGATGTGAGTCCCAGCTCATGCTGTGTCTTTCTAAAGAGGATGCTTCAAGGGCTCTCTACCATTCATGCCAAATCTGTCGAAAGTATGGCCAGCTGGTTCACCATCCCGAAGACTTGCTGGAGGTCTGGAATTGAGGATGAGGTCGGGGCGGAACCTGACCACAAAATGACAAAGTGTCACTTCCGGTGAGAGAAACGGTGCACGCTGGTGATGGGAAATCTTACGGAATATTGAGCCTCTTAAACACAAGTTTTTTTCTTCATGCGAATCACTCCGTGCTCGTGGTGGCCTCCCATTGATTCACTTGCCCCAGACTACGTCATCTCTGCAATCATGGGGATCTCCATTCAAAAGTCTCCCCGGTTCCAGGTACAAACAAGGTGGTGGCAGACAGGGAGCCTGGATGGAGTGCAGCAGAGGCAGGATCTCCTATACCCACCTTACAGATGGCATCCATCCAGCATGGGCACTACCCTGCCTGGGAGGCTGTGGCTGTGTTAGTCAGTGCCAACTTTTTGCAGAAGACAAAGGGGCAGCAGTGCCACAAAATTTCTCCCCTTCGTGTGACTGGGGTAAGTCTGCCACCTCCAGTCTCTCGCCGCACCCCCTCGCCCACCCATCGCATCTCCAAGATGGTATCTCACTCAGCCACCTCGCAGATTGTCAACATCTGTCACGTGCCCTCATACCCCCCACCTTCCCAAATCCACATAGTGCCCCCCCCCCAGTATCTAATCTGTTCCTCACATCCCCGCTCCCCCTCAGGCTCCACGCATGCAACTCCTCAATCAGCTGAACTGGCAGGACTCCAGCCTACACTCTGTATCCCCGCAAGGGGATAAGGTCTAAAAGGCCTAGGACAGATGAAGCCCTTGAAGAATATAAAGCAAGTAGGAAGGAACTTAAGATAGGAGTTAGGAAGGCTAAAAGGGGTCATGAAATGTCATTGGCATACAGGATTAAGAAAAATCCTAAAGTGTTTTATACATATGTAAAGATCAAGAGGGTAGCCAGAGAAAGGATTGGTCCATTTAAGGATATTGGAGGGATTCTATGTGTGGAATCAGAGGAAATGGGCGAGATACTAAATGAATACTTTGCCCCAGTATTCACCAAAGAGAAGGACATGGTGGCTGAGGAGTATAGGGTAGAGTGTGTAGATATTTTGAATCATGTTGATATTAATAAAGAGGAGGTGAAAAAATGATAATGAAAATGAAATGAAAATGAAAATCACTTATTGTCATGAGTAGGCTTCAAATGAAGTTACTGTGAAAAGCCCCTAGTTGCCACATTCCGGCGCCTGTTCGGGGAGGCTAGTACGGGAATTGAACCGTGCTTGGTCTGCTTTAAAAGCCAGCAATTTAGTGAGCTAAACCAGCCCTTATGGTGGTGGGCATCTTAAAAAGCATTAACGTAAATAAGTCCCCAGGGCCTGATGTGATCTATCCCAGAATACTGAGGGAGGCAAGAGAGGAAATTGCTGGGGCCTTGACAGTAATCTGTGTATCCTCATTGACTACAGGTGAAGTTCCAGAGGACTGGAGAGTAGCCAATGTTGTTCCATTATTTAAGAAGGGCAGCAGGGATAATCCAGGAAATTATAGGCCGGTGAGCCTTCCATCAGTGGTGGGGAAATTATTGGAAAAGATTCTTAGAGACAGGCTTTACTTACATTTGGAAACAAATGGACTTAATAGTGATGGACAGCATGGTTTTGTGAAGGGGAGGTCATGCCTCACTAATTTGATCGAGGTCATGGAAGGCATTGGATGCGCGCTGGACATCATCCGCTTCAGGGTGTGCCATATTGTGTAGTGTCATCCAGCCCATTCTGCCACCCATCACGTCCCCAATCCTGCTCACCCCGGCAGCCACAGCCGAAATGATGGGGTGGAGGTGTGGACTCCTGAACAGCGGCTCCCTGACAACAGCCGCTACTCCAGACGGGGGAGAGTTGCAGTGCGCGGCAACCATGTTCCAGACTTTGAGCATGTCCTGGTAAAACACGGGAAGCACCTGCAAGGGGTTACGAAAGCCTATGAACAGGAGTTACACGTTCACTTCCCATGGATATGTGAGCACAGCCTCTCCTGGCAATGGATTGTTTGGCCGGATCCGCATGTCACCTCCATCAAATCTGGTGGGTTGGATCATATTTGAGCATATTTACATTTTCCCAAATCCACCCGGTATTGGGGGGTTGAGGTGACTCCTATTCCACACTTTAGGAGGTTTCTGGTAAACAAATTACGGACTTGCTAAGTGCAAGTTCTTCCGTTTATTCCAAGCTTCTTATCTAGATATACACACTTCCTCTCAGTTTTACAATTTGCAGGGCAGCATGGTGGTGCAGTGGGTTAGCCCTGCTGCTTCACGGCGCCGAGGTCCCAGGTTTGATCCTGGCTCTGGGTCACTGTCCATGTGGTGTGTGCACATTCTCTCCACGTTTGCGTGGGTTTCGCTCCCACAACCCAAAGATGTACAGGGTAGGTGGATTGGCCACGCTAAATTGCCCCTTAATTGGAAAAAATGAATTGGGTACTCTAAATTTATAAACAAAAAAAATAGTTTTACAATTTGCTCCTTTGTTTATTTAGGTCTTGTGTGATGTGCAATTTTCCCCTATTCATAATTGAACTACCCAATGCCCTTTAACGCAGGTTAGTCACCCCGGTGAGTTCTCCCTCGTCCTCTTCACACCAGCTCCCTTACATTATGCACCAGCTCGCCCCGAAAGAGAAGCAAGCGTGTCAGCGCCGGCCAAATGGAGTATTCTGAATAGTATGGATGTGGCGGGAAAGCTGGCGGAGTGGTGGGGAAGTGAGGGCTGGAATATGGAGGAGATAAGCAGGTGTGAGCAGTCCCAGTGGAGTAATTGGCACCTGAAGGTGCTGCGGAGAGGAACAGATCAGAGCGCAAAAGACAAACAGCAACAAAGCCAACAACACTGAGACTGAAAAGCAGATCGCAAATGCTTAACGGGAGCGAGGAAAACGGAATTCAGAGAACATTGTGTCAATATTTGAAAAGAAATAAAAGAAAGCAAGGAAAAATCAGTAAGAAATGCAGTGCTGTGTTTAAAACAGAGTTAGGTAAGTAAAATTCAAAAACGTGCAGGAGCACCAATGAAGTGTTGTCTTATGGGAAGTACATTCCAGATCATAACAACCTGCATTGGAAACCAAAGGAAATTCTCCTCATCTCCCCCATGTTCAGTTGGTTGTTCAGTGGAAGTTATGGTTAATAAGGCGTCACCATTCATGGCTGTGGACAGTATGAAAGAGGTGGGCAGCTGTATGATTTCTGACTCCAAGATATTTATATTGTAGGTGATGCTAGCTGAGACAGGAATGACAGCAGGTGGCAGCTTTTGTCCCTCAAGGCATGAAAATCAATTGAAAACAAAACATGTCTGCATTTCACAGTTATGTAACAGCAGATGGGTAAGTAGAACACAGTGGAGTGAAATTTTACTATTGGCAAAACAGGAGGTTTTGGAATGACGTGAGGTGTTACATAGTGCATGATTTCATGGCGAATGGGAATGAAAATGAGACAGGGTTTAAAATGTGAAAACTCGACCCATTTTCAATACGAAACGCTTCCCGTAACAGCCTCCCCGAACAGGCGCCGGAATGTGGCGACTAGGGGCTTTTCACAGTAACTTCATTGAAGCCTACAATAAGCGATTTTCATTTTCATTAAAAATCAATTGCCCACAAATGGTTGTGGCCCACTTGTCAAATGCAAATAAGCTGATTTTACTTGCACGTTGCAGCCTGCCAAGTAGCGGATATGAAGGAGGAGAGAGAAGTAGGGAGGTGGAGAACGTGGGTTGAAGGATGTAGGGTGGAGACTGAATTTTGATTTGTGGAATATGTTGTTTGTCTTCTTGACATGGGCAGCAAGCTGGCAGACTGAATTGCTTGCACATCATAGAACCCATCATAGAACCCATCAACGCTTCCAGAACTGTTCAAGATGTTCCCCCACTGGATCACCGCGATGCTGGTGGAGCTGATCACCTGGCTCTGTGTTGGACAGTGTAGCCTGCAGAATCTGTACCATGCAGCTTTCAGGCAAGCCCAGATATGTCCTACCCACCAAAAGCAGGGCAAATCCAATCCAGCCAATATCCCTCCCATCAGTTTACTCTCAATCACCAGCAAAGTGATGGCAGATTTTGTCAACAGTTCCATCAAGTGGCACTTGCTCAGTAAAACGCCTGCCCACCAATGCTCAGTTGGGTTATGCCAAGGACATTTAGCTCCAGATGTCGTCACTGCCTTGGTCCAAACATGGACAAAAGAGCTGAATTCCAGAGATGAGTTGAGATTGACTGCCCTTGACATCAAGGAAGCAATCGACACGAGTGGGCAACCAAGGGGTGTTTGTAAAATCAAAGTAAGAAGTCTTACAACACCAGGTTAAAGTCCAACATATTTGTTTCAAACACTAGCTTTCGGAGCGCAGCTCCTTCCTCAGGTGAATGAAGAGGAAGGAGCAGTGCTCCGAAAGCTAGTGTTTGAAACAAACATGTTGGACTTTAACCTGGTGTTGTAAGAATTCTTACTGTGCTCACCCCAGTCCAACGCCGGCATCTCCACATCATGTAAAATCAAAGTCAATGGGAATCAGGAGGAAAACTCTCATTTGGCTGGAGTCATACCTATCGCAGGCGAAGAATAATGGTGGTTGTTGGAGGCCAATCACCTCAGCCCTGGGAGATTGATACAGTGCTGCAAAGCAGACTTGTCAGTAAAGTTATGGCACACGGAATAAAAGAGACAGTAACAATGTGTCATAATATACATCTATGTATATAATGGAGTGCAGACAGGCAGTGATTGACACACAGGATGACCAGTAAGCACACAGAACAGAGCAGCCAATCACCAGACAGGACACGACCCAACGCATCACAATTTGGATGCAATGTTGACCTGGTGAAATAAAGCAGCGAGAGGTGGTGCCTACTTCTTTTTCAGACTGGAGGAAGGAATACAGTGGGGTTCACCACGGGTTTGTATGGGGGCCACTGCTTTTCTTGATCCATATTAATGGGTCTGCAGGGCACAATTGTCAACTTTGTCAGATGGTACCGAACTTAGAAGTATGATGAACTGTGGAGGAAGATAGTGACAGACTTTACGGAGACATCTCCACATCAAAGCATTAGAGAGGACGAGGAAAGATGGTTCCGGGGTGAGGAACTTCAGTTACGTGGATTGGTGAAGCAGGGCCTACTCTGCAAAGGCTGGGAGCAGATTTGACAGGCGTTGGCCAAACCCATGAAGGATCTGGGCAGAGTGGATCGGGAAAACCTGCTCCCACTGGCGGAAGGATCGAGAACCAGAGGGGCCAGGTTTAAGGTGAACGGCAAAAGCAGAGGCGACATGACAAAATATCTTGTCTGACAATGAGTGATTATGATGTGGAATGCACTGCCTGAGTCCGGTGTTCAGTCGTGGCTTTCAAAAGGGAACTGGGTAAGTGTCTGACGAGAAAGGAAAGGCCGAGCTATGGGGAAAGACACAGACCAGGTGAGTTCCATGAGTAAAGAACCAGCACAATCACAAAGAACAAAATGGCTTCCGTCTAATGCTGGAACCATTCAATAATTCCATTCTCTATGATTTCATACTCCCAACATTAGCAGATTTCCTTTCATTGCCACAGAAATAGGTGCTGCAAGTGACAGGATCCTGAATGAATAGTTAACATGGTCCTGTTTGAAAAGCCTGAGGCGATTGTCATTGAAATGTTGAAGCTAAGAAACACCTATAGAATCCATAGAATCCCTACAGTGCAGAAGGAGGCCATTCGGCCCATCGAGTCACCACTAGTCTTTGGAAAGCCCACTTCAGTTAAGCTTCAGCCCAGGCCTCCACACTATTCCTGTAACCCTACCCAACTTTTTGGCCACTAAGGGGCAATTTCGCATGGCCAATCTACCTAACCTGTGCAAATTTGGACTGTGGGAGGAAACCGGGACCCCCTGAGGAAACCCACTCAGGTAAGTAGAGAAAGTGCAATCTTCACACGGTTTGCACTTGCTTTCTCTGCGGACATTGCCACCTCCTGGTGAGTCAAAGAATTGCAGCTCAGTGGTCAGGTCTTTATAAGAAGTGAGGAGGTACAGTAAAGGCAGGATTTCGAAACTGCTTTTGTTTTGTGTTTCTATTTTGGTGGTGAATTATTTTGTCAGGTCCTCCCCGTGGGAATGTATAATTTCCCAGCATTTATTTTTCCATTCATGGGATGTGAACGTTACTGGCAAGGAAATCACTTATACCTTGTCCCGAATTGCCCTTGAGATGTTGCTGGTGAGTCTGTCTGGTGTAGGTACACGCACACTGCTGTTAGGAAGGAAGGGTGTTCTAGGATTTTGACCCAGCTGCAGACGGTCCAAGTAAGGATGGTGCGTGACGTGGATGGGGAGCAGCGGATGGTGGTGTTCCCATGCATTTGCTGTCCTTGTCCCTTCTCAATGGCAGAGGTCACAAGTTTGTAAGGTGCCTTGACAAGTCATTGCAGTTGCATCTTACAGATGGGTGACTTTCTCCTGGTCAATACCACTTGGAACGGACAGCTGAAATCCATTAGTTTTCCCTCTCCTGATGGAGCTCATAGTTTGGGAAGTGATTTTCGGTGCCCGACCGTTGCTAGGGTTACCAACCCTTCGGGGCAGCACGGTAGCATGGTGGTTAGCATAAATGCTTCACAGCTCCAGGGTCCCAGGTTCAATTCCTGGCTGGGTCACTGTCTGTGCGGAGTCTGCACGTCCTCCCCGTGTGTGCGTGGGTTTCCTCCTGGTGCTCCGGTTTCCTCCCACAATCCAAAGATGTGCGGGTTAGGTGGATTGGCCATGATAAATTGCCCTTAGTGTCAAAGTAAGGTTAATTGGGGGGGGGGGGGGGGGGGGGGGTTGTTGGGTTACTGGTATAGGGTGGATACGTTAGGCTTGAGTAGGGTGATCATTGCTCGGCCGAAGGGCCTGTTCTGTGCTGTACTGTTTTATGTTCTATGTTCAAAACTGCCCTGGCGTCTTCAGGAATTAAAGAATTATTTGCTGATTGCTGGTCCAAGCAAACGGCCGGCGATGAATAATAGCAGCATTATTTTTTTTAAAATGTTTCCCCTCCCATTTTCTTGGAACACATTTGTTCATAATGTATAAAAATATGGCCAAAGTTTCCCTGCCCTCCCTGCCTGTGGGATCTTCCAGTCTCGCTGATGGCAACCCCCCCCCCCCCCCCCCCCCCCCAGCGCGGTCCATTGTCACGTGTATCGAGGTTGAGTGAAAAGTATTGTTCTGAGTTCAGTCCAGTCAGATTGTACCATACATAAAATAAATAGAACATACGATAGACACGCAATGTAAATACATAGATATTGAGTGATACATACGGAGTACTACTCAGTCGGGAAGAAGTATGGAGAGATCCGTTCGCTCCATAGAGGGTCCTTCAGGAGTCTGGTAACAGCGGGTAAGAAGCTGTTTTTGAATCTGTTCGTGCGTGTTCTCAGATTTTGTATCTCCTGCCCGATGGAAGAGGTTGGAAGAGTGAATAAGCCGGGTGGGAGGGGTCTTTGATTATGCTGCTCGCTTTTCCAAGGCAGAGGGAGGTGTAGACAGAGTCAATGGATGGGAGGAGGGTTCGCGTGATGGACTGGGCTGTGTTCATGATGATAGTGGGCCGCCTCCACCACCAGTAAATATGCTCCCCCACGGAGCAGTGGGGGGGAGGGGGTTGGGGGAGGGGGGTGGGGGGAGGGAGGGGAACGGGGTGAAGAAAATTCCATGTATTGTATATTGGGGAGGAAGAGGAAAGCAGTTTGACTGGGATTGGCGTTGGGGGAGGGAGGCCAGGTTGGAAGATTTCCAACCAGAGTTGGCAACCATATTCATTGTGCCATTGGGACTTTGCACAGCTGGACCCCTGTGGAGACATTACTGTCTCTGCTTGTATCAGGGGTGGTGGTTCTTCCTTCACGGTCAATTTGTTCCCTCAGAACCCTCTCTGTGAGGAGCTGGCTCCTTGATGCAGCTGTAAGGTTCCACAGGGTGTTGATCACCCCATCATTGTGATCCTAGACTGCGAATACCAGCAGAGCTTGTGGCTGAATTCGATCCTTGCCCAATGAACCTTTCCAGCGAGTGACAGACAGGGGTCACTGAGACCGGTATCAACAGTACTGCCACCCCAACTTTGGCTGGGACCAGTCACTCAACATAGACTGAGTATGACTGAGTTGCGAAGGAGATCATTTTCAACAGATTGACGAATGTAGCCGTGTGGATGGGGACAATTGAGGCCTTTGGGGATTGAGAAATCTGCTTCATATTTCAGAGAAACAGATGTAGAGGGTGAACATCAGAAGAATACGTGATGCTGATGAAATAGTGATGCCAGGCCTTCCGATGGCGGCCATGGTGTGACTGTTTACACACAGGACAGCTCCTGCTTTAAAGCCCAGGAAAGAGCTCTTATTACCCGATACTGGGTGGAACATTGATGAAAAGGCATTGGTGAAGGTTGGACGAGTTGTTTCCCTGGGAGTGTTATGTCTGCTGGCTACCAAACCCAGCTGAAAACTATGAGAGACCTGGCCAAAGAGTTGGAGGAAAGCTGTGCTGCAGCAGCCAGTGTAAGGATGGCAGTGGGGGAAGGGCTGGAGCAAGCTAGAAGGCCCCAGCTGGAGCAGTCGATGGCTTTTATTAAGGAGGAGATCCACCAGCAGAGGAAATGCGGGCGGATCACTTGATGGAGCTGTGGTGCCGCTGAAGAGTTTGCTGAAATTGGTGGAGAAGTGTTTGGAGGTGCCAGTGTTGCAGATTTAGGTGGTCGAAGGAGTGATCTCGGACCACAGCGATTGTGTGGTGGCTCTGGAAGCGGAGGTGGGGCTCCTAGGGGACCTGTGTAAAACACTGAGGGCAGAGGTTGAGGAGCAGGAGAATACCTCGAGAAGGCAGAACCTGCGAATAGTGGGCCTGCCTGAAGGAGTGGAAGGTGTGAGTGCCACGAGACACGTCTCGCGGATGCTGGCGGGACTGGTGGCAGAAGGGATGCTAGATAAGGCTCCTGAAGTGGACCGAGCGCATAGGTCTCTGAGGCAGAAGCCTCGAGCTGGGGAGCCGCTGGGGCCGTGACAGTGAGACTCCACAAATTGATGGAGAAAGAGAAGATTTTGGGTTGGGCCAGGGTGAAGCGTACCTGCAACTGGGAGGGGAATAAGGACTGAATTTATCAAGTATTCGGAGCTGAGTTGGCGAAGCGGCAGGTTTGGTTCAACAAGGGCAAGGCGGTGCTGTACCGCAGCAGATCAGGTTTGGGGTGCTCTACCCGGTGACATTATGGGTGATGTTCGGAGGCCGGGAGTATTATTTTGAGACTGCGGAAGAGGCTTCATTAAGGAGCATAAACCTGGGGAGAACTGAGTGGACAATGTGTGAGAACCAGGGTTTCCTGCACTTTGTAATGGTTGGGAACATGTTCGAAGTAGGGGTAGGGATTGGGGGATTTTTGTCCTCTCCGGTTCGGAGTGGGTCCTTTTTGGGTTTGCTGTTTACTGTTGATATTGTAAGGGGTGGTCAGGGTGAAACGTTTCTGTGGGGATGGATGTTCCTTTTCCCCCCTCCTGTTTTATGGGACTGTTTGTGTTTAGCATTTGTTTGTTTGCTTTTGGGGGAGGTGGCCTGGGATTCAGGAGAAGTTTGTGTCGGAGAGGGTAAGGTCAGCAGCGAGGGTTCTTCCTTGAGCTGAGGAGTGGGGGAGGGGTGGTCACTTGGAGGTGCCTTTGGGCAGGGGGTGTCATGCTAGCAAGTGATGCTGGTGAATGGAAGTGAGGCGGTGGGGCAGTAGGCTGAGAGTGGTGGGGGTGGGGGGGGGGGGGGGGGGGAGTGTGGGAAGGGGGAAGGGGGAGGGGGGAGGTTGTTGTGACAATGGCAGGGGGTGAGAGATGACATGGTCAGGGGCGGAGAAGGGGACTATCTGGCATGGGTTCGATACAGGGTGCAATTAAGGGGGCGGAAGTTAACTGGGGAAGATGATGGACAGTAGAGGGGTTTGGAGGCGTAAGCCTCTGGTAAGGCTGGTAACGTGGCACGTCCGGGGACTGAATGGGCCGGTTAAACGGTCGTGGGTGTTTGCGCACCTCAGGAGCTTGAAAGTGGGAGTGGTCTTTCTGCGGGTGGCGCACCTCCGTGTGAAGGACCAGGTTAGTTTAAGGAAGGGGTGGGTCGGGCAGATTTTCCGCTCAAAATCAAGGGAAGTGGCAATTTTAATGAGCACAAAAATGGGAGTTGAGAGTGCGAAGGAGGTGAGGGATCCAAGTGGGAGACATGTAATTGTGAGTGGGGTATTGGAAGGGGAGCTAGTGGTGTTGGTTAATGTTTATGCCCCAAATTGGGATGATGTGGGAAATATTGTAGATCCGGACTGGGGCTGGTGATATGGTGTCGGAGCCAGGGAAGATAAACGAGGCGTTTAGGGAGTACTACCAGGGATTGTATGAGGCGGACCCAGGGGGAGAGGAGGGAGACATGGAGCGGTTTCTGGACGAGATGGAATTTCCCCAGGTGGAGGAAATAAAGAGGCAGGCTTTGGAGGAGCCCCTGGGTCTGAGGGAGGTGCTGGATAGTATCAGGGGTATGAAGTCGGGGAAGGCCCCTGGGCCGAATGGTACCTGGCGAAATTTTATAGGAAATTTGCGATGGACCTGGCACCACATCTGTTGGGGGTGTTTTATGAAGCACTGGAGAAGGGGGAGTTGCCGGAGATGATGAAGCAGGCAGGAATCACGCTAATTCCAAAAAAAGGGAAGGACCCGGTGGAACATGGATCATAGAGACCCATATCACTATTGAACACAGATGTAAAATTATTGGCTAAGTTGTTGGCGGGGAGGATGGAAGATTTTGTCCAGGGGGGGTGGTGACAGAAGATTAAACAGGCTTTGTGAAGGGCAGGCAGCTCGTGAGTAATAAGACGGCTGTTGAATGTAGTGATGAATCCATCGGGGGCTCTGATACCAGAGGTGGTGGAGTCCATGGACGTGGAGAAGGCATTTGATTGGGTGGAGTGGGGGTACTTGTTTGAGGTTTTGGGAAGGTTTGGGTTTGGGCATGGGTGCGCTTGCTGCATGTGGCTCCAAAGGTGAGTGTGAGGACGATATGACTTATAAAGGGGCACGAGACTGGGGTGCTCGCTGTCATCGTTACTGTTTGCGCTGGCCATAGAGCCATTAGCGATGGCTCTCAGGGGGTCGGCGGAGTGGCAGTGGGTCGGCGGAGTGGCAGGGGGTCGGCGGAGTGGCAGGGGGTCGGCGGAGTGGCAGGGGGTTGGCGGAGTGGCAGGGGGTCGGCGGAGTGGCAGGGGTTCGGCGGAGTGGCAGGGGTTCGGCGGAGTGGCAGGGGGTCGGCGGAGTGGCAGGGGGTCGGCGGAGTGGCAGGGGGTCGGCGGAGTGGCAGGGGGTCGGCGGAGTGGCAGGGGTTTGGCGGAGTGGCAGGGGGTCGGCGGAGTGGCAGGGGGTCGGCGGAGTGGCAGGGGTTCGGCGGAGTGGCAGGGGGTCGGCGGAGTGGCAGGGGGTCGGCGGAGTGGCAGGGGTTCGGCGGAGTGGCAGGGGGTCGGCGGAGTGGCAGGGGGTCGGCGGAGTGGCAGGGGTTCGGCGGAGGGGCAGGGGGTCGGCGGAGTGGCAGGGGGTCGGCGGAGTGGCAGGGGGGTCGGCGGAGTGGCAGGGGGTCGGCGGAGTGGCAGGGGGTCGGCGGAGTGGCAGGGGATTATGAGGGGATGGAGGGAACAGGTTTCGCTCTCTGCCAGTGACCGTGCCGCTGAATGTTTCGGATCTGTTGGTGAGTATGGGAAGGATTCTGGGCCTACTGGGTAGGTTTGGAGGTATCTTGGGGTATAAACTGAATGTTGGGAAAATCAAGGTTTTCCTGGTGAATGAGCTGGGATGGCGGGATTCAGGTAATGAGGGAGTGGACGGGGCTCCATAAGTTGAACTTAACGAAGCTGGTGCAGGAGGCCCGGGAGGATCTTAGGAGGTGGGATACACTGCATTTCTTAGCCAGGAGGTGGACCCAGACCCTTTGGTGGTGGTATCTGGGCTTTCAGAGAAGCTGGAGCTCATGGAGAGGAAGAAGATCGATGCTGCGGCCTTCGCCTCTTTGATTGCATGGTGGCACATTTTTCTGGAGTGGTGATTGGCATTGCCACCAGGGTAGCGGCATGGTTGGGTGATCTGTACGACTTCCTGAGGTTGGAGAAGATAAAATATGAGTTAAGGGGCTCTGCCGAGGGGTTTGAGAAAAGGGGGGGGGGGGGGGGGGGGGGAGAGGGAGGGAGAGGGGAAGGAGGGGGGGAGAGGAGAGGGTGAAAATCGGCAAAAGTTTGCTGAGAAGTATGTTACCCGGGGTGTTTATGTGTTGAAACCTGATTTGATATATGTTGGTAATAAAATACATTAAAAAAAGTAATAGTGATGCCAGATCACAGGACTGAGAAGTAAGCGAGATCTGCAAGCTTCAACCTTGTGAGAAAGTCCAAATTGTAAATACTGTACTTTCTGTAAAATATAGAGTGATGGTTTTGAGAAACTATAGACACGAGCAACATTCTTTGGTAGAATAGAAAATTCCCAAAATCCCTGTCTACAGCCCGACCCACACAATGAAACAATAGAGATAGTTTGAAAAGTAAGGAACCACCTCGAAAAGGTTCTGTGCATTCAAATGAGCAGATTCCCAACCCTTCAAAGTAACACAAACAAAGAGGACAGTGGAGCTGATGCCAAATCGGCTAGGCTGTCAGAGACTATCAGTTAAACCTGTGGGCGAATAAAGGCTTCACGCTCAACACAAAGGGAACAATTTTGAAATATAGGGCAGGATTTTTAGGTTGGTGGGGTTTTCCTTCCCGTTGTCTGAAGAGTCAAAGAGGAACACCTTCCCCCCCAATACTGCCTGCCCCACAATTAACACTCGAAAAGCCATGAATTGGCTGGAGGTGGGACTTACACCTCTCACTACCTGAGGGAGCTGTCGGCTAATCTGAGGGACTGTGGTGGCCCCTCCAGGCACAGACTATCATTCTCACGGCCTGCACGACAGCCATCCTGCTGCATACCCCACCGACCACCCACCCTGACCCCTGGATCCGCAGTTTGCTCCCACCCCACCAGCCCCCATCCTCCATCCCACCACTATCGCACCCCAGCCCCCACTCCCGCAACCTGCAACCCAGTGTTGCTCGTTCTGGTGAGTGTGCTTTACACTCAATTGGCTCTGTTTTATTACTTAGCTCTAGAGTCGCCAGGTATCCTTATGATACCACCACGTGGTTCAAGTTCAAGTTCAGATCAATGACTCAATACACCAATTAGTAAGGTTCAAATCAAAACATGTTTATTACCGCAGCACGGTAGCATTGTGGATAGCACAATCGCTTCACAGCTCCAGGGTCCCAGGTTCAATTCCTGCTTGGGTCACTGTCTGTGCGGAGTCTGCACATCCTCCCCGTGTGTGCGTGGGTTTCCTCCGGGTGCTCTGGTTTCCTCCCACAGTCCAAAGATGTGCAGGTTAGGTGGATTGGCCATGATAAATTGCCCTTAGTGTCCAAAATTGCCCTTAGTGTTGGGTGGGGTTACTGGGTTATGGGGATAGGGTGGAGGTGTTGACCTTGGGTAGGGTGCTCTTTCCAAGAGCCGGTGCAGATTCGATGGGCCGAATGGCCTCCTTCTGCACTGTAAATTCTATGAAATTAATACACAGTTAATCGCTACTCATGCATACAATACTAAAAGACTAGGCTATTCCTACCACTAACAGACCAATACTTATCTGGATAAGGGAACCCACTGGGTCAGGGAACAATGGCCTCTTGCTCGATCCTGAGTCTGCAGGCTTCCAGCTGGTACGGACTAAGGGGTCAGGGGCATCTATCTCGTAGCGTGCGTTGACTGGACACTTACTTGATGGTGCAGCAGTTGGCCAGGCCTCTCCTTCTTATGGTAAAGTTCTTCGAGAGCTGCTAAGATGTTCTGCTGGGAGGGCCGGCTAAGAGAGCAAACTGACCTTGGGGGCTCTATCTTATAGTCCTCAGGGGCTTCGCCCCCTTTTGGGCGGACCCCGAGCTTACTTCCAATCGATTGGATCCCATACCAATCGATTGGTTTGAATTCCCCAATACTGGGGCTGTTTCCCGATCGCTGGGCGGTCCTTGGGTGCCCGTTTGCTTCTTTTGTCTTGGACTCCTGCTGGCGCCGAGGGGTCTAGCTTTACTTCGATCACCTTTGATTGTTACTATTGTGCCCGGGAATCGCTCATTAATATGCACGGCTGCTGGTTTCAGTGCTGTCTGCTTTCTTTGCAGGCACAATACACAGGAAAAGTCTGCAAACTGCTTGTTTCTCTGGGATTGTCCAATTTTCCCTGCGTTCCTTGTGTTGCTCCATTTTGAACTTGGGAAGTGGACAACTCAGGTGGCTACACCAGCCATTACATTCCCACCCCACCATCCCCGCCCCACACCCTCCACCAGCTTGAATTCTATCACTATCTTGTTCCACAGTTTCGTCTGTCCATTCCACCAACCTATGTCACTTTAAAGTCTATCACTATCTTCCTCCACAGTTCATCATTCTTCTAAGTTTGGTACCATCTGCAATAGTTGACATTTGTGCTCTGCAGACCATTAATATGGATCAAGAAAAGCAGTGGCCCCCATACAAACCTGTGGTGAACCCCACTGTATTCCTTCCTCCAGTCTGAAAAAGAAGTAGGCACCACCACTCCCTGTTTCCTTTCACCAAGTCGACATTGCATCCACGTTGTTACTGTCTCTTTTATTCCATGTGCCATATTTTTGCTGACAAGTCTGCTTTGCAGCACTGTATCAATGTCCCGGGTCTGAGATGATTGGCCTCCAACAACCTTATTCATCATAACTTCCACTGAACAACCAACTGAACAT
This sequence comes from Scyliorhinus canicula, assembly GCF_902713615.1. NCBI lineage: Eukaryota > Metazoa > Chordata > Chondrichthyes > Carcharhiniformes > Scyliorhinidae > Scyliorhinus > Scyliorhinus canicula. The sequence continues at coordinate 27,203,552 of NC_052155.1, forward strand.
GGGGGAGATGAGGAGAATTTCCTTTGTTTTCCAATGCAGGTTGTTATGATCTGGAATGTGCTGCCCGTTCGAGCACAGGAAGCAGATTCAATGTCCAAAAGGGAATTGCATCCAAACTTGAAAAAGGAGGAAAACGCAGGATGTGGGGAAAGAGCAGCGGGAATGGGATTAATTTTCTCGCTGCTTCCAAGAGCCCGTCCAGACATTTGGAACCGGATGGTCTTATTCTGTGCTGCGTGATTCCCTGATCGTAGCCTGGCTTCATCGTGATCGGTTTTCAGCATTAAACTGAAGTGGAAGGTCAAGGGCCTCAATAAAGGAAACTTTCAGAGTTGGAACAGTGAGAGATTGCCCACAAATGGCCACAGGGGCTGTTTAGCACGGGGCTAAATCGCTGGCTTTTAAAGCAGACCAAGCAGGCCAGCAGCACGGTTCGATTCCCCGAACAGGCGCCGGAATGTGGCGACTAGGGGCTTTTCACAGTAACTTCATTTGAAGCCTACTCGTGTCAATAAGCGATTTTCATTTTTTCATTTTCAGGGAGAGGAAAAACTATGGCTCAAGCTTTGTGCACAGCAGATGCCGACACAACACCCATCTGACCCCACTGTAGCTTCAGAGTTGGTTCTAATTGCGCATTCATTCAAAGTGAGCTCCCAGCTTGCAGTATCAGGCCACTCACACAGCTCTTTAATTTTATTACAGGTAAATCTTTAGATGAGTAATTGTGTGTCTTGTTTTCCATTTGCATCGCCTGCAAATTGATGATAATAAAATCTTTATTAGTGCCACAAGTAGGCTTATATTAAGATTGCAATGAAGTTACTGTGAAAATCCCCTGGACGTCAAACTCCGGCACCTGTTCGAGTACACAGTGGGAGAATTCTGAATGTCCAATATACCCAACAGCATGTCGTTTGGGACTTGTGGGAGGAAACTGGAGCACTCGGAGGAAACTCACGCAGACTCGGGGAGAACGTGCAGACACAGGGAATCGAACCTGGAATGCTGGCCCTGTGAAGCAACAGTGCTAAACACTGTGCTACCGTGCCTCCCATGTAATAGGACTGCCACTTCAATTGACATAAAGTGAGAGGGAGGAAAGTTGCTCAATCGGACATCTCCAAAGTGCTATTCCCACAGGTGTTATAATTGGACGGGAAGATCTCACAATGGAACCCTGGCTCAAATGACCAGGGTTGGAATTCTCCGTCAACTGAAGCCAGAGTCGGGAAACGTGATTGGACAGAGGATCGGTTTGGACACTAAAATCGTGGCAGGTGCCAGCTTCAAGCCAAATTGCAATTCTTCGGTGGCAATTATAACAGACGTCTTGTGACGTATAGCAGGAGCCGCTGTAATACATCAATTTGGAAGATTCTGGGTGGGAGTGTTTGCAGTCTTAGCCAGGTGGTGGAACCGGACCCTTTGGTGGCGATATTTGGGGTTTCAGAGAAGCCGGAGCTCATGGAGAGGAGGAAGGCAGATGTAATGGCCTTCAACTCTCTGATTGCACGCCGGCGAATTTTACTAAAGTGGCAGTCGGCATCGCCGTCAGGGGTAGCGGCTTGGTTGGGTGATGTGTCTGACTTCCTCAGCTTGGAGAAAATAAAATATGAGTTAAAGGGCTGTGCAGAGGGGTATGAGAAAAGGTGGGGGATATTTGTGACCGTGTTTGAGGAGCTGTTCGTCGCAGGGGCGAGAGGGGGGGGGGGGGCGAGGGAGGAAAGGGGGGGGGGGGGAAAAAGGGGAAAAAATTGTACAGAGGGGGAGAGGGGGGTCCGACCCTGGGGGGGGGGGGGGGGGGGGGGGGGGGGGGGGGGGGCTCCGCTGTGGCCTGGCCCATGATCGGGGCCTACCGATTGGCGGGCCGGCCTCTTGGGCTGGGGGCCTCTTTTGTTCCGCGCCAGCCTCTGTAGCCCTGCCCCTGGGAGAAGCTACAGAGAAGGGAGAAAGGAGCCACTGCGCAGGAGCGCATTGGCGCTGGTCGCCGTGCGCATGCGCAGACCCGCGCCGTCCATCTGGCGCCGGGGATCGGGAGTTGGAGCGGCGTGGGTCACTCCAGTGCCGTGCTGGCCCCCTGAAGGGGTCAGAATCGCTGCACCTGAGGCCATGTTGATGCCGTCGAGAAATGCAACGGCGTTTACGACGGCGTCAACACTTAGCCTCAGGATCAGAGAACCCCACCCTATAGGCCCGCACAGCATACTTTGGTAGAATAGACAATCCCCAAAATCCCTGTCTACAACTGACCCACAGAATAAAACAACAGAGGTAGTTTGAAAAGTAAGGAACCATCTAGATAAGGTTCTGTGCATTCAAATGAGCAAATTCCCAACTGTTCAAGGTAACACAAACAAAGAGGACATTGGAGCTTTTGCCAAATCGGTAGCACAGTGGTTAGCACTGTTGCTTCACAGCTCCAGAGTCTCAGGTTCGATTCCCGGCTTGGGTCACTGTCTGTGTGGAGTCTGCACCTTCTCCCTGTGTCTGCGTGGGTTTCCCCCGGGTGCTCCGGTTTCCTCCCACAACCGAAAGACGTGCAGGTTAGGTGAATCGGACATTCTGAATTCTCCCTCCGTGTACCCGAACAGGCGCCGGAATGTGGCCACTAGGGGCTTTTTGCAGTCATTTCATTGCAGTGTTAATGTAAGCCTACTTGTGACAATGAAGAGTATTATTATTATAAATCGGCTAGGCTGTCAGAGACTATCAGTTAAACCTGTGGGAGAATGAAGGCTTCACGCTCAACACAAAGGGTACAATTTTGAAATATATCCAGGACTTTTAGGTTGGTGGGGTTTTAGAAAATAGAACATACAGTGCAGAAGGAGGCCATTCGGCCCAGCGAGTCTGCACCGACCCATTTAAGCCCTCACTTTCACCCTATCCCTGTAACCAAATAACCTCTCCTAACCTTTTTGGCCACTAAGGGCAATTTAGTATGGCCAATCGATCTAACCTGCACATCTTTCCTTCCCGTTGTATGAAGAGTCAAAGAGGAACATCTCCCCCCCCGCCCCCCCCCCCCCCCCAATACTGCCTGCCCCACAATTAACACTCGAAAGGCCATGAACTGGCTGGAGGTGGGACTTACACCCCTCACTACCTGAGGGAGCTGTCGGCGAATCTGATTGGCTGACAGCTCTCTAATCCCTGCAGTGCCAGAAATTGCAGTTGTTATGATCCCCGGTGGTGTTATAATTGGACGGGAAGATCCCAGAATGGACCCCTGACTCAAAAGAGCATGGGTGGGATTCTCCGTTGGCTGAAGTTGAAATCGGGAAATGTGATTGGGCAGAGAATCGGTTTGGATGCCGAAATCGTGGCGGGTGCCGGATTCAAGCCAAATCGCAATTCTCCGGTGCCTTGACAGTGGCGTCAATGCGCTCCTCTTCGCAAGTACAGGAAACGTCATTGGCCTAGTATTAGTAGGCCCGACCCGGTATTCTCTGGGGCCTCTGTGATTCTCTGCCTCCACTGGGGGGGATTCCCGACGCGTGGTTCACTTGCGCTTTTAAAATTGAGAAGCAATTGAGAACTGATGAGGGAGAGAGAGGAGGTAGGACAATGGAAAGGCTCGACCGTGGCCTCATGGCTCTGATACTGGACGGGCTGGCTAGAGGTGGGTGGAGGGGTGGGGTGATGGGGGGGACAGGCTGTGGGTGACCCCCACCCACAGGACTGGGGCGGTGTCCAAGCACAGATTGCCGTTCCCACAGCCTGCAAGGCAGCCATCTTACTGCGCACCCCACTGACCACCCACCTTGGCCCCTTGTTCTGCAGAGTGACACTGGCCGTATGGGTGCCCCCAACCAACCAACCAAACCCTAACCCTGACCTTAACCCTAACCCTAACCTCCACCCCACCACCCTCGCACCCAGCCTCCACTCCCGTACCCAGAGACTACTCTCCCAGCCAACATCCTCCTCCGTGGGGCATCACACAGTCCATCCAAGAGTAACACCCATAGTAGCCCCTACAGGCATGCACCGGATGGGGGCCGCGGTCCAAACCGCAGGCATGGGCAGTGCCAGCCAACAGTGCCCCTGGCAGCAGGTAGGGGTGCCAGTGCCTGAAGCCCCCACGATGGGGCCCAGGATGCAGGGTTGGGGGTGAGGGAGGGGGTCGTGTGGGGCAGGGTCCACAGTGCCAACCGGGGCCACCATGTAGCCCATTGGACCTGTTTGTGCACGGGGGTATGCACCATGTCAGCCTTTCGCTCCCTGCAGACAATGGATATTGGAATACAACCAGCAATAGCGGCTTTCGTACTAGTCGCTGCAGCCCTGGCGGATGCACTGCGGCTGTACGAGCTGGAGCTGCTCGAGGAGGATGCAGCTGCATCAGCGGAGCGTGCATCAGAGAAGCATGCTGCAGCGCTGCGTGTAGCAGCGGTGTGAGCAGCAGTGGAGAGTGCAGCAGCGGAGAGAGCAGCAGCGGAGTGTGCAGCAGCGGAGTGTGCAGCAGCAGTGCATGCAGCAGCGGAGCGTGCAGCAGGGCTGCGTGCAGCAGCGCTGCATGCAGCAGCGGTGTGAGCAGCAGTGGAGCATGCAGCAGCGGAGAGTGCAGCAGCGGAGAGAGCAGCAGCGGAGAGTGCAGCAGCGGAGAGAGCAGCAGCGGAGTGTGTAGCAGCGGAGTGTGTAGCAGCGGAGCGTGCAGCAGCGGAGAGTGTAGCAGCGGAACGTGCAGCAGCGGAGAGAGCAGCAGCGGAGAGAGCAGCAGCAGTGTGTGCAGCAGCGGAGCGTGCAGCAGCGGAGTGTGCAGCAGCGGAGTGTGCAGCAGCGGAGAGAGCAGCAGCGGAGTGTGCAGCAGCACTGCATGCAGCAGCAGAGCGTGCAGCATCAGTGCGTGCAGCAGCGGAGCGTGCAGCATCAGTGCGTGCAGCAGCGGTGTGTGCAGCAGCAGTGTGTGCAGCAGCGGAGCGTGCAGCAGCGGAGTGTGCAGCAGCGGAGTGTGCAGCATCAGTGCGTGCAGCAGCGGTGTGTGCAGCAGCAGTGTGTGCAGCAGCGGAGCGTGCAGCAGCGGAGTGTGCAGCAGCGGAGTGTGCAGCAGCGGAGTGTGCAGCAGCGGAGTGTGCAGCATCAGTGTGTGCAGCAGCAGAGCGTGCAGCAGCGGTGCGTGCAGCAGAGGAGCGTGCAACAACGGAGCGTGCAGCATCAGTGCGTGCAGCAGCGGTGCGAGCAGCAGTGGAGCCTGCTCCAGATGATCAGGAGGCAGCCATTGAGGTTGGAGAGTGAGCCGCCCAACAGGCCGAGGATTAGGAGGAGGAGGCGAAAAGGAGGCGCCGCTTGAGGCCTCCTGTCTACAGGCAGCACCTGTCATTCGAGGATCTGCCTGACCAGGCGTGCCGTCGAAGACTCCGGCTGAGCAGAGGGACAGTGCATCGTATCTGCCAGATCATGGTGCACCTGGTACTGTGGGGGAACGAGGGAGGACACCGCGCCCGGTGGTCGTCATGGCGACTGTCACCCTGAACGTTTACACCACGGGGTCCTGCCTAGCGGCGAGTGGGAATGTGTCCATAATCCCACAGAGTTCGGTGCACAGGTGCATCCGTGCCATTCCGGAGGCCGTATATGCCAGTCGGCACAATACATCCTTTTCAATGTGGACCAGGCCCAGCAGGAGGCCCGGGCAGCGGAGTTCGCAACCATCGTCAGGATGGCCCGGGTCCAGGGGGTGATCGGTAGGATGCATGTCCCCCCTATGAGCACCTGCAGAAGACAGGCCGCTCTTCATAAACCGAAAGCGGGTCCACTTGATGAACGTACAGCTGGTGTGTGACCACTAACTGCACGTCATGCACATCTGTGCCCGATACCCGGGCAGTGTGAACAATGCCTTCATGCTGGAGGAGGAGGAGGAAGGATGCCAGGCCTTGTCTGGCGACGAGGATGCGGGGTAGGGGTGGATGGGCAGGACATGGAGCCCAGCCAGGCAAGGGAGGCTGCACAACATGCGCGCACGTGACCCTCGAACCGCCTCCAACTTCACCAACTGGGGGGAGGGGGGCATTGGGTAGGGGCAAGGACAGCCCATCCCACTCCTACAGCCCCCACACCCCCGTATACTCCCCCCACCTGCAACCCCCTCTCGAATACATACCTGCCGCATTACAGGGTCTGGGCCCTGGGTTGGCAGTAACAGAGGGTGTGGTCCCTGGGATGGAGGACGATGACAACCTGCTCTGTGATGAGCTCTGGTGCTCTGCATCGTTTGACAATGTCTGACTACTGTCCAGGGTAACACTTCCCACCCTCCACCTGGCTGATCCCTGCAAGTGAGCTGCCCATTCCATCACACAGCCTCATCGGATCCCTGGGGTGGCGGAGGTGGGGACGGTGAGGGGGGTGGAATGGGCAAATGATGCAGAGCACCAGTGCTCATCGTAGACCGGGTTGTCATCATTCTTCATCTCAGAGACCACACCTGTTGTTAATGCCAACCCAGGGTCCAGACCCTGCAGTGGAGCAGGTATGTATCAGAGAGGGGGGTTGCAGGCCAATGCCCCCCTCCATCCCAGTTGGTGAACCTGGAGGTGGTTTAAGGGTCCCTGTCCCGCCCATCCTCCCCCTGCCCCGCATCCTCCTTGCCAGACGAGGCCTGCGGTTCTTCCTCCTCCTCCTCCTCGCCCCTCTGGTGCACGATGCTGTTGAGGACGCAGCTGGCCACCATGATGCGGGTGGCTCTCTCAGCGGAAGGATCCTCCAGAGTGGTCCAGGCGCCTGAACTCCATGTTCAGGATGCCTAAGCACCACTCGATTGTGGCCCTTGTTGCTAGATGGATGTCGACTTGTAGCGGGTTTCCGCATCGGTCTGTGGTCTCCAGATAGGAGTCATCAGACACGACTGCAGTGGATAACCTTGTCACCCAGGAGCCAACCCCCAGCCCGGAGTGCACCTCGAAGAGTCCGGGAATTGTCGAATGTGCCAAGGTGAAGGCGTCGTGCACACTGCCCGGGTATTAGGGGTATTTAGGGGCAGCACGGTAACACCGTGGTTAGCACAGTTGCTTCACAGCTCCAGGGTCCCAGGTTCAATTCCCAGCTAGGTCACTGTCTGTGCAGAGTCTGCACGGTTTCCTCCGGATGCTCCGGTTTCCTCCCACAGTCCAAAGACGTGCAGGTTAGGTGGATTGGCCATGATAAATTGCTGCTTAGTGTCCAAAAAATGTTAAGTGGGGTTTACTGGGTTATGGGGATAGGGTAGATATGTTGGCTTCAGTCGGGTGCTCTTTGTAAGAGCCAGTGCAGACTTGATTGGCCGAATGGCCTCCTTCTGCATTGTATGTTCTATGATTATATGATTCTATGAATAGGCACAGATGTGCATGATGCGCAGTTGATGGTCACACACCAGCTGGGTGTGTTCATTGTGTGGAACCCCTTTCGGTTTGTGAAGAGCGGCCTGTCATCTGCAGGCGCTCGTAGAGGGACATGCATCCTACCGATTACCCCCTGGACCTGGGGCATCTCGGCGATGGTGACGAACCCCGCTGCCCGGGCATCCTGGTGACCTCGGTCCACATTCAAATGGATGTATTGTGCCGACTGGACATATAGGTCTGCGTGATGCCCCGCCGGCGGGTGGTGGTTTGTTGGGGTGGGGGGTGTTGTGCGAGGGTGGTGGGGTGGAGGCTGGTGGGTTGGGGGCACCCATACGGCCGGTGTCACTCTGCAGAACCAAGGGCCAAGGTGGGTGGTTAGTGGAGTGAGCAGAAAGATGGCTGTATTGCAGGCCGAGGGAATGGGGGTCCGTCACTAGATACCGCCCCAGTCCCATGGGGGGGGGGGGGGCTCACCCTGGCCCCACAGCCTGTCCCCCGGTCACTCCTCAACCCCACCCCGGCCTTGGCAGGCCCCTCCCCCCCCACCTCTAGCCAGCCCGTCCAGTATCAGAGCCATGAGGCCACGGTCAAGCCTTTCCATGTCCTACCTCCTCTCTCTCCCTCATCAGTTCTCAATTGGTTCTCAATTTTTAAAAGCGCAAGTGAACCACGCGTCGGGAATCCCCCCCCTCCAGTGGAGGCAGAGAATCACGGAGGCCCCGGAGAATACCGGGTCGGGCCTACTAATACTAGGCCAATGGCATTTCCTGTACTTGCGAAGAGGAGAGCATTGACGCCGCTGTCAAGGCACCAGAGAATTGCGATTTGGCTTGAATCCGGCGCCCGCCACGATTTCGGCATCCAAACCGATTCTCTGCCCAATCACATTTCCCGATTTCAACTTCATCCGACGGAGAATCTCACCCATGCTCTTTTGAGTCAGGGGTCCATTCTGGGATCTTCCCGTCCAATTAGAACACCACCGGGGATCATAACAACTGCAACCTCTGGCACTGCAGGGATTAGAGAGCTGTCGGCCAATCAGTTTGACCGACAGCTCCCTCAGGTAGTGAGGGGTGTAAGTCCCACCTCCAGCCAGTTCATGGCCTTTCGAGTGTTAATTGTGGGGCAGGCAGTATTGGGGGGAAGGTGTTCCTCTTTGACTCCTCAGACAACGGGAAGGAAAACCCCACCAACCTAAAAATCCTGGCCTATATTTCAAAATTGTTCCCTTTGTGTCGAGCGTGAAGCCTTTATTCGCCCACAGGTATAACTGATAGTCTCTGACAGCCTAGCCGATTTGGCATCAGCTCCACTGTCCTCTTTGTTTGTGTTACTTTGAAGGGTTGGGAATCTGCTCATTTGAATGCACAGAACCTTATCGAGATGGTTCCTTACTTTTCAAACTACCTCTGTTGTTTCATTGTGTAGGTCGGGCTGTAGACAGGGATTTGGGAATTGTCTATTCTACCAAAGAATGTTGCTCGTGTCTATAGTTTCTCAAAACCATCACCCTATATTTTATATAAAGTACAGTATTTACACAATTGGCCTTCTACCCAAGGTTGGATCTCACTTACTTCTCAGTTCTGTGATCTGGCATCACTATTACATCAGCATCATGTAGTCTTCTGATGTTCACCCTCTACATCTATTTCTCTGAAATATGAAGCAGATTTCTCAATCCCCAAAGGCCTCAATTGTCCCCTTCCACACTGCTACCTTTGTCAATCTGTTGAAAATGATCTCCTTTGAAACTTAGTCACAGGATTATCTGAAAACTCTTTGATTTTTTATTTCAAGTTGCATTCTTGTTGCCCCCTTGTTAATTCACCTGGAGAAAGGAGGCTTGTTCCTTATCCACAAAGTCCAAGGAAGGCCCCGGTTTGATACTCAGCCGATGCTGAGTGACTGGTCCCAGCCAAAGTTGGGGTGGCAGTACTGTTGATACCGGTCTCAGTGACCCCTGTCTGTCACTCGCTGGAAAGGTTCACTGGGCAAGGATCGAATTCAGCCACAAGCACTGCTGCTATTCGCAGTCTAGGATCACAAGAGCCGTATAAAATGATGGGGTGATCGACACCCTGTGGAAACTTACAGCTGCATCAAGGAGCCAGCTCCTCACAGAGAGGATTCTGAGGGAACAAATTGATCGTGAAGGAAGAACCACCACCCCTGATACAAGCAGAGACAGTAATGTCTCCACAGGGGTCCAGCTGTGCAAAGTCCCAATGGCACAATGAATATGGTTGCCAACTCTGGTTGGAAATCTTCCTGGAGGTTTCATCACCTGGCCACCCTCCCCCACTGCCCATCCCAGTCAAACTGCTTTCCTCCTCCTCCTCCCATATACTATGCACGGGATTTTGTACATCCCGGTCCCACGCCCACCCTGCCCCGCGGCTTAGCATATTTACTGGTGGTGGAAGTGGCTCACCATCACCATGAAGACAGCCCAGTCCATCACACCTCCCATCCATTGACTCTGTCTACACCTCCCGCTGCCTTGGGAAAATGGGCAGCATAATCAAAGACCCCACCCACCCGGCTTATTCACTCTTCCAACCTCTTCCATCTTGTAGGAGATACAAAAGTCTGTGAACACACATTAACAGGTTCAAAAACAGCTTCTTACCCACTGTTACCAGACTCCTGAAGGACCCTCTATGGACAGAACGGATCTCTCCATACTTCTTCCCGACTGAGTAGTACTCCGTATGTATCACTCGATATCTATGTATTTACATTGCGTGTCTATCGTATGTTCTATGTTTTTCATGTATGGTACAATCTGACTGGACTGTACTCAGAACAATACTTTTCACTCAACCTCGGTACATGTGACAATAAATCTAAAATCAGTGGTGGGACCTTCCAATCCTGTGGATGCCTGCGGGGCTTTGCCTGGCCCCCACCCTCCACCACTGGGGACCGGGCTGGGTGTGGGGGTGGGGGGATGGGGGGGTGGGGGGGGGGGGGGGGGTTGCCATCAGCGAGACTGGAAGATCCCACAGGCAGGGAGGGCAGGGAAACTTTGGCCATATTTTTATACATTATGAACAAATGTGTTCCAGGAAAATGGGAGGGGAAACATTAAAAAAAAATAATGCTGCTATTATTCTTCCCCAGCTGTTTGCTTGGACCAGTGATCAGCAAATAATTCTTTAATTCCTGAAGACGCCAGGGCAGTTTTGAAGGGTTGGTAACCCTAGCAACGGTCGGGCACCGAAAATGACTTCCCAAACTATGAGCTCCATCAGGAGAGGGAAAACTGATGGACACAGTTCCTCTCTTTCAGCTGTCAGTTCAAAGTGGTATTGACCAGGAGAAAGTCACCCATCTGTAAGATGCAACTGCAATGACTTGTCAAGGCACCTTACAAACTTGTGACCTCTGCCATTGAGAAGGGACAAGGACAGCAAATGCATGGGAACACCACCATCCGCTGCTCCCCATCCACGTCACGCACCATCCTTACTTGGACTGACTGTCGCTGGGTCAAAATCCTGGAACACCCTTCCTTCCTAACAGCAGTGTGCGTGTACCTACATCAGACAGACTCACCAGCAACATCTCAAGGACAATTCGGGACAAGCAATAAATTATTTCCTTGTCAGTGACGTTCACATCCCATGAACGGAAAAATAAATGCTGGAAAATTATACATTCCCACGAGGAAGACCTGACAAAATAATTCACCACCAAAAAAGAAACACAAAACAAAAGCAGTTTCAAAATCCTGCCTTTACTGTACCTCCTGACAAAGACCTGACCACTTGCGCTGTGATTCTCTGACTTGCGAGGAGGTGGCAGTGTCTGCAGAGAAAGCAAGTGCAAACTGTGGTGAAGATTGCACTTTTGCACTTTCTCTCTGCGTGAGTGTCCTCCGGGTGCTCCGGTTTCCTCCCACAGTCCAAAGATGCACAGGTTAAGTCAATTGGCTATGCTAAATTGCCCCTTAGTGTCCAAAACATTGGGTAGGGTTACAGGGATAGGGTGGAGGCCTGGGCTGAAGCTTAAGTAGGGTACTCTTTCCAGGGGCTGGTGCAGGCTCGATGGGCCAAATGGCCTTCTTCTGCACTATAGATTCTATAGGGTGTTTCTTAGCTTCAACATTTCAATGACAATCGCCTCAGGCTTTTCAAACAGGACCATGTTTTTTTTTAATAAATGTTTTTTATTCAGTTTTCATGTTTTATATTGAACAAATTACAAATTGTTAGAGAGAGAAAAAAAAAACATGCAAAAATTAACATATATATTTACAGGTGAGCATCTTCGTAGTAATAACTGTGGCCTCCCCCTCTTTGCCGGCATACATATTTACATTCCCCAACATGTTTATTGGCATTTATTTAGTTTGGTTTTGGGCCTTAGCTAGCCATCAAACCCCCGTAACGAGCCCGTAGCCCCCCCCCTCCCCGCCGGCTACCTTCCCCCGACTATCTTCTTCCTCTTGTACGTTGGCCACAAACAGGTCCCGGAACAATTGCATGAATGGCTCCCACGTTCTGTGGAAGCCGTCGTCCGACCCTCGGATGGCGAATTTGATTTCTCCATTTGGAGAGAATCCGAGAGGTCGGACAGCCAGTCTGCAGCTCTGGGCGGTGCTGCTGACCGCCAGCCAAACAGGATTCTACGGCGGGCGATCAGGGAGGCAAAGGCAAGGGCGTCCGCCCTCCTCCCCAGGAATAGATCTGGCTGGTCTGAAACTCCGAAGACCGCCACTATCGGGCATGGCTCCACCCTCACCCCCACCACTTTGGACATAGCTTCGAAGAAGGCTGTCCAGTACTCCACAAGTCTGGGGCAAGACCAGAACATGTGGGCGTGGTTGGCCGGGCCTCTTTGGCACCGCTCACATCTGTCCTCCACCTCCGGGAAGAACCTACTCATACGGTTTCTCGTTAAGTGGGCTCTATGTACCACTTTTAGTTGCGTCAGGCTGAGCCTTGCGCACGTGGAGGTGGAGTTAACCCTATGCAGTGCTTCACTCCAGAGTCCCCACCCTATCTCCATCCCCAGGTCGTCCTCCCATTTCCTTCTTGTTGCGTCCAGTACGGTGTCGTCCCTATCTACCAGTCGGCCATACATGTCACTACAGTTCCCTTCTCTAGGATACTTGCGTCCAGTAGGTCTTCCAGTAGTGTCTGTCGTGGCGGTTGTGGGTACGTCCTTGTCTCCTTTCGTAGGAAGTTTTTGAGCTGCAGGTACCGTAGCTCATTCCCCCAGCTAGCTGAAATTTCTCTGTCAGTTCGTCCAGTGTTGCGATCCTGTCGTCCGTGTATAGGTCCCTGACTGTCAGTGTCCCCCCGTCCTGTCCTCCACCTTTTGAAGGTGGCGTCAGTCAGTGCTGGTTTGAACCTATGTTGTTGCAGATGGGAGCCTTGTCCGACATTTGTTCAGGCCAAATTGGCTGCCGCAGTTGGTTCCAGGATTGGAGGGTGGCTGTCACCACTGGGCTGCTGGAGTGTTTTTTGGTGGGGATGGGAGTGCTGCCGTGGCGAGGGCCCGAGGGAGGTCCCCATGCAGGAGGCCTCCTCTGCACGCACCCACTCGGCTTCTGGCTCCTGGATCCATCCCCTTACTCGCTCGGCTGTTGCCGCCCAGTGGTAGAATTGTAGATTCGGGAGGGCTAGCCCCCCCCTGGATTTGTTTTCTGTAGGACCTTCTTTGGGATCCTAGCATTTTTACCCCCCCCATAACGAACGCCATGATAGTTTGTCCAGCGCTATGAAGAAGGCCTTGGGGATGTAGATCGAATGGATCTAAACAGGAAGAGGAACCTGGGCAATACGTTCATTTTGATCGTCTGGACTCTTCCTGCGAGGGAGAGTGGGAGTGTGTTCCATCTTTGCAGGTCCTTTTTACTTCCCTCCGCCAGGCTGGTGAGGTTCCATTTGTGGATCCCTTTCCAGTCATGGGCTATTTGGATCCCCAGGTAGCGGAATTTATGTCGGGCTTGTTTGAACGGCAGCCCCTTAGTGCTGCCCCCCCCCCCCCCCCCCCCCCCCCCTTGCTGGTGTACTGGGAAGATCTCGCTTTTGCTCATGTTGAGTTTGTAGCCCGAGAAGGCTCCAAACTCTTTCAGGAGCGCGATGATTCCGTCCATGCTGCTTGTGGGTCCGAGATGTAGAGGAGCAGATCGTCTGCATAGAGTGAGACTCTGTGCTCTCTACCTCCCCTTCGATCCCCCTCCAATTTTTTGCTGCCCTGAGCGCAATTGCTAAGCGGTTCGATTGCTAGTGCGAACAGCAGTGGGGACAGTGGGCATCCTTGTCTGGTGCCCCTGTGCAGCTGGAAGTATTGGGAGTTGGTATTGTTGGTCCGTACACTCGCCATGGGGGCGTTGTATAGGAGTTTTAACCCACGCGGTGACCCTGTTCCAAGCCCGAACCGCTCCAGTACCTCTATGAGGTATTTCCATTCGACTCTGTCGAAGGCCTTTTTCTGCGTCCAGGGAGACGATCACCTCTTGTGTTCTCTCCCCGGAGGGGGTCATTATCACGTTCAGCAGCAGGCGCCTGATGTTCGAGGTGAGCTGTCTACCTTTGACGAAGCCCGTCTGGTCCTCTGTGACCACCTCAGGTACACAGTCTTCTAGCCTTTTGGCTAGGATTTTGGCCAGTATTTTGGCGTCTGCGTTCAGCAGAGATATGGGTCTGTATGACCCACATTCCGTTGGGTCTTTGTCTTTCTTAGGTATCAGCGAGATTGAGACAGGACCATGTTAACTATTCATTCAGGATCCTGTCACTTGCAACACCTATTTCTGTGGCAATGAAAGGAAATCTGCTAATGTTGGGAGTATGAAATCATAGAGAATGGAATTATTGAATGGTTCGGCATTAGAAGGAAGCCATTTTGTTCTTTGTGATTATGCTGGTTCTTTGCTCATGGAACTCACCTGGTCTGTGTCTTTCCCCATAGCTCGGCCTTTCCTTTCTCGTCAGACACTTACCCAGTTCCCTTTTGAAAGCCACGACGGAATCTATCCCCACCGGACTCAGGCAGTGCATTCCACATCATAATCACTCATTGTCGGACAAGATATTTTGTCATGTCGCCTCTGCTTTTGCCGTTCACCTTGAACCTGGCCCCTCTGGTTCTCAATCCTTCCGCCAGTGGGAGCAGGTTTTCCCGATCCACTCTGCCCAGATCCTTCATGGGTTTGGCCAACGCCTGTCAAATCTGCTCCCAGCCTTTGCAGAGTAGGCCCTGCTTCACCAATCCACGTAACTGAAGTTCCTCATCCCCAGAACCATCCTCAGAAAGCTTACCTCGCCCCCTCTAATGCTTTTGCATCCTTCCTGAAGTGTGGTGCTCAGAATTGGACACAATACTCCAGTTGTGCCTGAACCAGGGTTTTTACAACTTGCTTTTGTGCCCCACACCTCTTTCAAAAAGCCCAGAATCCAGAATGCTTTATTATAGGACTGGTTTAGCACAGTGGGCTAAACAGCTGGCTTGTAATGCAGAGCAAGGCCAGCAGCACGGGTTCAATTCCCGTACTGGCCTCCCTGAACAGGCACCGGAATGTGGTGACCAGGGGCTTTTCACAGGAACTTAATTGAAGCCGAGAGTGGACTTTCAGAGACTATTTCCTCGGGTGGATGTAGCTGTTACAGGGGAACATAACTGTAAGGTTCAGAGTGGGAGATAAAGGAGAGATGTCCGATGTAGGCTCTTTACTCAGAGAGTGGTTAGGGTGTGGAATGGACTGCCTGCTATGATAGTGGAGTCGGACACTTTATGAACTTTCAAGCGGTTATTGGGTAGCACATGGAGCACACCAGAATGACAGGGAGTGGGATAGCTTGATCTTGGTTTCGGACAATGCTCGGCACAACATCGAGGGCCGAAGGGCCTGTTCTGTTCTATGTTCTATGTTCCACTTGTGACAATAAGCTATTATTATTAATCATCTTTCACTGCCAGCTTAGTGATTTGTACACATATACCGTCAGGACCCTCCGATCTTCCCCTTTCGAATGTTACCCTTTATTTTATATTGCCTTTCCTCTATCTTCCTACCAAAATGCATCTCTTCACACGTCTCTGCAAAAACTTCCACTGCCACGTACCCACGTCGTCCACAAGCTTGAGGTCTATCACTATCTTTCTGCACAGTTTCATCTGCCCATTTCATCAACCTATGTCTCCATAAAGTTTAGCCCTATCTTCCTAAACAGTTCATCATACTTCTAAGTTTGGTGAGCAATATCAGTGAGCACTGGTGGGCAGGGTTTTGCTGAGTAAGTGCCACTTGATGGAACTGTTCAAAAAAATCTCCCAACATTTGCTTGTATTCGAGAGTAAACTGATGGGAGGGTTACTGGCTGGATCGGATTTGTCCTCTTTTTGTGGGCAGGACATATCTGGGCTTGCCTGAAAGCTGCATGGTACAGACTCTGCAGGCTACACTGTCCAACACAGAGCCAGGTGATCAGCTCCACCAGCACCATGGTGGCACCAGTCAAAGAACATCTTGGACAGCTCTGGAAGCTTTCTTGATGAAAACCGGCAGTGCTGGTCCGAGGAATCTGAGAACATCCTCCGCGACTGCTTTGGAGACTGTGGACTGGTCCATATTCAAGACCGCAGCAGCTAACCTGGACGAGTACGCAACCACCGTCACAGACTTCATCAGTAAGTTGTGTCGAGGACTGTGTACCAAAGAACACAATAGGGGTATTCCCCAATCGGAAAACCTTGGTTCAACAAAGGGTTGACTCCTTGCTAAGTTCTGGACGGAGGTGTTCAAGTCTGACGACCCTGACCTATATAAGAAATCCAGGTTCGACATACGGAAGCCAACAGGGATGCAAAAAGACAATACCACATTAAGTAGAGTCCCAGGCCAACGACACTAACCCACGATGACTATGGCAGGGCCTACACAGGATCACAGGCTACAAAGCAAGGCCAGGCGGAATATCTGGGGCTGGAGCATCTCTACCCGATGATGCTGAACAAGTTCTATGCCCCCTTTGAGCAGTCAGCCAATGCATCAGTGCCACCCACCCCAACACCCATACCCACTATTACAGCCTCAGAGAAGAGTTGCCTTCTTGAAAGTGAATCCCCGGAAAGCGATAGGCCCCAACGGAGTCCCTGGGCCAGCACTCAGAGCCAGTGCAGACCAGCTGGTGAGTGTATCGCAGATATCTTCACCTCCTCACTCCTCCGCTCTGAGGTCCCCACCTCCTTCAAGAAGGCCACCATAATACCAGTACCAAAGAAGAATAAGTAGCCGCCTCAACGACTACCGACCGGTGGCCCTAACGTTTGTTATAATGAAATGCTTTGAGCGGCTAGTCATGAGACGGATCACTGCCAGCCTCCCAGACGGTCTCGATCCACTGCAGTTTGCCTATCACCGCAACCGGTCCACAGCAGATGCTATCTCCCTGGCTCTGCAATCAACACTCGAACACCTTGACAACAAGGACACCTATGTAAGACTGCTGTTCATAAACTACAGCTCCGCCTTCAACACTATTATCCCAACAAGACTAATAACCAATCTCCGCAATCTGGGACTTGACCCCTCCCTGTGCAGCTGGATCCTCGACTTCCTCACAACAAACCGCAATCTGTCAGAATAGGCAACAGCACCTCCTCCACAATAGTCCTCAACACCCAGCCCCGCAGGATGTGTGCTCAGTCCTCTACTGTACTCCCTATATACACATGACTGTGTGGCAAGATTTAACTCCAACTCAGTCTATAAGTTTGTGGATGATAGGACTGTGGTGGGCAGTATCTCAAACAACGACGAATCAGACTACAGGAGGGAGATAAATCACTTGGTTGCATGGTGTACCGAAAACAACTCTCTCTAAATGTCGGAAAGACCAAAAAACTGATCATCGACTTCAGGAAGCGTAGCACGACACACACTGTATAAATGGCTTTGAAGTGGAGATGGTCGATATCTTTATGTTCCTGGGGGTCACCATCACCAACAGTCTGTCCTGGTCCACTCACGTTGATGCAACAGTCAAGAAAGCCCAACAACCTCTCTACTTCCTACGGAAGCTAAAGAAATTTGGCATGTCTGCATCAACTCTCACAAACCTCTGTGCCAAACAAATGTGCCATAGAGAGCATCCTATCCGGCTGCATCACAGCCTGGTATGGGAACTGCTCGGTCCAAGATCGCAAGAAACTGCAGAGTGTGGTGAACTCAGCTCAACGCATCACACAAGCTTGCCACCCCCACATTGATTCTGTCTACACCTCCTGCTGCCTCAGGAAGGCAGACAGCATTATCAGAGACCCCTCTCCGACCCAGGCATTGCCTTAGAACATAGAACATAGAACATAGAACGATACAGCGCAGTACAGGCCCTTCGGCCCTCGATGTTGCACCGACATGGAAAAAAAATCTTCCAGACCCTTCCATCAGCCAGAAGGTACAGAAGTCTGAAGATCCGCACATCCAGACAAAGGAACAGCCTCTTCCCCACAGCTACAAGACTCCTCATCGACTCCCCCTCGGACTGATCTGTTCCCTGTAAGGACACTATTCACGACTCCCTATGCTGCTCTTGCTCATGTATTTGCTTTGTTTAGCCCCTTGTTCCGCGCTGTAACCAATCACTGTTTATCGAAGTACCATTTGTCAATGTTCTCTGTTGATTATTCTCTTTGTCTACTATGTACGTACTGTGTACATTTTCTCGGCCGCAGAAAAATACTTTTCACTGTACATGTCACAATAAATCAAATCAATCAATCAATCAGTTGGGTGGGTTCTATGATGAGCAAGCAATTCAGTCTGCCAGCTTACTGCCCATTTCAAGACGACAAAAGATGTTTCCACAAATTGAAATTCAGTCTACAGCCTACATCCTTCAACCCACGTTTTCCACCTCCCTACTTCTCTCTCCTCCTCCAGATCCGCTGCTTTGCAGGCTGCAACATGCAAGTAAAATCACTTATCTGCATTTGACAAGTGGGCCACAACCATTTGTGGGCAATTGATTTTTAAGCATTTCGCAGTTAAAATAGGACGAGTTTTCACATTTACCACCAATGTTGGCTGCCCGTTTTAAACCTTTTTTCAAGTGAGTGTCTCACTTTCATTCCCATTAGCCCCCTTGAAATAATGCGCTAGTAAAACCTAAGGTCACTCCAAAACCTCCTGTTTACAGCCAATGGTGAATATTTACCCCACTGTGTTCTAATTATCCATCTGCCATTACATGACTTTGAAATGCAGACATGTTGGGTGGGATTCTCTGCTGGCGGGGTGCTCCATTTTGCCAGCAGCCCGGGGTTTTCTCGATGGCGTGGGGCTGCCGCACAATGGGAAACCCCATTGACGGACTGGCGTAATGGAGCATCCAGCCGGTGGGGTGAGGCAGATATGTGGCGCGGCGGGGCGGAGTATCAACTGATTTTCATGCCTTTAGGGAGAAAAGCTGCCACCCGCTGTCATTCCTGTCTAAGCTAGCGTCACCTACAATATAAATATCTTGGAGTCATAAATCATACAGTCGCCCACCTCTTTCATACTGTCCACAGCCATGAATGGTGACACCTTATTAACCATAACTTCCACTGAACAACCAACTGAACATGGGGGGAGATGAGGAGAATTTCCTTTGGTTTCCAATGCAGGTTGTTATGATCTGGAATGTACTTCCCGTTCGAGCACAGGAAGCAGATTCAATGTCCAAATGGGAATTGCATCCATACTTGAAAAAGGAGGAAAACGCAGCATGTGGGGAAAGAGTAGCAGGAATGGGATTAATTTTCTAGCTCCTTCCAAGTACCCGGACAGACATGTGGGACCAAATGGCCTTATTCTGTGCTGCGTGATTCTATGGTCGTAGCCTGGCTTCATCGTGATCGGTTTTTACCATCAAACTTAAGTGGACGACCAAGGGCCTCAATAAAGGAAAGTTTTAGAGTTGGAACAGTGAGAGATTGCCCACAAATGGTCACAAGCTTTGTGCACAGCAGATGCCGACACGACACCCATCTGACCCCACTGAAGCTTCAGAGTTGGTTCTAATTGCGCATTCATTCAAAGTGAGCTCCCAGCTTGCAGAATCAGGCCACTCACACAGCTCTTTAATTTTATTACAGGTAAATCTTTAGATGAGTAATTGTGATTCTTGTTTTCCATTTGCATCGTCTGCCGGGGTACAGTGAAAAGTATTGTTTTGCGAGCAGCTCAAGATGATCATTAAGTACATGAAAAGAAAAGGAAATAAAACAAAATACATAACACAGCAACACAAGGTACACAATGTAACTACATAAAAATCGGCATGGGGTGAAGCATACAGGGGTGTAGTGTTAATGAGGTCAGTCCATAAGAGGGTCGTTTAGGAGCTGGTAACAGTGGGCAAGAAGCTGTTTTTGAGTCTGTTCGTGTGTGTTCTCAGACTTTTGTACCTCCTGCCCGATTGAAGAAGTTGGAAGAGTGAATAAGCTGGGGGGGGGGGGGGGGGGGGGGGGGGGGGGGGTCTTTGATTATGCTACCTGGGGCTGAGTTCACGACTCTGAAGTTTCTTGCGGTTTTGGGCCGAGCAGTTGCCATACCAGGCTGTGATGCAGCCCGATAGAATGCTTATTTTGATGATGTAATAGGACTGTCGCCTCAATTGACATAAAGCGAGAGGAAGGAAAGTTGCTGAATCGGCCATCTCCAATGTGCTATTCCCACAGGACAGAAGTCCTGTGACCTATAGCAGGAGCCGCTGTAGTATGTCAATTGGGAGTGCACCATTCAGGGACTAAATTGAAGAGATGCTCTCAGAAACTACAGGAAATAGGACTTAAAGCCTACCTTACAACCAAGTGGATGTAAGATGTCTTCTCAATGGAGGCAAACATCCGATTCAGAAGGTCATGTGTCCAAATCCAACTCCAGCACACAATCTAGGCTGGCATTCCAATGGAGTGCTGAGGGATTGTTATACCGTTGGAGATGTCATCTTTCAAACAGGATATGAACCTGAGGCCCTTTTTGCCCTTTTGGGCGAACATAAGACCCCCGTGAAGCTATTCAAAGGAGAAGCCCTCTTAATATTTATCTTTTAATCAACATCACTGAAAAACAGACAATTCCATTGCCGTGTGTGGGACCTTGTTGGCTGCAAATTAGCTACTGTGCTTCCTGCGTTAGAACAGCGACACTTCATTGGGCCTCCTGTAGTTTTTGAATTTTACTTACCTAACTCTGTTTTAAACATAGCACTGCATTTCTTACTGATTTTTCCTTGCTTTCTTTTATTTCTTTCAAATATTGACACAATGTTCTCTGAATTCCGTTTTCCCTCGCTCCCGTTAAGCATTTGCGATCTGCTTTTCAGTCTCAGTGTTGTTGGCTTTGTTGCTGTTTATCTTTTGCGCTCTGATCTGTTCCTCTCCGCAGCACCTTCAGGTGCCAATTACTCCACTGGGACTGCTCACACCTGCTTATCTCCTCCATATTCCAGCCCTCACTTCCCCACCACTCCGCCAGCTTTCCCGCCACATCCATACTATTCAGAATACTCCATTTGGCCGGCGCTGACACGCTTGCTTCTCTTTCGGGGCGAGCTGGTGCGTAATGTAAGGGAGCCGGTGTGAAGAGGACGAGGGAGAACTCACCGGGGTGACTAACCTGCGTTAAAGGGCATTGAGTAGTTCAATTATGAATAGGGGAAAATTGTACAAATGCACATCACACAAGACCTAAATAAACAAGGGAGCAAACTGCAAAACTAAGAGGAAGTGTGTATATCTAGATAAGAAGCTTGGAATAAACGCAAGAACTTGCACTTAACAAGTCCTTAATTTGTTTCCCAGAAACCTCCTAAAGTATGGAATAGGAGTCACCTTCAACCCCCAATACCGGGTCGATTTGGGAAAATGTAAATATGCTCAAATATGATCCAACCCACCAGATTTGAGGGAGGTGACATGCGGATCCGGCCAACAATCCATTGCCAGGAGAGGCTGTGCTCACCTATCAGCAATGGTGGCCTTCCTGCTGGTCGCTGCAGCCCTGGGGATGCTCTGCGGCTGTATGAGCTGGAGCTGCTCGAGGAGGACCAAGTTGCATCAGCGGAGCATGCAGCCGTGGAGTGTGCAGCAGCGGAGAGTGCAGCAGCGGAGAGAGCAGCAGCGGAGCATGCAGCAGCGGAGAGAGCAGCAGTGGAGCGTGCAGCAGCGGAGAGAGCAGCAGTGGAGAGAGCAGCAGCGGAGCATGCAGCTGCAGAGCATACAGCAGTGGAGCGTGCAGCAGCGGAGAGAGCAGCAGTGGAGCATGCAGCTGCAGAGCGTGCAGTAGTGGAGCGTGCAGCAGTGGAGAGAGCAGCAGCGGAGCATGCAGCTGCAGAGCGTGCAGCAGTGGAGCATGCAGCAGCGGAGAGAGCAGCAGTGGAGAGAGCAGCAGCGGAGCGTGCAGCAGTAGAGAGAGCAGCAGCGGAACGTGTAGCAGCGGAGAGTGCAGCAGTAGAGCGTGCAGCAGAGGAGCATGCAGCAGCAGAACGTGCAGCAGCAGAGCGTGCAGCAGCGGAATGTGCAGCAGCGGAGAGAGCAGCAGCGGAGAGAGCAGCAGCGGAGCGTGCAGCAGCGGAGAGAGCAGCAGTGGAGCATGCAGCAGCGGAGCGTGCAGCAGCTCAGAGTGCTGCAGTGGAGTGTGCAGCAGCGGAGCGTGCAGCAATGGAGAGAGCAGCAGCGGAGCGTGCAGCAGCGGAGAGAGCAGCAGCGGAGCATGCAGCTGCAGATCATGCAGCAGTGGAGCGTGCAGCAGCGGAGAGAGCAGCAGTGGAGAGAGCAGCAGCGGAGCGTGCAGCAGTAGAGAGAGCAGCAGCGGAACGTGTAGCAGCGCAGAGTGCAGCAGTAGAGCGTGCAGCAGAGGAGCATGCAGCAGCAGAACTTGCAGCAGCGGAGCGTGCAGCAGCGGAATGTGCACCGCTAATTAGGACCGCTAATTAGTTTCAACAACAAGAATTTATTTTCATTATTACACATGAAAAAGTTGATCATGTACAATATTCCTTTACTCCCCCCCATAACTTCATGAATGTACATGGATTTTGAAGTTAACATGAGTTACACAATATATCTTCAATGGTCTCACAAACACAAAGTCCCTTTAAACACACAAGTTGACTGTGGTCACAGGCACTCTCCTGTGATCCCAAGTAGGTTTCTGTAGATTTCTCCTCAAAATCCCTCCAGATGAATCCTCACCTTGCCTCACTGAACTCTAGCTTCCACAAGATTGGCATTCAAAAGGATTACACAGCAACACTAAATTAATCCCACCTAAAACTATACCATATTTCTCATATTTACCAAATAGAAATATAAATGTCTTAAAACTACCTTTGTTTTGCTAACACAGTGGACAGGACTGGGACCGTAAGATGTCCCCAGAGTCTAAGTCCTGGGAGCCCAAAACCAAGTAGGTCTTTGGGATCCTAGGAGTGGGAGGGTAGATGAGGCATGGAGCAGGGGTGTTGATGGAGAGGAAAGTTGGGGAGGAGGTTAGTGGGGGCTGGGAAGAGGTGTAGGACCTGTGGGGAACGGACTTTATTGAATTTGGTGGGGGTGGGCGGGGTGGACTGATCTTAAAAGGCATCTGCTGATGGAGCGGCCCCATCCCCTTCCAGCCAGAAACAACCCTTAAGTGGTCAATAATTGGCCACTTAAGGGCCTCTGGTTGGGCAAGGTCAGGTGGGCTGGCCTAAGCCTCGCTTGTCCCAGTGTACGATTGAGGAGAGATCAGGGCAGTAGAACCTAGGAGGAAGGCCATCGAGAAATTTTACACTCACCGCCCCACCTACAAACCCACCGGCAGGAGTGAAAATGGAATAGAGCTCGAAAGAAAAAAGTCAAACCGATTGCCAGATTGTAAAGGGGTAATTTAATCAAATTTCAATTTTGCACTTCATCTGTGCTCACTGTCATCCATTGAATCGTGGGTAACCGTTTTAAATTCATATCCTTGGTTTTAAAGGCCTTGTTATTGAAAATATGGAAAGATGTGTCATTTGAAACATGGAGGTCTGGCAATATCTGGTCTGAGAGAAACATGAGAGGATACAGGGAAAGATCCCACAAAGGGTTAATAGCAGCTGCAAAGAGCAGAATTATAAAATGCAGATTCCTTCTCCCAAACAAGCACACGCGATTTTTGTATAAAGCTAAAAACAATGGCTCACACTTTCATTGAAAGTAACTATCTTAGTAAGCATCTGGAAAAGCATGGATGAAGGTTTCAGTTGAATTAAGTGACAAATGTTTAAAACAGGCAGGTCTTTCAAGTTATAACCAAGTGGATTTTAGCATACAGCTAAAAGCAATGTTTCACACCTTCACTGAAATTAGCTATCGTAGTAAACAGCTGGAAAGGAAAGAATGAGGTTCAGTTGAATTTGCTAAAGTCTACTTTACTTACTTAGCAATGCGGGACCCAGGATCGATACTAGTAAGTGGTAAGTAGATGAAATCTTCGGTGAAGGTATGGGTTATACTGGGGGATAACTTGAAAATATAGTTTGACCTGAATAGCACCACTGAAGCCTGCATCGGAGTCAGGGAGTGAGAATCCCTGTTCACCATTTAGAATGTTGGCCCTTTTTGGTATAGGGGGAATTCTAAGAATAGTGGTGAGTTTTCAACAGCAACCTCCATGGGCTTGTCTCTCTGTATCTATGAGATATTTGCTCCTCCAATTCTGGGTTCTTATTCCAGAATCGGCGGCCATGATCAGTTGTCTTTGACCTATGTTCTGGTATTCCTTCCTCAAATATGTCCATCACTCTGCCACACCTTTCTCCTTTTCAGGCACTCCTTAAAATCTACCTCTTTACCCAAAATATTGGTCCCCTGCTATAATACCTCGTCATGTGGACTTGGTGTCAGATTTTGCCTTACGATGCTCCCTGGATTGTCCTTGGCCTGCTGCAATGTTCCAGTGGACCAGTGCAAACTGGAGGAACAAGCACCGCATCTTCTCATTAGGCATGTTACAGCCTTCTGGACTTAATATTGAGTTCAACAACTTCAGACTGTGAACTCTCTCCTCCACCTTCACCTCATTTAAATTTCTATCAATTTATTTCCATTTCTTCTATCGATCTGTGTTTCCCTCACCATTGTCCCCCCCTCTCCTCACCCCACCCCACTTGGGCCATTTGTTCCTTGTTCCTAGTTGCCCTTTAACACATTCCTTACTTTTGTTCTGCCATTAATACATTCTAATCTCTTTATGTACCACCATCAGCATTCTTCTTAGCCTTCATCACCCTCATTTACATTTCCTTTGACTTTCTGTCCACGACATCTTTGTCAATCTCCATCTATCGCTGACCCTCTAGCCAGCCCCACTGCTCCACTCGCCCCCCCCCCCCCCCCCGCAACAGTATAACTCTGATCCTATTTCTCTCCAGCTTTGACAAAGAGTCATTCAGACTCAAAAAGTTAGGTTCCTTCTCTCTCCACAGATGCTGTCAGACCTGCTGCAATTGTCCGGTATTTTAGTTTCTGTTTCCTCTTCCAGCATCTGCAGTAACTTGCTTTTATATTCAAGTTATTGTTGATGAGGGGCCACTGGAATGTGGATGTGGGAATGGTACAGCATTCCTGCACATCTGGCAGAATGGGGGAGGAAATCAAGAAGGTAAAGGTCCAATAATATCACAAAGAGATGGATGACTTCTATCTGCCTGACATTGTATAATGAAAAGTCCAGTAGGTTAGGAATGCAAGAATTTCCAGGAGCATGAACAGGCCAGAAATCCTCATTACTTCATGATTAACTTTAACCCCCACATAAACCCTTTTTCACAATTTTCAGTAAACTCTGCTCTCTCTCTCTACAAAATCATCTAATTTCCTAATAAGTCAATGGGGAAACTCTCTATTCGTTGGGGTCATATGTTGCTCAATGGCTATGAAGGAGGTTAATCATCTCTAGCTCCAGGACCTTACTACAAGAGTTCCTCAGGGTAGTGACCAAGACCCAACCATCTACAGCTGCTTGATCGATGACGTTCCCTCCATGATTAGTCAGAAGTGGGGATGTTCCCTGATGATTGTACAGTGTTCAGTTCCATTCACATCTTCTCAGATATTGAAGCAGCCCATCCTACATGCAGACAGACCTGGAAATATTCAGGCTTTGGCTGACAAGTTGCATCACCCAAGTGCTAACAATGGTCATCTCCAGTAAGAGAAAATCTTAACACCACCTCTTGACACTAACTGGTATTACCATTGCTGGGTCCCCAATGTGCAGCATCTCGGGTTTACTTTGATGAGAGGTTTAACTAGACAAGCCATATAAATACGACTGCCACAAGTTCAGGTCAGAGGCTGGGAAATCTGTGACGAGTAAGTTGCCTCCTGATTCTCCAAAGCCTGTCTGCCATCTATAAGGCACACGTCAAGAGTGTGATAATGTGATGGATGAGTGCAGCTCCAATACCACTCAAGGAGCTCAACACCATCCAGGACAAAGCAGCCCAGTTGATTGGCACCCCATTCGCAAACAAGGGCAGCACACACTAGGAAGCACCATCACCTGCAAGTTCCCCTTAAAGTCGCAAAGCACCCTGACTTGGAAATATTTGTCTTTCCTTCACTGTCGCTGGCTCAAAATTCTGGAAATCCTTACCTCACAACACTGTGGGTGTACCGTACAGTTTTCAAGAGGTTGCTTATTGCCACCTTCTTAAGGGCAATTTGGTATTGGCAGTAAATGCTGGCTTTGTGAGAGAGAGAGACCATTCGGTCTGTCATACTTGTTCTAGCTCTTTATAAAAGCTATCCAATTGGTCCCAATCTCTTGCCCATTCTTCATAACAGCGCCTTTTTTTACCTTCTCTGGTCTAATTTCCTTTTGAAAGTTACTAATTGATCTGCTTCTACCCTTGTTTCAGACAGTGCATTCCAGATCATAACAGCTTTTTGCATAAATTATTTTCTCCTCATCTCCACTCTGGTTATTTTGCCTATTATTCTGAAATACTGTGGTTTAAAAAAAAAAATTATTGAAATTTTTTACAGAAAATATAACAACAAACAATAACAAGCAACAATAAAACAACAAAATAAGTATAACACCCCCAAGACCGTAGCAACACATGTATCGCAACCCCCCCCCCCCCCCACTCCCCCAAACCCAGTAAATAACAAGAGAATTTAAAAATAACTTAAAATTAGATGAATTGGATGAGGCTAAGCTGCGCACATGAGGAGGAAGAGTTAACCCTCTCCAGGGCATCAGCCCATGCCCCATCTTCGATCTGTTCCCCCAGTTCCCCTCCCACTTAGCCTTTAGCTCCTCTACTGACGCCTCCTCCACCTCCTGCATTACCTTTTAGATATCAGATATCTTCCCATCCCCGACCCAGACCCCCGAAAGCACCCTGTCACTCACCCCCTCGCAGGAAGCAAAGGGAATCCCTCCACCTGCCGCCTAGCGAACGCCTTTACCTGCAGATATCAGAACATGTTCCCCGAGGGGAGCCCAAATTTCTCCTCCAACTTCCCCAG
Organism: Scyliorhinus canicula; assembly: GCF_902713615.1. Classification (NCBI taxonomy): domain Eukaryota; kingdom Metazoa; phylum Chordata; class Chondrichthyes; order Carcharhiniformes; family Scyliorhinidae; genus Scyliorhinus; species Scyliorhinus canicula. The sequence goes on from NC_052155.1 coordinate 27,230,395, forward strand.
GCTCGCAAACCTCCCATCAATAAACAAGTCCCTCAGCTGTCTGATGCCCGCTCTGTGCCAACCCTGGAACCCCCCATCAATGTTCCCCGGGACGAACCGATGGTTCCCCCTTAGCGGAGCCTCCATCGAGCCCCCCACCTCCCCCATGTCGCCTCCACTGCCCCCAAATCCTGAGGGTAGCCGCCACCACCGGACTCGTGGTATACCTCGTAGGAGGGAGCGGCAATGGCGCCGTTACCAGGGCCCCCAGGCTTGTGCCTCCACTGGACGCCATCTCCAACCGTTTCCATGCTGCCCCCTCCCCCTCCACCACCCACTTGCGCACCATCGACACATTGGCCGCCCAATAATACCCCGAGAGATTGGGTAGTGCCAGCCCCCCCCCCCCCCCCCCCCCCCCCATCTCTACCCCGCTCCAAGAAGACCCTCTTCACCCTCGGGGTCCCATGCGCCCGAACAAAGCTCATGATACTGCTAGTCACCCTCCTAAAAAAGGCCCCAGGGATAAAGATGGGCAAACACTGAAAAAGGAACAAGAACCTCGGGAGTACTGTCATTTTGACGGACTGCATCTACCCGCCAGCGACAGCGGCACCATGTCCCACTTTTTAAATTCCTCCTCCATCTGCTCCACAAGCCTGGTAAAATTAAGCTTGTGGAGAGACCCCCAACTCCTGGCCACCTGCATCCCCAGGTACCTAAAACTCTTCACTGCCCTCTTAAACGGGAGCCTCCCAATTCCCTCCTCCTGATCACCCGGGTGCACTACAAATACCTCGCTCTTGCCCAGATTCAGCTTATAGCCCGAGAAGCTCCCAAACTCAGCCAACAGCTCCATCACCCCCGGCATTCCCCCCTCTGGGTCCGCCACATACAGCAGCAGGTCGTCCGCATACAGCGATACCCGATGTTCCTCCCCACCCCGCACCAGACCCCTCTACCTCCCTGATTCCCTCAACACCAAAGCCAGAGGTTCAATCGCCAGTGCAAAAAGCAAGGGGGACAGGGGGCACCCCTGCCTGGTCCCACGGTAGAGCCTGAAGTACCCTGATCTCCTTCCATTAGTAACTACACTCGCCATCGGGGCCTCATAAAGCAACCTCACCCATTTGATGAACCCCTCCCCAAATCCAAACCACTCCAGCACCTCCCACAGGTACCCCCACTCAACTCTATCAAACGCCTTCTCTGCATCTAGCGCCACCACTATCTCCGCCTCCCCCTCCACCGCCGGCATCATAATAACATTTAACAATCTCCGCACATTCGTGTTGAGCTGTCTTCCCTTGACAAATCCTGTCTGATCCTCGTGTATCACCCCTGGCACACAGTCCTCTATCCTGGTGGCCAGGATCTTCGCCAGCAACTTAGCATCCACATTGAGGAGCGAGATTGGCCTGTATGATCCACACTGCAAGGGGTCCTTATCCCGCTTCAGGATCAAAGAAATCAGCGCCCGTGACATCGTCGGGGGAAAAGCCCCCCCCTCCCATGTCTCATTGAAGGCTCGCACCAACAGGGGGCCCACCAGGTCCGCATACTTTTTCTAAAATTCCACCGGGAACCCATCCGGCCCCGGCGCCTTTCCTGACTGCATTTGACCAATCCCCCTGACTAGCTCCTCCAACTTAATCGGTGCCCCCAGCCCCTCCACCAGCTCCTCCTGCACCTTTGGGAAACGTAGCCTGTTCATGAAGCTCTCCACCCCCCCCCCCCCCCCCCCAACCCCCGACTGGTGGCTCCTACCGGCACAGGTCCTCGTAAAAGTTCCTAAAGACCCCGTTCACCTCAGCCCCTTCCGCACCACATTCCCACCCTTATCCATCACTCCACCAATTTCCCTAGCCGCATCTCGCCTGCGGAGCTGATGCGCCAACATCCTGCTCGCCTTCCCCCCATACTCATAAACCGCGCCTTGCGCCTTCCTCCACTGTGTCTCTGCCTTTCTGGTGGTCAGCACGTCGAACTTGGCCTGCAAACTACGCCATTCCCCCAGCAATCCCTCCTCCAGGGCCTCCGCGTACCTCCTATCCACATCCAGGAGCTCCCCACCAGTCTCTCCCTCTCTCTCCTCTCCCTCCTTTCCCTATGGGCCCGGATGGAAATCAGTTCCCCCCGGATCACTGCCTTCAGAGCCTCCCAAACCAACCCCACCTGGACCTCCCCAGTGTCGTTGGTCTCAAGATACCCCTCAATGCTTCCCCGGACCCTCCTACACACCTCCTCATCAGCCAGCAACCCCACGTCCAGACACCACAGCGGGCGCTGGTCCCGCACCTCCCCCATCTCCAGATCGACCCAGTGCGGAGCATGGTCTGAAATTGCTATGGCCGAATACTCGGCATCCTGCACCCTCGGGATCAATCCCCTGCTCAGGACAAAAAGCTCTATTCGGGAGTAAACCCTATGGACATGGGAGAAAAAGGAGTACTCCCGCGCCCTCGGCCTCCCAAACCTCTAGGGATCCACCCCTCCCATCTGGTCCATAAACCCCCTCAGCACCTTGGCCACCGCCGGCCTCCTACCCGTCCTTGAACTGGACCGGTCTAGTGGGGGATCCAGCACCGTGTTGAAGTCTCCCTCCATGATCAGGCTCCCTGCCTCCAGGTCCGGAATGCGGCTCAACATGCGCCTCATAAAGCCGGCATCATCCCAATTCGGGGCATACACGTTTACCAGCACCACCTTCTCTCCCTGCAGCCTACCCTTCACCATAACAAATCTGCCCTCCTTGTCCGCCACCACCTCAGACGCCTCGAACGCCACCCTCTTCCCCACCAGAATCGCCACCCCCCGGTTCTTCGCGTCTAATCCTGAGTGGAAAACCTGCCCCACCCACCCCTTCCTCAGACGAACCTGGTCCGCCACCTTCAAGTGGATCTCCTGGAGCATAGCCATGTCCGCCTTCAACCCCTTCAAATGAGAAAATACCCGAGCCCGCTTAACCGGCCCGTTCAGCCCCCTCACATTCCAGGTGATCAGCCGGATCAGAGGGCACCCCGCCCCCCTCCCCCGCCGACTAGCCATAGCTCATCGAGTGCTCACCCCAGGCCAGCACATCCCGCCCGACCCGCTCCCCATGACGATACCGCCTCTCCTCTACCCCCAGGCCCACACCAGCTCTTTCCTGGCCATTCCAGCAGCAACCCGGTATTCCCCCCCCCCCCCACCCCCAGGCTAGGACCCCCTCCTAGCCGCAAAGCACCCTCCATGGTACTTCCGTGAGTCAGCTGACTTCTGCTGACCCCGACAACTCCCGCCAAAACCTGGCCCCTCCCGACATGGGGTCATCCCCCCTCCGGCCACACCTCCTTGGCACCGCTTCAGCGCGGGAAAAAACCAGTAGAGGCCACGCCCCCACCGCCAGCTCCACCCCTCCTGCCCCGCAGTGCGGGAAACCAGAGGAAAGCCCGCGCTTTCACACTGCCCCACCCCACCCTTCTGACGCAGCTCCCCAAATTCCAGCTGCACCCCATCCCTCAGCCCCGTACAGAAGAAAAAACAAACCCCCAACATTCCCCACATAACACACCACCATACCCACCAGACGCACCCGGAAACAGAGCAAAAACCAGCATAAAAAACACATGTCAAAATTACAAAAACAGCAACAGCAAAAACAGCAACGACCGTAGTACACAGGACCCCGCAGCCCCCAGACCCTAGTTCGAGTCCAGCTTCTCCGCCTGAACAAAGGCCCACGCCTCCTCCGGGGACTCGAAGTAGTGGTGCCGATTCTTATATGTTACCCACAGACGCGCAGGCTGCAGCATTCCAAATCTGACCTGCTTGGCATGCAGCACCGCCTTCGTCCGGTTAAACCGCTTAGCCACCTCCGCACCCCAGTCCTGGTAGATTCACACTACTGAATTCTCCCACTTGCTGCTCCTCTCCTTCTTGGCCCAACGCAGCACACACTCCCGGTCACTGAACCGATGGAACCGCACCAGCACCGCCCGCGGGGGTTCATTTGCCTTAGGCCTCCTGGCCAGCACTCTGTGGGCTCCCTCAAGCTCCAAGGGGCAAATGGAAGGACCCCGCCCCCATCAAGAGTTTAGCATCGTGGCCACATAGGACGGAAGATCCGACCCCTCCAGCCCCTCCGCCAGGCCCAGGGTCCTCAAATTCTTTCGCCTCGTGCGAAAGTCCAGCTCCTCCAAGCGGTTTTGCCACTTTTTGTGAAGTGCCCGAAAGTCCTTTGAAAGCAGGAGCTGCCGAATGTGCGGCTTAACTCCGCATCACCGCAACCGGAAGTCCTCTTCTGAAACACTGTTGACACAGAGATCACTTTCCATATGACAGTCGCCTCCAGATGGACCTGATATCTTTAAGTAATTGTGACTACGACACAACATATTCTGTCAGGTCTTATCATTAGATCAATGGTGTATCCCATGTACTTTCCTATTTGCTTCATTATTGTTGCTGAGCTTTTTCCATATAAATGTCATTAGGATGTGAGCAAAGACAAAATTGTTTAACTAAGTTCTGTAGTACAGTGTTTCTCCTGCAGGTGGCAGCTTAGACCTGCTGTTTTAGTCCACTGGGCAATGATAATGCTGCCAAATAAGTCTCACTTACTGGGGAGAGTTGCATTTCGAGATTGTTCTTTTCTTTCTCCAAGCAGAACTGCCCCAGACAAAGTGAATTAGAGATCGATTCACCCAAGACAAACTCAATTCATCTCGCACAAAAGCAGGTCGGCAGAGTTCTGGGAGCAGACCCGTCTGCTGTCTGGAAATGTGGCGCAGAGAAAAGCACAAATTAACATCAATGCAAAGGTTGTCTGGGGAGGGAAATGTGCACAGTGACTGAGAGTGATGGAGCACTGTGGTAATAGCCTCTGGAGTACAGCCTGCGGCTTCTCATAACAAGATTGTTCAATTCCAGCTTCGGTTTTGTGATGGGGCACGTGTTTCACCTGTAAGGGGGAGGGGGTGGAAATATGGGAAGCCAATGGCTTCTCTTGTGATTATCCAAGAAGGCGAAGCAATAGTGGTGTCTTCGATGGAATCATAACTGCGCCTCCCAAACCATAATACTCAGTCGGGGAGGAGGCTTGTGAATAGAGAGAAACAAGAGAATCAAAGTTTATGGGGGGGGGGGGGGGGTTTATGGGCAGACAGCAAATGTGGAGTTGAGACAACAACCAAATCAGTCTCGATTTAATTGAATGGCGGAGCAGGCTCGAAGGGCCGAATGGCCTACTCCTGCTCCCCCGAAGTCTATGGTCCTGCGCTAAAAAACAAGCTTCTAAAAAACAAGCTTCTAAAAAACAAGCTTCTAAAAAACAAGCTTCTAAAAACGATCAACATCAACTAATCCTGGGATCACTTTCGGGCATTGGAATAATGACGGCTCTCACCTTTGACCTCGGAAGTTGTGGGTTTCAGTCTCACTGCATTATCCATGCTGACAATTCCCAGAGTTTCTGACTTCCACATGGAACGTCAAACTGAGACTCCATCTGCCAACTCAAGGGGGTGTGAACAGTCTCGAAGCACTGTGTTAAATCATTATTCCTTTGATGTTTTTGGTGACTTTTCAGTGTGCATGTCGGCCATTGTGTTTGCTTACAAAACCAACAAACTGGCAGTAATGTGAATTGAGAGTGTGAAAGATACTCTATATATGGCATCTCCATATTTAGTGCAACACACATATCTAAATATCTTGCAATTTTACATTTTCACAATAAATTACATGCAGAGGAGGCACACAAGTTTAAGATATTAACATTGAAAGTATATAAGCACACTAAAGTTTTCATATGGGAAGAGAAGCTATTAATTGGATAGTTAAGGATGGATGGAACTAATTGAGGACAGTTCCAGTGAGTGGGGTGGGGGGGTTGATGCCTGCTTAATACCGGCACGCTCAGTATTAAATGTCAAACTGGTATCTGACTTTAAAAATTGAACATCTGAGCCAGGATACTCCCTTCCGGGGACTAAGTCCCCACGCCAGCGGGATAACCGGCGCCAATGACTCTGGCATCAACAGGCCCCTTGGAGCGGTTGGCGCCACTCCAACCAGCGGCAAAGGGACTGCGCGAGTTCGTGCATGCGCAGAACGGCCATCGCGATCTTGCGCATGCGCGGAACTGCTGGCATGATTCCGCGCATGCGCAGATCGGGATGTCGTATTTTGGCGCATGCGCAGGGGGTTCTCTTCCCTGCGCGGCCATGGCAGAGCCCTACAGGGTGCGGAAGGAAGAAGTGCCCCCACAGAACAGGCCCGTCCGCAGATCGATGGGCCTGGATTGCGGGCCAGGCCACCGTGGGGGACCCCCCCCCCGGGATCGGATCCCCCTGCGCCCCCCCCGAGGACCGCCCCGCCGACTTACCTGGCAGGTCCTGCCGTGTGGGACCATGCATAACCCACGCCGGCGCGACTAGCCAAAAACGGACGGGCGCTCGGCCCATCGGGACCCGGTGAATCGCCGGGGGGGGGGGGGGGGGTGGCCTGCCAACAGCCCCAACCGGCGTGGTGTGAGTCCTGCCCCACCTGAAAAACGGCGCCGGAGAATATGGCAGCTGGCGTCGGGGCGGGATTCGCGCCGCCCCCCCCAGGGATTCTCCGACCTGGCGGGGTGTCGGAGAATCCCGCCCCTGACATCGAGACTTCATTTACAAGCCATTTTCGTTTGTCCATCCATATTTGGGAAGCATTCTTCTGGCAATGGACATTCCTTTGGGAAATTTAAAATGGCATTTTCAGGGACAGTGACCTGGATGAACACCTGACTCTATAATTGGCACTGGAACCGACTGAAATTGGGTACAGGACTCAGAAAGCACAGGCTGAAGTATAAAGGATCATGGCACCATGCATCAACAAGAGTTGGTGTCTCCAGGAGCAAAAGCACAAAGGGGGTGGTTTTTGGGGGTGGGAGGGGGAGATGCGGGAAGGGGGTGGTGAGGAGGAAATGGAAAAAATGAAAGAGATTCTTAAATAGATTACTTGTTGGTTGCTGCCGACACTGATGTACACAGAATGCCTACTTAGAAAAGGTAGCAGATAATAGTAAGCACAATTTGACTGTACCTTAGACATTACAGGTGGAAAAGGAGAGGAAAGTAGGAAAAAATAAGTCAAATCTTAATTATTATTGAGGGCTTTGGGATTTTGTGTGAATAGTCAGCTGTCCATTGTTGCGCTCGTGCAGGCTTAGTGGGCGAACAGATGTCAGTGAGTTAGTTGATTGAAGCGCATAGCTACACTCATTCTTCAGGCTTGCTTGAGTTTGCTTCTCCAACACAGAACATTTGTATTTAGACACTAGAGATGATTGATTCAAAGCTAATTCTCACAATCTAGCCAGCAGTCAGTAACTCATGATGGACATTTGGATTTGAAACAATCAACTCTAAACAGTGGAACAAGCTCAAATACCTAACTGTCAGACAAACCCAAATGTTTGGGTTATAGAAAGATTCCAGTGGTTCATTCTGAAGCATTGCTCCCATTGACTGTTGTGCTTGATTAACTTATTGGCGCTGTGCAATAGGACTGCCACGCATAGGTTCCTCAATCTTCTTTAACCACCCCATTAAGTCCCATGGCTCACCTTTCTGTCTTCCAACATTGACTTCTCCACATCACCCTGTTGCCTTCCACTACTGACCTTTCCGCACTGCACGACTCTATTCATCTATTCACCGTTCTATTTCCTATTACACATCCTTTCATCCCCTCTTGCTTACCCCTCCATCTCCTCATGTAGCTCCCACCATTTTTAACTGTATATTGGTATTCATGTAATTTGTCTATTATGTGTGGTGGACAATGAGCGATAAAACTGGCATTTTTTCAAAGCAAAGCAAGTTCCACGTAGCAATAACCTTTCGTAACTGTTAAGAGTTGACCCCAGAATCTCATAATTAAGGCAATTTAGCAAGGTGTAAACAGCTGATTGAAACTATCTGAATGTTTGTATTTGCCTTAAGTCAGCAGAGATTTTCAAATCAGCAATTACAAGGTAAGTACTTATTTAACTGTCCATGCTTAATCCATTATAAATGGCACCTTTATAATGGACTCCTGTGGTAATGGAAAATGGTGACCCCTGGTTCTGGACAAACCTATCATTGGTAACTGATGTGTTGGGTATGCTGGGTCTGCGAGGACTGTGTTTACCATAGCAGTGAGAGAGATAGGCTTCCAACACTCGGAGAAATGCAACTCTATTTTATTGAACTCTTAACTATCATACATACTTTAACTGTGGGTTGACACTCTGCTGACTTGACTGGAGACCTGAGGCTAACCTGACCAAACTATCTTACTACCACATGGTGGATGTTCTAGTTGTTTCTCACAGGCTCGGACTGTCTCAAAGGCTGCATCCCAAGAGAATAGGAAAACTAGTGCCCTCTGGCTTTATAGTGGCTGTGTCTTGTCTGGTGATTGGCTGCTGTGTTCTGTGTGTTCATTGGTCATCCTGTGTGTCAATCAGTGTCTGTCTGTGCACCATCAAATACTTGTGTGTATATTATGACAGTAACATCTTCCCTGCATCTATCCTGTCTAGTCCTGTTAGAATTTTATAAGTCTCTATGAGATCCCCCCTCATTCTTCTGAATTCCAGCGAGAACAATCCCAACCTAGTCAATCTCTCCTCATATGACAGTCCCACCATCCCTGGAATCAGTCTGGTAAACCTTCGCTGCACTCCCTCGAGAGCAAGAACATCCTTCCCCAGAGAAGGAGACCAAAACTGCCCACAATACTCCAAGTGTGGCCTCACCAAGGCCCAGTACAATTGCAGCAACACATCCCTGCTTCTATACTCGAAACCTCTTGCAATGAAGGCCAACATACCATTAGCCTTCTTTACCACCTGCTGCACCTGCATGCTTACCTTCTGCGACTGGTGCACAAGGACACCCAGGCCCCGCTGCACACTCCCATCTCCCAATTTACAATCATTCAGGTAGTACTCTGCCTTCTTGTTTTTGCTTCCAAAATGAATAACCTCACACTTATCCAAATTATACTGCATCTGCCATTGGCTTGCCCATTTGCCCAACCTGTCCAGATCTTGCTGTAGGATCCCTGCATCCTCGTCACAATTCACCCTCCCATCTAATTTGGTGTCATCTGCAAACTTTGAGATGTTACATTTTGTTCCCTCATCCAAATCATTAATATATATTGTGAATAGCTGGGGTCCCAGCACCGATCCCTGTGGTACCCCACTGGTTACTGCCTGCCAATTTGAAAAGGACCCAATAATAAAAGGACATCATAGTTCCAAGTACTAATCCAAGTTCTAAGTTCATCTGCCTTACCCGTAATACTTCTTGCATTAAAACATATGCACTTCAGGCCACCAGACCCGCTGTTTTTAGCAACATCTCCCTGTCTGCTCTTCCTCAGAGCCATACTGGTCCTATTCCCTAGTTCTCCCTCAATGCTTTCACCTTCTGACCTATTGCTCCGGTACCCACCCCCCTGCCATACTAGTTTAAACCCTCCCGTGTGACACTAGCAAACCTCGCGGCCAGGATATTTATGCCTCTCCAGTTTAGATGCAACCCGTCCTTCTTATACAGGTCACAGACCTATTATTTTTCTTGGCCAATCTGTTTGCTTCTTCCTTGGATCGGATACTATTTCTAATTTCCTTTGTAAGCCATGGATTGGCCCTCTTACCCCCTTTGCTTTTGTACCAGAGAGGAATGAACAGTTGCTGTAGTTCCTCCTTGCGTTCCTTGAATGTTTGCCATTGTCTATCCACTGTCATCCCTTTCAGTAAATCTCCCCAATCTATCAAGGCCAACTCACGCCTCATATCCTCATAGATCCCTTTATTAAGATTCAGCACCCTAGTCTCCGAATCAACTACTTCACTCTCTAACTTGATTAAAAAATTGATTAAAAGTGGTTGCTCATCCCCAAGGGGTCTCGTACAGCCAGATTGGCAATAATTCCCTTCTCATTACACAGTACCCAGTCTAAGATGGCCTGCTCTCTAGTTGGTTCCTCCACATATTGGTCAAGAAAACCATCCCGTATACATTCCAGGAATTCCTCCTCTGCGGCATTGTGGCTAATTTGATTTGCCCAATCTATGTGAAATTTAAAATCACCCATGATCACCGATATTCCCTTATTACATGCATCACTAATTTCTTGTTTAATGCCATTCCCAACCTCACCAGTGCAGTTTGGGAGTCTATATATGGCACCCATTAATGTTTTTTGTCCCTTGGTATTTATCAACTCTACCCATACAGATTCCACATTGTCAGAGCTAATATCCTTTCTCACTATTGTGTTAATTTCCTCTTTGACCAGCAGTGCCACGCCACCACCTTTTCTTTTATGCCTGTCCTTCCTAAATACTGAGAACCCTGGGACATTCAGTTCCCATTCCTGGCCACCCTGCAGCCATGTCTCCGTAATCCCAATTATATCATACCCATTTATATCTATCTGCGCGATTAGTTCATCCTACATGTGACTCCAGACCCACAGCAATGTGTCTGACTCAGGGATGGGTAATAAATGCTGGCCCAGTCAGCGACGCCCATATCTCATGAACAAATTTTTAAAAAACTGAGCTTGGGAGTTCAAGTAGACAGAAAAGAGATGGGGAGAAGAAAAATACATTGAAGGAGAGTGAAAAAACAAAGCAAAGAAAAATGAATACAAATGCAAAGAATGCTGTCAGGAACCATTTCTTGTAACTTACCCAATGACAGCCAATAGTGCTCCACAACAGTTGAGAGGTGCCAATTCACTCAGTGGTGTGTGTGTGTGTGGTTCTGAATAAGCCAACAGTGCAGGGTTCAATCCCCATTCCGGCTGAGGAAGACTTGGGGCACGATTCTCCCCAACGGCCGCCGCTACGAAAGGCTGCGACGAAAACGGCCGTGTTTTACGGCCGCCTCCGTGCCCCCGACCGGGAACCGATTCAGCTCCCCGGTCGGGGCTAGCATCGCGCGGCCGTGAACTCCGGCATCGCGGGCTTAACGAATTTCGCTAAGGCCGCGAGCCAAAGTTAGCGACGGCTGACGCGTCATATGACGTCAGCCGCGCATGCGCGGATTGGACGACTCCAACCCGCGTATGCGTGGATGACGTCATCACGCATATGCGTGAAACCCGCGCATGCGCGGGCCGGTATGCCCCTCAGCCGCCCCGCGAATGGATACAGAGGGGCGGCGGAGGGAGAAAGAGTGCGCGGGGTAAGTACCCGCCGTGGTACGGCCGTGCCAATCGGTGCCATGGTTCCCCAGATCGGGACTTTACGGCCGTTTTTACGAACGGTCAGACCAGGTGTGTTTTACGATTGTAAAAACGGCCGTAAAGGCCTTGGAAATCGGCCCGTCGGCCAGCTGAGAATCGCTGCTCGCCGTAAAAAAACGTCGTGAGTGCGGAGAATCGCCCCCTTGGGGTCTGCCTCCTTGACCTGTCCTGTAGATAAAATCACAATATTCCAACAACCCTCAAATCATCACGAATATTACCTGGTGAAGAAGATTGTTGCGGTTATAGCAGCTGTTACAGGTGTCTGGTCAGACGTCAACAAAGGTTAAGATACTGAACCAGACATGTAACGATTTTAAGTTTTAAGGCTGCGCAGAAAAGATAGTTTCGTTCAGGGATTGATAATTAAAAATAAATAAATTTAGAATATCCAATTATTTTTTTTCCCAATTATGTGGCAATTTAGCGTGGCCAATCCACCTACCCTGCACATCTTTTGGGTTGTTGGGGTGACACCCATACAGGCATGGGGAGTATGTGCAAACTCCACACGGACAGTGACTCAGTGCTGGGATCAAACCTGGGACCTCGGTGCCGTGAGGCAGCAGTGCTAACCACTGCATCACCGTGCCGCCCAGCTGGTATTGATAATATAAGAAATTGGACTTTGTTTTTTTATACACAAAACTTTATGAAAGCACAATAAAGCAATATTTACATTTTCAAACTTCACAGATCTAACATTAAATGCAGTTTCTTAACTTTAACACACCAGGTCCCATTAAACAACACTTGGCATTAAAATACAACTCTTGTTCCACTTATACATCCAGGCAAAGGCAGCACTTTTATTTAGGAAGCAATATTTTTTCTGTCAGGACATCTCTTTCAGAATCCTTTTTCAAAGCTTTCTCTCTGTGTGGCAGTTTCCATGACCTGTTCCATGGCGGCTTATATCTTTAAGCTATCAGGCTTCACAACCTGACTGGCTGCTCTCCATAACCTTCTGCTTCCTGGTTTCTTGAGGTATCTTCTTGACTGCGCATCTGCTTCTACCTTCATTCCAAAAAAGGATCTCTCTCTCTCTCTCTAAGCTCTGCCCAGTCCTTCAAACAAAGCTTCTCCCCAAGGTGGTCAAATTTGAATCTATTCTTGTTATTCGGCTGGTATTCGGCCATTCCCGTTTACACAAGAGGCCAGAGCTATGCTAGTCATATGCAACTACCTTCCATTGATGGACCTTTAGGTCACCAGACTCTGTTAATGGGGTAATGTTGGTCATGCAGGAATGTCTCGAAAGGCACTGGGTCTTTGGTGAATTGCTTTATACATTCCCTAACCAGTTTAAGTCTGAATGGGATTGTATGAATGTAACCCTTTAAGTTCGGGCTAACAGCTTTTTTGTTCAATCTGTTTAAACCTTTAAATTGTCTGCTTCATTTCTGGACCACATTTCTGAACCTAAATTTTTAATATCTCCCCATAATGATACAGCAAACTAATTCTGACTGTCAGTGATCATTGCTGACTACCATCATTTTAACTTGTTAGAATTTCTTCCCTCTCCACCTCTCCTAAAGGTGGTCACTCATCCAGTTCCTTGTAGGATTACCTATTCTTCGTATGCAAGCTTAGCGACTGAGTTACACTATTCCCATAAATTACACTATTACACTAAACACAGGAAACTACAGGCCAATCAGGCTAACTTCAGTGGTGGGGAAACTGTAGGAAGCAATTCTTTTAAAAAAAATAAATTTAGAGTGCCCAATTTTTTCCAATTAAGGGGCAATTTAGCATGGCCAATCCACCTATCCTGCACATCTTTTGGGTTGTGGGGGTGAAACCCACGCAAACACGGGGAGAATGTGCAAACTCCACAGACAGTGACCCAGGGCCGGGATTCGAACCCGGGTCCTCAGCGCCGTAGGCAGCAATGCTAACCACTGTGCCACCGTGCTGCCCCGAGGAAGCAATTCTGAGAGTCAGAATTAATCTGCATTTGGAGAGGCAGGGATTAATCAAGAACAGTCAGTATGGTTTTATTCAGGGGAGGACATGTCTGACCAACTTGATTGGATTTTTCGAAGCGATGACCAGGTGTGTTGACCTGGACTTCAGCAAGGCTTTTGATAAGGTCCCACATGGGAGACTGATAGAGAAGCCCGTGGGATCCAAGGAAATTTGGCAAATTGGATCCAAAATTGGCTGAGTGGCAGGAAGCAGAGGGTGGTGGTTGAGTGGTGTTTTTCTGACTGGGAGCCTGTGTTCAGTTGGGATAGGTGTTGGGGCCCTTGCTGTTTTTGATTCAGATTTAGATGTGAATGCCGGAGGGTTGATCAGTAAGTTTGCGGATGATACGAAAATTGGTGGGGTGATAAATAGTGAGGATGATAGCCATAGATTACAGGAGGATATAGTCGGGCTGGACAGATGGGCTGATCAGTGGCAAATGAAATTCAATCCAGATAAGTGAGAGGTGATGCACTTGGGCAGGACAAACAAAGCAAGGGAGTACATGCTGAACGGCAGGACCTGGGAAGCACCGAGGATCAGAGGGATCTTGGTGGTTTTGTATACCGGTCCCTTAAGGTAGCAGGGCAGGTGGATACAAAGGCATATGGTATACTTGCTTTAATTAGCCGAGGCGTAAAGTTTAAGAGTAGGGAGGTTATGCTGGAACTGTATAAAACATTGGTTAAGCCACAACTATTGGGCAGTTTGGTGGTTAGCACTGTTGCCTCACAGCGTCAGGGACCCAGGTTCAATTCCGGCCATGGGTAACTGTCTGTGTGGAATTTATTTGTTCTCCCTGTGCCCGTGTTGGTTTTCTCCGGGTGCTCCGGTTTCCTCCCATAGTCCAAATATGTGCAGGTTAGATGGATTGGCCATGCTGAATCACCCCTTAGTGTCTTCGGATGTACAGGTTAGGTTACGGTCTTTTACGAGGATAGGGGGGACTTGGCGTGGGTAGAGTGCTCATTCCAAGGGTCGGTGCAGACCCAATGGGCCGAATGGCCTCCTTCTGTACTGTAGGGATTCAATGATTCTATAGTTTTGTATGCAGTTCTAGATTTGACATTATAGGAAGGATGTGATTGCACTGGAAGGATGTAGAGGAGATTTACCAGGATGTTGCCTGGGCTGGAGAGTTTTAGTTATGAAGAGAGATTGTATAGACTTGGATTGCTTGCCTTGGAGCAGAGGAGACTGAGGGGGGGACATGATTGAGATGTGTAAAATTATGAGGGGCACAGATGGACTTTAACAAACATTTCCCTTTGGGCTCAATGCCCAGGAGGCTTAGATTTAAGGGAAGGGGCAGGAGGTTTAGAGGGGATGTGAGGAAAAACCTTTTCACCCAGAGTGTGTTGGGAGTTTAGAATTCACTACCTGAAAGAGTGTGGAGGCAGAGACCTTCATTACATTTGCAAAGTATTTAGACGTGCACTTGCGATCCCAGGGCATACAAGCCTATGGGCCACGTGCTGGAAAATGGGGTTAGAATGGTAAGGTCGTTGTTTTTGATCGGATTTGGATTTGTTTTATTGTCATGTGTACTGAGGAACAGTGAAAAGAATTGTTCTGCTGCGTACAGTCTAGACAGATCATTCCATACATGGAAAAAAACAAAGGATATACATAAATACACAATGTAAATACATAGGCGCAATGTAAATACATAGGTGAGCATACAGAGTGAGTATTACTCAGTAGAGAAGATGAAAGAAGAGATCAGTTCAACCATAAGAGGGTCACTCAGGAGTCTAGTAACAGCAGGGAAGAAGCTGTTTTTGAGTCTGTTTGTGCGTGTTCTCAGACATATGTATCTCCTGCCTGATGGAAGAAGTTGGAAGAGTGAGTAAGCCGGGTGGGAGGGATCTTTGATTACGCTGCCCGCTTTCCCCAGGCAGCGGGAGGTGTGGATGGAGTCAATGGATGGGAGGCAGGTTCGTGTGATGGACTGGGCTGTGTTCATGACACTCTGTAGTTTCTTACGGTCTTGGGCCGAGTAGTTGCCATATCAGGCTGTGATACAGCAGATTGGATGCTCTCTTTGGTGCATCTGCAAAAATTGGATAGAGTTAATGTAGACGTGCCGAATTTCTTTGTTTTCCTGAGGAAATAAAGGTGCTTTTGTGCTTTCTTGATCGTAGTATTGACATGGGTAGACCAGGACAGATTGTTGGTGATGTGCACACTTAGGAATTTGAAGATATCAACCATCTCCACCTCGGCACCATTGATGCAGACCGGGGTATGTACGATACTTTACTTCCTGAAGCCAATGACCAGCTCCTTAGTTTTGCTAACGTTGAGGGAGAGATTGTTGTTGTTACACCACCCCACTAGGTTCTCTATCCCCCGCCTGTACTCTGACTCGTCGTTGTTTGAGATCCAATCCAATAGGGTTGTGTCATCAGCAAACTTGTAGATGGAGTTGGAGCCAAATTTTGGCACACAGTCATGTGTGTATAGGAAATATAGTAGGGGGCTAGTGGTTAGCACTGTTGCTTCACAGCGCCAGGGACCCAGGTTTAATTCCCAGCTTAGGTCGCTGTCTTGCAGAGTCTGCACGTTCCCCCTGTGTCTGCGTGGATTTCCTCCGGGTGCTCTGGTTTCCTCCCACAAGTCTCGAAAGACATGCTTGTTAGGTGAGTTGGACATTCTGAATTCTCCCTCCGTGTACCCGAACAGGCGCCGATATGTGACAGCTGGTTTGTGATGCAGAACAAGGTTCAGCAGTGCGGGTTCAATTCCCATACCAGCTGAGAATTCTGAATTCTCCCTCTGTGTACCTGAACAGGCGCCGGAATGTGGCGACTAGGGGCTTTTCACAGTAACTTCATTGCAGTTAATGTAAGCCTACTTGTGACAATAAAAAGATTATTTATTTATTTAAAAGGGTTACCCCTTATCCTTAAACTATGACCCCACACCATCGGGAACATTTTTGCTGAATCTACCCTGTCTTATCCTGTTGGAACTTTGTAAGTTGCTATGAGAGCCCCTCTCACTCTTCTAAACTTCAATGAATATAATCATAACCAGGGGCTGGTTTAGCACACTGGGCTAAATCGCTGGCTTTTAAAGCAGACCAAGGCAGGCCAGCAGCACGGTTCAATTCCCGTACCAGCCTCCCTGAACAGGCGCCGGAATGTGGCGACTAGGGGCTTTTCACAGTAACTTCATTGAAGCCTACTCGTGACAATAACCGATTTTCATTTAATTTCATAACCGACTGTGTCCCTCCTCATATGACAGTCCCGCCATCCCAGGTATCAGCCTGGTAAACCTTTGCTGCAATCCCTCTACAGCAGTGGTTCCCAACCTTTTTTTGGCCATGCCCCACCTAATCATCTCTAAAATCCTGATTGCCCCCCCCCCCCCCATGTGGTGATATATAATTCTTATTAAAAAGTGAACTCCATTTCAGCTGAAGAAGCTTAAAACGCCAATACCTTGGTTTAAACAAGCTTCAAAAGAAC
Source organism: Scyliorhinus canicula (assembly GCF_902713615.1). Lineage (NCBI taxonomy): Eukaryota > Metazoa > Chordata > Chondrichthyes > Carcharhiniformes > Scyliorhinidae > Scyliorhinus > Scyliorhinus canicula. The sequence goes on from NC_052155.1 coordinate 27,247,101, forward strand.
ATGGCATCCATGAAAAAGAAAAATGAAATAAACAAAAGACAGTTAAAGTTCTGAGCAAGAAATTACTAAAAAATTGTAAAAAAAAGACAAAAACGTTAAGTGGTATTAAAATAATAATAATGATAAATATGATAATAAAAGAGTATTCACGGGTAATAAAGAGAGAGAAAATTTCTATATTAGAATATTGAAATATTTGTGGATTGTCTCATACGAAAACAGCAAATAAAGTTTCAAAACATATAATAGAGAACTGAAATGTTATACAACACAAACTAATTTGAATGGAAGCTTTTTCTGTAATACTGCGATCATTTTAATTACTGTACAATAAAGTAAAGGTACCTATCAAATGCAAAATACCATTTGAGCTCACCTCAAGGTAATTGGAATAAAGTTAGTGAGACCCTTGTGCTTCATGCCTGCTGCAAAGAGATTTTATATTAGGTTCTAATTTAGTCAGCTTCAGTCTCAAATCTCCTCGTTTAGTGATATCCAGTCGATTTCTTTTCTTCAGTAGCAAATCATTTACAGCACTAAAACCACATCCAGCTAAATATGAAGATGGGAACGGTAACAACAGTTTTCTTGCAAACCTGGTTGAATTTGGGTATTTAGTTTCTGTCTCATCACAAAGCCATGCCATTGCTCCTTTTATGTTGAATAAAGTTTTAACTGACTCATCATTTTGTATTTCCGAGAGTTCTTCTTGGTACTGCATTGAAACATCAGATAGATCCACTAGCACTGGCTGCATCACCCATGTTGGAAAATCAATCTGTTTTAAATCAGAAAATCTTTCTTTCAAATCAGAGGCCAATATTTTCAGATGATCCACAATGACAAGTACAGCAGCATCAGTCGGCTCACATTTCTTTAGCCAATGAAACTGGTCAAAACTTTTGTCAGAAATATGTTTTTGGCATAACTCGATAATTGAAATAAAGCCAAATATCTTCGCCTTTGCATCAACAAGAGTTTTATTTGTTCCTTGAAGTTGTTTATTCAACACATTCAGTTTTTCAAAAATATCTGCTAAATAACTCACAAACGCTTTTCCATCAACGGTTAGCAGGTGCTTCATTTCAGGCTTGTCACTTAAAAAGTCACTAAGCTCATCAAATAGTTCCATGAATCTTTTCAAACAATTCCCCTTCGAAAGCCACCGTACCTCAGTGTGAAGTAAAAGTCTCACATGGTCTGCATTGTTATCTTCACAAAATTGCTTGAAAAGACGCTCACATTTGGCATTAGCTTTGATAGCATTGATAGATTTTATAACTGATTTCAGTACCTCATTAAGTACAGGAGAAATATTTTTCGACACTAAGTTCTCTCTATGAATAACACAGTGCACAAGAAGCATTTCTGGATTCTCATCTTTCATCAATTTTAAGCAGCCATTTTTCTTGCCCATCATAACAGGAGCACCATCAGCTGCACAAGATGTTATGTTTTCCATTGGTATATTATTGACATCTAAGTAGTGTTTTAGTTTATTATATATATCAATGGCGGTAGTGGTGGTCTCTAACGATTTGCAGATAACATTTCTTCAGCAAATTCACCTTTATCAATATATCTTACATAGGTTAGCAATAAGGCCTCACTGTCTCTCACAGTTGATTCATCCATTTGTACTGAGAATTTTCTTGATTTCAGCTTTTCAACAAGTTGTGTTTCAATATCTTCACTCATTTCATCTATTCTTCTCCTAACAGTGTTGTTACTGAGTGGCATGGCTTTAACATCTTTGTCATCTTTTTCCAGAACTGTTTTAAGAAATGCTGATATTGATGGTCTAATTAAATCCTCCCCTATAGTATGATTTTTTCCAGATTTAGCAATGAGTAAAGAAATTTCATAACTAGCCTCAAGAGTACGACTGACAGTAACAGTTTGTGCAGTGAACAGAGACTTTATTGTTGATCTTTTTTCAAACTTATCCTTTAAAGTTTTGAAGTAATTCAAATCTGAATTGACATACGCACTATGTTTCGCCTTCAAATGCGCCTCAAGACGATCTTGTTTCATTGATTCGTTGGTCAAGCATTGTTGGCATAAGAGGCAGAAAGGTGACCGTTCATCATGGACAGCGGGTATGAAACCAAGTTTTAAATATTCCTCTGAATACTGACGAACTTTCTTCTTGCTTGCACTACTCATTTTATGCATAGGGTTTGTGACTGAAATAAATAAATGAGAAATCTTATGAAGTGAAATGCACTTTCAGAATTTAAGACGTTTAAGTTAACACATAAATGAAATAATACTTACCAGTAGCATCAATGTCCTGGGTCCTGCGTTGTTAAGTAAGTAAAGTAGGCTAGTAAACACTTTTTCAGGTTAAGTTAAGTTAAGTTATTTTATTATTATATTTTTTCTTTTAAAAGCTGCAAACACTTTCTTTACAGAAAGGAAAAAAGATCTTGCTTCGGGATCCTTCTTGTTGGTTGAAGGGACCTTCAGGCCCACCTTGACAATCAATCTTCTTTAAAGTTTGGTCTTCTTGAGATGTATTCGCTGGTGAACTCGGTTGCTGTGTTCTATTCTTCCCATGTACCGAGCTGTGAGAGCTGGCTCTGGCTCTGCTGGCTGTCCCCTTTCTTCGGGTTTATATTCTCTTTCGAAGAGTTGTTAAGTTTTAACTACTTTATTGTAAATAAGCTTGTTTCACTTTGATACTTAAAAAGTATCTTTGATGTAAACATTTTAATACCACTAATTATTCATTTTGGGCATAACATCTCCTCTCAGATCTGATTAAAAAATGTTTTGGTCTCAATAGTTAACTTTTATTTCTGTGATTTCGAATCGTTTAATTTTCCAATTGTCCCCAGCTCATAACTTTGCCTTTGATTTTGACTTAAATTATGTTTCTCGTAGACAGGTCGTCTCCAATTTTCTTTAATTGACTTGATGTTCATAGAATTTTACACTTTAGAATTGACACCAAATTCGACTGAGCATCATCGATCCTTTTCAGCTGTTTACTAAGAGAGTTTATTTCAATTAAGGTGTGAAACTTTGCTTTTAGCTGTATGCTAAAATTTAACTTGGTTATGACTTGAAAGACCTGCCTGTTTTAAACATTCGTCACTTAATGCAATTGAAACTCTCATCCATGCTTTTCCAGATGCTTCCTGAGATAGTTACATTCCATGAAGGTGTGAGCCATTGTTTTAGCTTACCACATGAAACCTGTGTGTTTGCTAAGCCTGCTTGTGAGCAAGGATCTGCATTTTACAATCCTGCTCTTTGCAGCTGCTATTAACCTTTTGTGGGATCTTTCCCTGTATCCTCTCAGACCAGATATTGCCAGACTTCCATGTTTCAAATGACACGATTGTTTGGACTGTGAATTCTCAGAAAATGGATTGCTTTCCCTTGAGAGAAAATGGAGGAAATAGATATTATAAGGGTAACTTAGCAAAAGCTCTTTGAATCGCATTTCTAAATCCAATTCAATAAATAAGGTTCTCCCATGACCTCGCGCGCTTCGTGCGACGTGCATGAAGAGTGATGGCGCGGTGATTATGTAATAACTACACAATAAAGACCTTTTTTACCCCAAAAAAATTATTTACTCAAAATAACATCTGAAACATAAACTACATATGTTTACCTGATGGAAAATCTAAAAAAATAAAAATCGAAAATTTGGACCCAGACCTCCATTGCCCCCCTTAAAAATCAAATTGCCCCCCTGTGGGGCCTACACCCCACGTTGGGAACCACTGCTCTACAGCAAGAACATCCTTCCTCATATAGGGACACCAAAACTGCACACAATACTCCAGGTGTGGCCACACCAAATGCCCTATGCAATTGTAGTAAAACATTCCTATCCCTATACTCAAATCCTCTCGCTATGAAGGCCAACATACAATTTGTCTTCTTTACTGCCTGCTGTACCTGCGCACTTATTTTCAGCGACTGATGCAAGAGGACACCAAGGCTTCCCCGAGTATCTACCTCTCTCAAATTTTATCCATTCAAATAATAATTTGCCTTCCTACTTTTGCTACCGAAGCTGATAACCTCACATTTATCCACATCTGCCATACATATGCTCACTCACTCAGCCTGTCCAAATCCAACTGAAGCATTTCTGCACCCTCCTCATCCTTCCCATCCAACTTTGTATCGTCTGCAAATTTGGAGATAATACATTTAGTTCTCTTGTCGAAATCGTTAATCTATAATGTGAACAGTTGGGGTCCTAGGACAGATCCCTACGGTACCATAATAGTCGCTGCCTGCCAATTGGAAAGAGACCCATTTCTTCCAACTTTTTGCTTACTGTCTGCTAACCAGCTTTCTATCCATCTCAAGACACTACCTGTAATTCCATTTGCTTTAACTTTACATAGTAATCGGCTATGTGAGACCTTGTCAAAAGCCTTCTGAAAGTCTAAATAAACCTCATCCATTGGTTCTCCCTGGTCAACTCTAGTAGTTACATCTTCAAAGAATTCTAGTAGATTTGTCAAGCATGCTGAATTTTTCTGTTTATACCACTGCTTTCCAAATGCTGTGCTATGAAATCCTTGACAATGGACTCTGGCAACATCCCTACTAACGATGTTAGACTCACTAATCTATTGTTCCCAGTTTTCTTTCTACCTCCCTTTTTGAATAGCAGGGTTATATTCGCTACCCTCTAATCTGTAGGAACCATTTTAGAATGGTATCGACAGAATGAATGGTAAGGCAATGCAAATTAGATATGCAATTGAACCGTTTTCTAAGCAGCTCAATGGAGAAGTGAGGAGGAATTATTGAGGAAAGACTACCAGCCAACATAAAGGGGAATCCCTAAGTCTCCTACAGGCATATAAAAAATAAGAGGTTGGTAAAAAGACGAGTCAGGCAGATTCGGGACCAAAAGTGGAATTACACATGGAGGCTTGGGGCCTTGGCTGAGGTATTAATTAATACTCAGCATCCATAGTTACCAAGGAGGTAGATATTACCCAGGCCATGGCGATAGATGAGGAAACTCTAGAAGGGTTTAAAATTGATAAGCAGGAAGTATTGAATAGACTGTTGGAGAGAAAGTTGGACAAGGCACCTGGACTGGATGAGATGCATCCAAGGATGTTGAGGAGAGTGAGATGGGCAGCACGGTAGCATAGTGGTTAGCACAGTTGCTTCCGGGTCCCAAGTTTGATTCCCGGTTTGGGTCACTGTCTATGCGGAGTCTGCACGTTCTCCCCGTGTGTGCGTGGGTTTCCTCCGGGTGCTACAGTTTCTTCCCACAGTCCAAAGATGTGTGGGTTAGGTGGATTGGCCAAATTTCCCTTAGTGTCCAAAAAAGGTTAAGTGGGGTTACTGGGTTACGGGGATAGGGTGGAGTTGAGGGCTTGGGTAGGGTGCTCTTTCTAAGGTTCGGTGCAGACTTGATGGGCCAAATGGCCTCCTTCAGCATTGTAAATTCTGTGGAAATTGGAGGGACGCTGGCCATAATCTTCCAGTCTTCTTTAATGAAATGAAATGAAAATCGCTTATTGTCACGAGTAGGCTTCTATGAAGTTACTGTGAAAAGCCCCTAGTCGCCACATTCCGGCGCCTGTCCGGGGAGGCTGGTACGGGCCTCCGGGGAGACTCAGCCGAGGCAATAGAGAACTGGAGAATTGTAAATGTTACACCCTTGTTCAAAAAGATTTGTCGGATTGCCCCAGCAATTACAGGCCAGTCAGTTTAACATCAGTGGCAACATTCTAAAAACAATTATTGGGGATCAAATTAGTCGTCATGTGGAAAAATGTGGGTTGATTAGGAAGAACCAGCATGGATTTTTAAAGGGAATTGTGTTTAATTAGGCTGTTTTTTTGAAGAGGTGACAGAAAAAGTCAATGAGGGTAATGCTGTTGATGTGGTCTACATGGACTTTAAGAAGGCATTTGATACAGTGCCAGACACCAGACTTGTGAGAAAAACTATAGCTCATGGAATAAAAGGGACATCAGCAATGTGGATACAAAATTGGCTGAGTAATAGGAAGTAGAGTGATGCACGATCAATTGGACGAAAGACTCAGATTGGTATAACTGTGGCTTTATTACAGTCAGATGCGTGGCCTCCTACTGCAGCTGGCGAAATGGCTGATCAGAGGAGGACACGCATATTTATACGGCTCCTTGTGGGCGGAGCTAGTAGGCAGGGGCTACCGGCGAACCTGTAGTGCAGGTCCTACCTTACATCCCCTAATACAGGTGCACACAGTGGTTCACCACATTCACCCCCTGTTAAAAATGAGTCCGGCGGGGTTGGTGTGGAACTATATACAGTTTTGCAAATAATTTACAGGGGAGGGAAAATAAATGTCCATTTTGATGGTCCGGTGCCCGTCAGAGGTTAAGTCGATCCGGTGCTTTGATGGTTCCCTGGAAGCGACGTAACAGCGGCGGTGATGTCGGTGCTGGTGTCGCCGACGTCGGTGCTGGCGGTGTTGGTGCTGGTCAGTAGTTGGATGACCCCGCAAACGTGCCGAAATCTTCCTCGTCCTCTTGCGTGGGCGGGGTAAGGAGGGATGGACCTAGTGGGGTTAATGATGGGAGCGCCGGGGGAGGGGAGGGTGGCGCGTGAGTGGGGGAGTGTGTTGGAGTGGAACCTGAGGGAGCCAGGTCCCTGAGGGAGACAGTATCTTGGAGGCGGTCGGGGAACTCCACGTAGGCATACTGGGGGTTGGCATGGAGCAAGTGTGCCCTGTCCACTAAGGGGTCCGCCTTGTGGAGTCGGACGTGCCTACATAGAAGGACCGGTCCTGGAGCTGCGAGCCAAGTCGGGAGCGACACCCCGGGTGTGGACTTCCTAGGGAAGGTAAAAACACATTCATGGGGTGTGTTATTTGTGGCGGTGCACAGTAGTGACCGTATGGAGTGTAGTGCATCAGGGAGGACCTCCTGCCAGCGAGAGGCTGGAAGGTTCCTGGACCGTAGGGCCAGCTGGACGGCCCTCCAAACTGTTCCGTTCTCCCTCTCTACCTGTCCGTTTCCCCGGGGGTTGTAGCTGGTCGTCCTGCTGGAGGCGATACCCCTGCTGAGCAGGATCTGACGCAGCTCATCGTTCATGAATGAGGATCCCCTGTCACTGTGGATGTAGACGGGGAATCGAACAGAGCGAAGATTGTGTTGAGGGCCTTGATGACGATGGCAGACGTCATATCGGGGAATGGGATGGCGAAGGGGAATCTGCAGAACTCATCGACCACACTGAGGATATATGTGTTGCGGTCGGTGGAGGGGAGGGGCCCTTTGAAATCCACACTGATGCGTTCAAAGAGGCGGGAGGCTTTCACCAGGCGCGCGCGGTCTGGCCAGTAGAAGTGCGGCTTGCACTCCGCAAAGACCTGGCAGTCTCTGGTGACTGTCCGTACTTCCTCGACGGAGTAGGGCAGATTGCGAGCTTTGACGAGGTGGTACAGTCGTGTGACCCCCCGGGTGACAAAGGCTGTCGTGTAGGGCCCGGAGTAGGTCTACTTGTGCACTGGCTCATGTACCTCGGGAAAGGGCGTCGGGGGGGCTCGTTGAGTTTGCCGGGGCGATACAAAATCTCGTAATTATAGGTGGAGAGCTCGAATCTCCACCGCAAGATTTGATCAATTTTGATCTTGCCCCGCTGCGTGTTGTTGAACATGAAGGCTACCGACCATTGGTCAGTGAGGAGAGTGAATCTCCTGCCGGCCAGGTAATGCCTCCAATGCCGCACAGCTTCAACGATTGCTTGGGCCTCTTTTTCGACGGATGAGTGCCGAATTTCAGAGGCATGAAGGGTGCAGGAAAAGAATGCCACGAGTCTGTCTGCCTGGTTTAGAGTGGCGGCGAGGGCGATGTCTGAAGAGTTGCTTTCTACTTGAAAGGGGAATGCCTCATCTACTGCATGCATCCCGGCCTTGACTATGTCCGCTCTGATCTGCGCAAAGGCGTGTTGTGCCTCGGCAGCAAGGGGGAATTGAGTAGACTGTATGAGTGGGCGGGCCTTGTCCGCATAGTTTGGGACCCACTGGGCATAGTAGGAGAAGAAACCCAGGCAGCGTTTGAGGGCCTTGGGGCGTGGGGGAGGGGGAGCTCCATGAGGAGGCGCATGCGGTCGGGATCGGGCCCCAGAACCCAGAAGTCCATTTTGGACTACATAGCCGAGGATGGCTAGGCGGGTCGTGCGGAACACACGCTTCTTGTTGTACGCAAGGTTGAGGAGAGTGGCGGTGCGGAGGAATTTAGCAAGGTTGGCGTCATGGTCCTGCTGGCCGTAGATGGTGACATTGTCTAGGTACGGAAACGTGGCCCGCATACCGTACCAGTCAACCATTCGGTCCATCTCCCTTTGGAAGACCGAGCCCCGTTAGCGACGCCGAAGGGAACCCTAAGGAATTGATAGAGCCGACCGTCCACCTCGAAGGCAGTGTATGGACGGTCTGATTTGCGAATGGGGAGTTGGTGGTAGGCGGATTTCAGGTCAATTGTTGAGAAGACCCAGTACTGCACAATCTGATTGACCATCTCAGATATGCGTGGGAGGGGGTACGCGTTGAACTGCATGTACCTATTGATGGTCTGGCTGTAGTCCCCGACCATTCTGTGTTTCTCCCCCATTTTTACTACTACCACTTGAGCTCTCCAGGGACTGTTGCTGGCCCCGATGATACCCTCCCGAATCAGCCGCTGGACTTCGGACCTGATGAAGGTCTTGCCCTGGGTGCTGTACCGTCTGCTCCTGGTGGCAACGGGCTTGCAATCCGCAGTTAGATTGGCAAAGAGGGAGGGGGAGGTCAACCTTGAGGGTTGCGAGGCCGCAAACGGTGAGTGGAGGTAGGGGCCCCGCCGAATTTGAGGGTGAGGCTCTGGAGATTGCACTGAAAATCCACACCCAGCAATAGTGCAGCGCAGAGGTTGGGAAGGACGTAGAGGCGAGTAAATAGAGAGTAATGGTCAATTGATATTTTGCAGACTGGAGGAAGGTTTGGAGTGGAGTTTCCCAGGGGTCAGTTCTGGGACCCTTGTTTTTCCTGATATACATTAATGATCTAGATGGAGTGCAAGGGACAATTTCAAAGTTTATGGATGATACAAGACTTGGAAGTATTGTAAACTGTCAAGTGGAGAACTTCAAAAGGACAGACAATTTGGAGTGTGCAGATGGTGGCAGATGAAGCTCAATGCGTTGAAGAAGTGATGCATGTTGGTGCGAAGCACATGGAGAGACAATATAAAACAAGGGGTGTAGAAGCAAAGGGACCTGGCGTATATATGCAAAGGTCATTGAAAGAGTGGCAGGGGCAGATGGAAAGAGCAGTTAATAAAGCATTTAGTATTTTGAGCTTTATTAATAGGGGCATAGAGTACAAGAGCAAGGAGGTTATGCTGAATTTATACAAGACACAAATTATGTTCGCAGATGACACAACAAATTGTGGAGGAAGGCCTTAGATTACAGGATGGGATAGATGGGCTGGTCAGATGAGCAGAACAGTGGAAATTGGATTTTAAACTCTGAAAAGTGTGAGGCGATGAATTTTGGGAGGACTAACAAGGCAAGGGATACACATTGAACAGCCGGATGTTAGGAAGTACAGAGGACCAGGGGGACCTTGGGGTGCATGTCCAAAGATCCCTGAAGGCAGGTTGGTAAGGTGGTCAACTTGCCTTTATTAGCTGAGGTTTAGAATATAAGAGCAGGGAGGTTATGATGGAGCTTGTTAGGCCCAGCTAGTGTGCAGATCTGGTTGACACACTACAGCAAGGATGTTATTGCACTAGATAGGGGCTGGTTTAGCTCACTAGGGGCTGGTTTAGCTCACTGGGCTAAATCGCTGGCTTTTAAAGCAGACCAAGGCAGGCCAGCAGCACGGTTCGATTCCCGTACCAGCCTCCCCGGACAGGCGCCGGAATGTGGCGACTAGGGGCTTTTCACAGTAACTTCATTGAAGCCTACTCGTGACAATAAGCGATTTTCAATTCATTTCAGATAGGTTGCAGAGGAGATTCACCAGGATGATGCCTGGGCTGGAGCATTTCAGCGATGAAGAGAGGCTGGTTAGGCTGGGGTTGATTTCTTTAGAGCAGAGAAAGCTTGAGAGGGTACCTGCTCGAGGTGTACAGAATTAGGAGAGACATAGATAGGAAGGAAACTTTGCCCATAGTAGAGAGGTCAATAACAAGGAGGCATAAAGTTAAGATAAATTGCAGGAGATTGAGAGGGAATTTGAGGAAATATCTTTTCATCCAGAAGGTGGTGGGAATCTAGAACTCACGGCCTGAAATTGTGATAGAGGCGGGAACTCTCACAACATTTAAGAAGCATTTAGGTGAGCACTTGAAACACCGCGGCATACAAGGCTGGAAAATGGGATTAGAAGAGATAGGCCGATAGAGATGGCCGACGCAGACAATTTGGGCCAAAGGGCTTCCTTTGTGCTGGAAAACTCCATGGGCTCGATTCAATGGAAACACTTCTAAGTGTAATTTTTGGTGTGTTTTGTGGGCTGTTTCTCAATGTCCGCGTTGGCGAGATTACGACCAGTATTCAACAGCAGTTAGGTCCAACAATGAGCCCCCATGAGATTCTCGCCATTATTTTTTGTCTCGCCAACTGATTCGACGGATTTGCACCTCAGCTTCTCGCTGCTAACAAGGGAGAGCTGCTTTTAAACGCTCCCTCACTACTCACTCCCAGTCAACCCCCAAGCAAGGTGCCCACCGATCGCGGGCCTATGCCCCCCTTGGCACGGTCGTGGTACTGCCATGCCAATCGGGCCCCCAGATGCCCCAAATGGGCATCTGCCGCCCGTTTCATGACGGCAGCGAGCAGGTATGTTTGCTGCCGTGTTGAAACGGGCGTGAAGGCCCGGCCGCTCGTGGCGTGGGTCGGGCGTGGGGGGGGGGGGGGGAGAATAGCGGGAGGGCGTGAAAAATGTCAGGAGGCCCTCCCGCTATTCTCCCACCCGGCGTGGGGGGCGGAGAATCGCGCCCATGGATTCATTTCCGGTCTCAAGGGCAGTGGGCAGGACAGTGGCCTGGATCGATTGGACGTGGAGAGGATGTTTCCACTTGCAGGAAAAACTAGAAGCAGAGGACACAATCTCAGACTAAAGGGACGATCCTTCAAAACAGAGATGAGGAGGAATTTCTTCAGCCAGAGGGTGGTGAATCTGTGAAACTCTGCTGAAGGAGGCTGTGGAGGCCAAATCACTGAGTGTCTTTAAGACAGAGATACGTAGGTTCTTGATTAATGAGGGGATCAGGTGTTATGGGGTAGAGGGGAAGGGGAAAGGGGAATTGGGGAGGGAGGAAAATGGAGGGGTTGAGCTGACAGACATAGCCTCGTCTTATGAAATTCTGGAGACGATGAGGGTCTCCCTGGTAATCCGGGTGTGTCAGGCCCTTGCTGCCACCTCATCGGGCATGTTCTCCAGCCCCTCCTGCTCTGATTTCACCTCCTCCTCAGGCAAGGCCGTGTGTCCCTCCTTCTCCATAGCACGCAGCTATGCCAGGTTGTGGAGGACTCAGCAGACCCACAATGAGGGAGACCCTCTTCAGAGTGTACTGCAGGGAGCCACAAGAGCGGTCCAAGCATCGGAACTGCATTTTGAGCAGCCCGCTCAATGACAGCTTGCTTGGCAGCATGGGCCTTATTATATCAGGTCTCCGCATCGGTCTCTGGCCTCCTCATCAGCACCATCAGCCATGACTTCAGCGGGAATCCCTTCTCTCCCAAGAGCCAACCTGTCATCCTGGGGTGCTCCTCGAAGACATTGCGGATCTCCGAGTGCCCCAGGATGTCGCTGCCATACATGTTCCCTGGGTAGCGGGCACACATGCACAATGCGGAGGCGGAGGTCTCACACGATCTGAACATTCAGGGAGTGGAACCCCTTCCTGTTACAAAGGGCACTCCTAGATGCCCTGGTGCGAGCAGGGCGACATTCATGCTATTGATTTTCCCCTGGTCCTGGGGCATCCCGGCGATGCACTTGTGATGATATGATCTGCATACTCGTCTGCCATTGGGCCAGAACGTCGGCTTACCATTGGCCCTGGTCGGTCATGTGCCTCTCGACCGATTGGCCGAGAGGCTGAGTTAACCACGCCTCTATCAACGAGGTATAAATGCTCAGAAGCCTGACGATCGTCCCTTTCCACTGTAGACGATCGCCAGGCTGTGTTCTAGTTAATTAAAGCCTGACTTTGGTAAATCACTCGCCTCACGTGCAATCGATGGTGCATCAATTTAATTAACTACAACTTTGAAGATGGAGTTCCGCATCAAGCCCGAATGCCTCCGCATCAGCCCGCAAACTCCGAACTCTACAGAACTTTTCAAACACTGGCTGACTTGCCTCGAAGGGTTCCTGGCATCTACAACCACCCCCCCCACCGGGGCACAGAAGCTGCACGTCCTCCACTCCAGCGTGGGTATTGACGCTTACTCAATAATCGAAGACGAAACAGATTATGATGACGCTATACAAAAGCTAAAAGGACAATTCATCAAACCGATCAACAGGGTATTCGCTCGACATCTGCTGGCCACCAGAAAGCAGGTCCCCGGTGAGTCTCTAGACCAATACGCCCGGGCCCTCTGTGCCCTGGGGAGAGGTTGCGCCTGTGAAGCGGTGTCCGCTACAGAGCACATGGAGCTACTCGTCAGAGACGCTTACGTGGCTGGGATGCTGTCTCCCGTGATCCGCCAGCGGATGCTGGAAAGAGACGAACTCAGTTTAACGGAGACACTGACTCTCTCCGCCTCCCTGGAGGTCGCAGATCTAAGCGCTCGCACCTATGACCCTGGCCAGGCCGCCTCCTGGCACGCTTCCCACCAGCTACCCACCGCTTCCGGCCTCCCTCAGGCTTGTGCCGCGGGGCATCAGCACTCTTTCTGAATGGGAAAACTTCTCCGCTAAGAGAGATTCCACACGCTAGGTGTTGATTGATTATTCAGACCACATGACCTTTACCCAGTAAGGCCAATTACCACATGACCTTTACCCAGTGACAATCACCACAAACCCTCTCAACATTGATTTTCAAGTTGCAACCAGATATGCCTGTTTGTAGGATTTGTATTTTTCCCTCTCTCTAGTAAAGTTTTTCTTTCAGGCCAAAGAAAAATACCTACTTACTCATTGCAAAGGTATAAATTATTAAATGAGCGTTTCTGTCAATATTGGGAAATAGTTATGTTTTAAACACAGGCGATTAACTGTGACCGTATGCCTACCCAGCCACTTGGTAGCTTAATAATGGTCAATGCCGAAGCTGTTTAGTCAATCTGAATGTTAACCGGACTCGGTATTCATAGATGACTGTTGCCTTTAATTGGTACATGTATCATCCAACTACCCATTCGATATTTTTAGATCAAATTTCAATACTCTTAAGGGAAATGCTAACATAAATATAACTTTATTAATTCAACTGTAAATTAGACATGTGTACACATAACACTAGCAATAGCACAGCTTTTCAATATATACATGACATGTTATACATCAAGGGTCATTTCCTGTTGTGATGAAGAACCAATGAAGTATGTATCAAATTCTACTGACAAGTAATAATTCAGGAACATTTGGTGGACGATTCAGCAACTTATGTTTCCACAATGTATGTTTCTTTATTACATGTAAAGGAAGATCATTGCATTGTTCATGCCGCTTGATAGCGGAATGTTGGCAAAGGCATTGCATCAATAGAACTTGCTGTTCTTTTCTAAATACAACCAATGCCATTTGGACCGTTAACATCCACCTGAAAGGCAGGAACAAGTTGTTGGCTTTGTGTTTCAACAAAGGATCAGCTTCCATGTTGTGAGATTTGAATCTATGACCTTAAGACTGGGTGACATTACCAACTAAGCCAGGTTGGAGACTTTCAATGGTTGTAGTGAAGGATTCACTTAATTTTAATAGAGTTTGCCAACTCCACACTGAATTTCTTTGATCATTCTCGCATCTGCAATACATCATATCATAGAATTTGGGGGAAATATATAAAAACAAATATCGACATGAGTTGGCATACATAAACAGGCAACAAAGGTGACTGGTAGAGAATCCCAATAGTGCAGATGGAGGCCATTTGGCCCATCAAGTCCACACTAACTTTCTGAAAGAGCACTCCACCCAATTCTACTCGCCCACCCTATCCCAATAACCCTTAACCTAAACTACACATTAAAGTTCAAGTACATTGGTCCCAAACATATTTAAATGCCACATGGCATAACAGTTGCAGGAGAGGATCAATGCTGTTTGATCTGCTGTGAAAATTGAATACATGAATCGTAGAGCACATATGGCAGCCTGCATTCTAGCACAACTTGCAAAGTACTACAGCATGAATAATCAATGTATTACATACCTAAACATTTCTAATAGGGACAATTATTTTGAAAGTTTAGACATCTTGCTGACAAATCAAAAATGAATCACGACTTTTCTACAAGTATATTTCCTGTGATCTCAGGTTCACACACAAATTTTACAGACTATGTACAAAAGTAAATACATGTAACCCCTATGAGTTTAAGATTATTAAGCATTATTATATCTATTTAAAATATAAAATCATTACACAATATATTCTACCACAAACTTGCTCCATATAAATGTTAGCATGGAGAATATGTTGACGACAATGCTCAACACCTTTATATTGTTCTGGTGAAGGGGCCACATTCAAAGCCTTAATCTGCTTTCTCTTATTAGATGCCAGCCAATCTTTATAGATTTGCTATTTTTACCTCAGGTTTCTAGCTTTTTCAGAGGGGATTGCTTCTTTCACGTGTTTTAATCATTTATGGTGTAAAATTTGAACAGAGTGCTTGATATTCTTAGCAGATGAGTGCAGTGACAGCGAAAGCCTTCTCTTCCTCACTATTTAATCTCAACTTCAGATGTCACAAGATACTCTGAACATGCAACATGTACTCTGAACAGGGCAGCACAGTAGCACAAGTGATTAGCACTGTAGCTTCACAGTGCCAGGGTCCCAGGTTTGATTCCCTGCTGGGTCACAGTCTGTGCGGAGTCTGCATGTTCTCCCCGTGTCCGCATGGGTTTCCTCCGAGTGCTCCGGTTTCCTCCCACAGCCCAAAGTCGTGCAGGTTAGGTGGATTGGCCATGATAAATTGCCCTTAGTGACCAAAAAAGGTTAGGAAGGGTTACTGGGTTACGGGGATTGGGTGAAAGTGAGGGCTTAAGTGGGTCGGTGCAGACTCGATGGGCCGAATGGCCTCCTTCTGCACTGTATGTTCTATGTCTATGTTTAAACCTCATTTAGTTGTCTTGCGAGATCGGTGATTGCGAAATAGTCGATTTAGCTTCCCATATCTCACATTCCAGAAATCTCGTAATGGAGGGAAGGAGTCAGACTGGTGAAAACGTTGCCACATTCAGAATTAACTGCAAAGCTTAAGGAAACTCATATCTCTCTATCCACATTTAATCAAAGGTCCAGATTTGAAAGATTGTTAGTGTTGTGTAGATAAATGTCCCAACCCTTGAAGCCCATGAGTAAATCAATTCAATCCACTGTGCAGGCGTATAACACTGAAAGAGTGAAGTCATCAGCGGAGGCCAATGCTAATTTTGTCCCAATATTCAATGTGGTTTTTAAATGAAACTTTATCCATTCATTGCTGATGGAATCTGATGGTGAAACATCAATAGTCCAGTGACCTCTATTTTCCATATATATCCAATTTAGACACTTGGATATAAAGCAAAGCCTAAGATTGTTTTGTCAGTTTTCAGATGTGTCATGAATGCGTCACTAAATAATAAACAAATGCCCAGAATGACAGGAGTGGGATGCAGATAAAGTTAACACCTTGAATTACTTACCTCCCACATTGGGAACAGTTGCTCAAATAGGCTGCCCAGTTGGCAGGAGAAGTAGGAGAAGAAGAGGGCACTATAAATACTTTCTTGATACATTCTGCAGCATTGCCAGTGTAACGGGACGTGTGTTGGCAACAAAAACAAATAATGTGTGGAGGTTGGTTTGAATCTTGACTAATATCTTTGCACATTCTTATTGTATCTGAGAGTGTGGGTCCATTGGGCATGGATTTACAAGTAATTTGTTACACGGGTTTGGGCAACAATACGGACAACATCGAAACACCAGTGACCAGGCCATTAAGCTACAAATTTAAAATTAAGGACCCTGCATAACACTGCTTTAAATGGCTTCATCTTGTTCCCGTCTTTTCCTTTCCTGAAATCCATGCATTATTCCCTGTCTCTTAGTGACCTAGGCCCAACGTAGCAGAAAGTGATTTCACTGCTTGGTGACATAATTTGTCTCTTAGAGGATGACAGCCGCACGTTAGAGCATTCCAAATGGGAAAGGCATCCTTTCTCATAAACATCCTCCTCTGGCTCCAGTCCAAACACCATGCCCCTGAGCGACACAAAAATCAATCTCAATCCAAACGATATCACCAGCCTGGAATTTTATTGAATGGGTTAAAATATATAGAACGGCAAAATAAAAAAAAGTAAAATTTAAAGTTTGAAGATAATGAGTCTTAATTTTCTTTTGGTCGGGATTCACTCAGTTTAAGCTATATCTGGTGATGATTGACTCACGGTATAAATTCAAATCTGTGCCCCATGGATGAGTCAATACTGGGGCAATCCCAGAGGTATCAACCAGAATGGGGGAATCAATATGACTTCATTGGGCTCGTGGGCATCAAGGTTGGAGGCAAGGGGAGTGATTAAGCAGATAAACAGCTGTAAAAGTTCAAAACTTATGAGGGTTTTTTTCCTGAGACCATAGTTGAGGCTATTTTCGGGGTTCTTCAGTGGCACTTTAACCCAATCAACTCCAGTGTACCATTTGGCTGGCATCAATGTTTTCTTTTGAAAAAGGGGTGGAATTTTAAAAATTATAATAGCTGTAAAATTAAATATGAACCAAAATGACAGACAGGCAAGGTGCAGCTTGCCCCTTCGCAGGAATGATGGCTGTAACATCATGACCGTTCAATTCCCATTTCCAGTGGCCATGTGAAATCATGAGCAAACAGTGAAATAAATCTACATGATTCTCCTTTGAACCCTTCAATTGTTCGAAACCAGTCCAAGAGAAAGACATCGACCATTAACTGAAAAATCACCTTTTATACGATATGATCAGTGCCCCAGCCAAGAGCTAGGTCTGATTCCTTTTGAAGACATGTTGAGAGTCTTCATTAGCCAGCAGAATATTCTGAAACCTCAATACTGAAAGAAAAACAGCCTGTCGTCAAGACTACTCCTAATATTGTGTTGTTTAAATGAAATGACCTCTCATTTTCCCCAACTTGTCAAACTGAAATGGAAAAGATAAAAGCAAAATACCAGGGATGTTGGAGATCTGAAATCAAAGCAGAAAGAGCTGGAAAAACTGCAAAGTTCTGGAGCGCTGAAGAAGTCGTACTGGACTCACAATGTGAATGAAGCATTTTGGGAAGATAGTGCGGAATGGTAATGTCACATGTGACCCAGAGGCCCAGGCTAATACTCTGGGCATGTAGCTTCAAATGCTACCATGACAGCTGGTCTGGTGGAAGATAAATTTAATGAATAAACCTGTAATATAAAGCCTCAAATGATTGTTGTAAAAACATATGTTTCACTCATGCCCTTTAGGGAAGGAAATCCACCATCCTTTCCTGGCCTGGCCTACATGTGACTCCAGACCCACAGCAATGTGGTTGGCTTCTAACTGCCCCTCTGAATTGCCCCTAACAAGCTGTCACTCCGTTCAAGAGCAATTAGAGATGGGCCGCAAATGCTGGCCTTGCCAACGATGTCCACATCCCATGAAAGAATAAAGAGAAAAAAAATCTGATCCTCTCAAGAAGGCAACTCGCCACCATCTTCTAATGGACAACTAAGGATGGGCAATAAATGCTGGCCTAACCAGCGATGTCCACATCCGGTAAAATGAATTTAAAAAAAAGATGCTGCCAGACTTGTTTGTCCAGCACTTTCACCTTTTATTTTAAACTGAAATGATCTATTGATAAGTTCAGCGTCTAACCCTTTTATTATTTTATATGTCTAATACTTGAGCGAGAAACAGGGAGATTCCGGAAAATGGAGGTTTGAATGTGCTAATGTCATCATCCCATCTACCCAAGGTTAACTCCGGTGGCCATTTTATATCTACATGAATTTGCAAAATCTTAGGCCCATGTTTGAAGTTAATAAATTAGAGAATGCTTCACAAAATATTTTCAACATTTTCCAGGCGAGTCATACACACATCACCTGAAGTTGAGTTGTAAGAATGGAAAGGTGGAGCATACAGCTCTATAAACACTGAAAACCACATTTCTGTTATTGCAAGGAGAACAAAGATTTTCCATTGCACTTGGTTGACGGCCAAGGGTTTCTGTCCCATTTATAAACCAATGAACCAAACATCACAACTTTGTTTCTCTTTTCTTCATCTGCCAGCACCATATTGTTTTACAACTAATGGAACATAACCCAAACAAAGAAAACCTGGTCTGCCACTCTTTCGCGTGAAGGAAACCTTGACTCAATTTCACCTTAACTCTACAAACTAATGTATGATGAACATCAAGGCACAAAATATAACACAAAGCAAAGTCACGACAAAATCTTGAGGCATGAAAGGCCCCCATCTTTGTGTTGAGTAGCATGATCCGTTCATTGTTCACTGTCCGGTGAAGGGCCATTCATCACCATGTTTGAAACTACAGTCTTTTCTGTGGACACTTTGGAGCTCTTCTGTACGCTGATTACATCGCCACTGTTTTGTTCATGCTCAGCCTTGATAAAGATGTTCCTCACAGTGGACTGGAAGTTGTTAGTGACAAAGCAGTAGACAATAGGGTCCAAGCAGCTGTTGAGGCTACTCAGGGTGACTGTGACGTGGTACACGATGAGGCTGATGTGATGGGGCAGAGTAGGGTTTGCGTAGACCACAACCTGACGGACGTGAAAGGGGGTGAAGCAGATCATGAAGATAATCAGTACAGTGACCAGAAGCTGGACAGCTCTCATGCGCCTCTCCCTGCTCTGCTGCATAAGGTTGGGCTTGGCCAGGGCACACATGATCCGAATTGTGAAGACTGTGATGATCACTAAAGGCAGAAAGTATTCAAACACTGTCAGAGCAAAGAGCTTGGACAGGCAGCAAGAGGCGTACTTTATTGCTGTGGTGAGAATAGAGTAGGTGACAATAATGGCAAAGAGCCAAATGAACACGCAAATCCCTTTGGCGTAATGGGGGTTCCTCCACTTGCGTGAAGCTTCCACTTGGACGATAGCCAGGTACCTGTCCACACAGATGCAGGTTAGGAACAGAATGCTGCAGTACATGTTCACAAAATAGCTGAAAATGTGCACAAAGGAGCACGTCAGGCATTCACCACCACTGTAATACATTATTATCCTGGTTGGCAAGGAGAAGCCCACCATCAAATCGGTGATCACGAGGTTTATGGTATAGATGACAGGTGTTGTTTTAGTCTTGGTACGAAAACAGAAGACATACAATGCGACACCATTGAGTGCAATACCAACTACACATATGATAACATTAATGATCATTAAGGCGAGCCACAGACTGTAGTAATCATTGTAGAGAGCTTCATCGAGATGCGCTAGTTTGTGTAAGTAGGGTTCCTTGTGGTTGTGAGTTCCGTTGCTAAGGTTAGTCGTGGTCACATTCGCAAGATTGGGTTCAACCGTTGTGTTCTGCATGGCTGCTCTTTGGGATGACCTGCAACAAGACAAGAACCATTTGAGTAAGTATGGAATGTACTGCTGAGAGCAGGATGGCAGTGCCAGCTACCAGTTACCAGCACAAAATGAAGGTCATTTTGACCATCGCCACCCGGGCAGATTGCCCACCCACTGTAGAACAGCCCAGTTTTTATTCCAGTGAGTGAACTGGATTGGTTCTCCAATGGGAAGATGATCTGATCCACCCACGTTACCATCCAGGTGGCAAAGTTCAAAATTGTTCCCATTGTCTTCTCAATGCATTACCATTTGTAGGTATTAACTATCTAGTATCAAACCATACCGTAAACCTAACAACATTTGCATCTACGGATGGGAAAAAAAACCCCTACAAGAACCCTTTGATGGCATGGTGCTCTATTTATCCATCCTCTGTTAACTGAATGCTTGCCAACTGGTATCAGATTACCTGCTCATGGCTCATTGGAAATACCCTTGAAACTGACCAAATGTATTTAACATATTGCAGCAGGCAGAGAATGCTTTAATTCCATAAATCAGTGGCGGATTCAAATCAGAATCCCAGAGGTGATGGGCAAGTGTACTTGCTTCCCTGTAACAACATAAGAGTAGGATCAACTTTCACATATTCTTAACTCTTGCCATCACCCTGATTTCCACTGTTGTTATTTGTTCATAGCAAATGGCTGTTGCAGGCAAGGCCGGCATTTACTGCTCATCCCTAATTTCCTATTGAGAAGGTGAGCTGTCTTCTTGAACTTCTGCAGTCAGTGTTGCGCAGATATGCCCGTGGTGCTGCTAGGGAGGCTATTCCAGGATTTTGAACCAGCACTGGTGAAGCAACAGTGATATATTTCCATGCCAGGGTGGTGTGTGACTTCGAGGGGCAATTTGAAGGTGGTGTTCTCATAAATCTGCTGCCCTTGTTCTCCTAGGTTGCAAAGGTCATAAATCGGAGCAGTGCCTTTGATGAGTTACTGCAGAGCATCCTGCAGATGGTACACACTGTAGCCATGGTCTGGTCAATGACAACCCCTGGGACGATGAGACGACTTGGTGATGGTAACTCCTTTGAATGGGGAATGGTTAGGTTCTCCCTTGTTGGAGATGGTCATTTCCCTGCACTTGTGTGGTGCGAATGTCACTTCCAGCTTTCCAGTCCAAGTCTGAACCATGTCCCAAGCTTGAATGATGTCCAGATTTTGCTACATGTGGGTGTGGGCTGCTTCATTATCTCGAAAGTTCTGGATAGAACTGAACTCTGTGCAATCATCAGTGAACAGGGGCCTCACGGTAGCATGGTGGTTAGCATCAATGCTTCACAGCTCCAGGGTCCCAGGTTCGATTCCCGGCTGGGTCACTGTCTGTGTGGAGTCTGCACGTCCTCCCTGTGTGTGCGTGGGTTTCCTCCGGGTGCTCCGGTTTCCTCCCACAGTCCAAAGATGTGCGGGTTAGGTGGATTGGCCATGCTAAATTGCCCGTAGTGTAAGGTTAATGGGGGGATTGTTGGGTTACGGGTATGTGGGTTTAAGTAGGGTGATCATTGCTCGGCACAACATCGAGGGCCGAAGGGCCTGTTCTGTGCTGTACTGTTCTATGTTCTAACATCTCCACTTCTGGCCTTATCATGCATCGAAGGCCATTGATGAAGCAGTTGAAGATGGTTGTGCCTAGACACTGTGCTGAGGAACCCCTGCAGTTATATCCAGGGACTGAGATGATTGGTCTCCTATAACCACAACCATATTCCTTTATGCTGGGATGAGTCCTCCTAGACTCCCATTTACATCAAATTTTCTAGGGCTGCTTATCAAATGCTCCCTTGATATCAAACTCAGCTACTTTCACCTCATCTCTAGAATTCAGCTCTTTAGCCAATGTTGGGGGTTTGTAATGAGCTATGGAGTTGAATGGGCCTGGCAAAATCCAAACTGAGCAAGTTATTGGTGACTAAGTATTGCTCGACATTTTGTTGATGATTGGAGTAGGCGGTAATTGTCTGGATTGGATTTGTCCCATTTTTTATGGACAGGAGATACCTGGGCCATTTTTACCTTGTTGGCTTGATGTCAGTGTTGTCTTACCAAGGGATGTGGCCATTTATGAGGACAAGTCTTAAGCACTAGAGCTGGAAAGTTATTGAGTTCAATAGCCTTTGTTGTCTCAGGTGTCCTCAGCCATTTCTTGATTTTGTGTGAAATGAGTTGAATTGGTTGAAGACTGGCTTCTGTGCAGGTGGCAAGATGGATCAGCCACTTGACACACCTGGTTCAAGATAGTTGCAAAAGCTTCAGCTTTTACACTGACACACTGGGCAGCCCCCTCATTGAGGGTGGGAATGTTCGTTGAGCTTTCTCCTCCCATTTGTCGTTCAATCGCCCACCATCATTCTCGAGTGGATGTGTCAGGACTGCAGAGCTTTCATCGCATCTGTTGTAAAACTGCACGGATGGAATTCCCTCGAGGGCCCCGAACATCCCCCTACCAACCTTGCAGATCTCCCCTACCCTTCCGCCCTAAGGATCTCTGATGCTTACCTGAAGTGCAGTCCCGGGACTTAGGCTCAAGCACAGCTTAACTCCATAACATTCTTATTATTGTTTTGCGGAGCAGATTAATAGAGCTGAGTGGCATGCTGGGCCATTTCGGCGGGCAGTTAAAAGCCAAACACATTGCTATGAGTCTCAAGTCACGCCGGATCATGTATGAATAGAAGATTTCCCCTAAATTACATTAGTGGATCTGATTTTTAATGACATCCAATAATTTTGTGTCCAACAGGTCTGTTTCAAATCACTAGCTTTCGGAGCACTGCTCCTTCATCAGGTGACTCGTCTGAGGAAGGAGCAATGCTCTGAAAGCTAGTGATTCGAAACAAACCTGTTGGATTTTAACCTGGTGTTGTAAGACTTCTTACTGCGCCCCCCCCCCCCCAGTCTCCACATCAATAATTTTATGACCACCATTATTGAAACAGGCATTTTATTCCATGTTTATTTAATTAATTGAATTTCAATTCTCTGGCTGCCGTCACGGGATTTCAACTCTATCCCCTGCCCATTAATGTGGGCTTCCTGCTCCAGAATTCCTTCCTCTGTTCCATTAAGTCCCGCTACTTTGTGACATCTTTCTCCAACTTCAAGAACCTCCGTAAATTACCCCTCTGACTGTGTCTTTTAATTGTTCATCTCTCTTAATTTCTTTCCTACTCCTTTCACAGGTCTGGTTCATGGCGACGTACCGTCTTCATACTTTTGTTATGATAAAGGTTTCTGATGAATGCATGTTTCTGTTTGTGTGACCCACTCTTGCAGTCACCTCAGTCTAAAGTCACGATGTTTGCATTTCCTATTGATTGAAGCTTGTGACAATTTTTTTAAAAGTCCGAGCTTTGCAGAAGTTCGTCCACGTGAATGGTGTCAGAGAACTGGAGAAATGCAAGAGAAATGTAAGAGAAATGTAAGAAATGTAAGAAATGTAAGTGACCTTAAAGGAAGCGGTTGCAGAGACAGTAGATGCATTGATTATAATCTTGCAAAATTCCTTAGATTCTGGAAGGATCCCAGTGGAATGGAAACTAGCTCATGTGACACCTTCATTCAAGAAAGAAGAGAGACTAAAGCAGGAAACTGCAGGTCAGTTAGCCTCATTTCTGTCACTGGGAAATGTAGATTTTGATTTATTGTCACATATACTGAGGTACAGTGGAAAGAATTGTTCTGCATACAGTTGCTCCATACAAGAAAAGCATAGGATATATGATAAATACCAGTACATAATACTAATAACAATACTATGATAAATACGATAAATTTCTAGATTAATCATTACGAAGGTTATAGCAGGACACTTAGAAAATCATTATTTGATCAGGCAGAGTCAACATGGGTTTGTGAAAGGGAAATTGCATTTAATTAATTTATTAGACTTTCTTGAAGAAGTAACATGCAAGGTGGGGAACATGAATATGTGATGTACTTGGATTTCTAAACAGCATTTGATAAGGTGCCACATCAAAGGTTACTACAAGAGATAAGATTACATTGGCCTAAATTTTCAGGATGGCAAAATCTCGGCGCCCACTATCCTGAGGGTTGGCACGGAACCCACCCCCGCAGTCCTCGACATGCCTTCTGCCATTCCACGCTTAATTGAGCGTTTCTTGGCAGCAGGCGGGACTTCCAACCTCCCTTGGAAGGAGGTCTTGCCTGAAAGAACTGTCACAAATCAGATTGGCCGACAGCTCTCCAGCTCCTCTAGACACAGCGCTGCAGTGGCAGGAAGAGGTACTGCAGCTCTGTGCCTGGGCCTAAGTCCCAGCACCTCAATTCAGGTAAGCATAAGGGGCCCGATTCTCCGCTCCCCACGCCAGGTGGGAGAATCGCGGGAGGGCCGGGTGACTCACGACACGCTCCCCCCCCCCCCCCCCCCCCCTGCGATTCTCCCACCCCCTGCTCGGAAGAATCACCGGTTGCCATTTTGCATGGCGACCGGCGATTCTCCGGCCCGGATGGGCCGAGCGGCCTGCTGTTCCTGACTGGTTCACGACGGCGGCAACCACACCTGGTCACTGCCATCGTGAACATGGGCGCCAAATGCTCGTTTGAAGCTTGTGGGGGACAGAGAGGGGAGTGAGCACCACGGGCGTGCTCGGGAGGGGACTGGCCCGCGATCGGTGCCCACCGATCGTCGGGCCGGCGTCTCAAAGTGACGCACTCTTTCCCCTCTGCCACCCTGCAAGATCAAGCCGCCACATCTTGCGGGGCAGCGGAGGGGAAGACGGCAACCGCGCCTGCGCGGGTTGGAGCCATCAGCCGTCGTGACCTCAGCCGCGCATGCGCGGGTTGGAGCCGGCCAACCTGCGCGTGCGCGGCTGATGTCACTTAGGCGCCGCCGTTGCGTCATTCTCGGCGCGCTGCCTTGACGCAAATGTCAAGGCCCGTGGCCGAGAGTTACGGAGCGCCGCTCCTAGCCCCCCAGGTGGGGGTGAATAAGGTGCGAGGAGTGGCCTCCAAGGCCGTCGTGAAACTTGGCCGAGTTCACGACGGCCTTCCCGCTTTATCGCAGGAGCGGAGAACTCCGCCCAAGGACTCCTGTGGACGGGAAGGTAGGGGAATACCTAGGTGGTTTGTAGGGGGATGATCGAGGTCCCGGAGGGAATCCTATCCATGAAATTTCATGCCGCCTGCCTCAAAACCTGACTGGGGGAAGTGAAGAATTCTGGTCATGGTGTAGAGGATAACATATTAACATGGATAAAGGATTGGTTAGCTAACAGGAATCAGCGATGCAGGAATAAATGGGTATTTTTTGGGTTGGCAAACTGTAACTAGTGGAGTGCCACAGGGATCAGAACTGGGGTATCAACTATTTACCATCTATATCAATGATTTGGATGTAGAGTGCGAATGTCAAATATGCCAATGACACCAAGGTATGGAGGAAAGCAAGATGTCAAGATGAGATAGTGAATGTTTTTCTATTCATTTACAGATTGTGAGCGTCACTGTGAAGGTGGTGGTGCGCTGCCTTCTTAAACCACTGTAGTCCCTGTGGTGTAGGGAGAGAGGGAGTTCCAGGATTTTGACTCAGTGACAGTGAAGGAACAGCAATATAATTCCAAGTCAGGATAGTGAATGGCTTGGAGGGGAACTTCCAGCTGATGGAGTTCCCATGTGTCTGTTTTCTTCACAAAGGAACGTAGCCAGGTCAATCAAGTGGACAAAAAATTGGCAGATGGAGTATAGAATCATAGAATAGAATCCCTTCAGTACAGAAGAAGACCATTCGGCCCATCGAGTCTGCACCGAGCCTTTGAAAGACCACCCTATCTAGGCCCAATCACCTGCCCTGTAACCTCATCTTAAGGGGCAATTTAGCATGTCCAAACCACCTAACCAGCACATCTTTGGACTGTGTAAGGAAACCGGGGCACCCGGAGGAAACCCACGCAGGCACGGGGAGAAGGTACATACTCCACACAGACAGTCACCCAAGGTGGGAATCGAACTTGAGGCCCTGGCGCCGTGAGGCATCAGTGCTAACCACTGCACCACCGTGCTGCCCCTAAGTGCCGCCACTATAATGTGGGAAAACGTGAACATGCCCGCTTTGGCAGGGAAAATAGAAAAGCAGCATATTTAAATGACAAGCATCCGGGTGTCCTGGGACCATGAGTCACGCAATGTTAGAATGCAGGTACAGCAAATGATCAGGAAGGCAAATGGAATATAGAAACATAGAAAATGGGAGCAGGAGGCGGCCATTTGGAAATTTGAGCCTGCTCCGTCATTCATTATGATCACAGCTGATCATTCAACTCAGTAACCTGCTTCCGCCTTGCCCCCACGTCCTTTAATCCCTTTAGCTCCAAGTGCTATATCTAGTTGCTTCTTGAAAACGTACAATGTTTTCGCCTCAACTGCTGTCTACGGTAGTGAATCCCACAGGCCCAGCACTTTCTGGGCGAAGATATTTCTCCTCATCTCAGTCTTAAATAAATAGTTTACTCTGAATGCTCTGACTGTGATCACTGGTTCTGGACTTCCCCACTTTCCTGGATTGACCCTGTCTAGTCCTATTAGAATTTTATAGGTTTCTATGAGATCACACCTCATCCTTCAGAACTCCACCAAATATAATCCTAACCTAGTCAATCTCTCTTCATATGTCAGCCCTGCCATCCCAGGAATCAGTCTGATAAACCTTTGCTGCACTCCCTCCATAGCAAGAACATCCATCCTCAGATAGGAGACTAAAACTACACACAATATTCTAGGTGTGGCCTCACCAAGGCTCTGTCTATTTTCAGCAAGACATCCCTGCTTCTGTTCTTGAATCCTGTCGCTATGAAGGCCATCAAACTATTTGCCTTCTTTACCGCCTGCTGCACCTGGAAGCTTACCTTCAGTGACAGGTGTACAAGGACACCCTGGTCTCGTTGCACAATCCCCTCTCCTAATGTATGGCCATTCAGATCATAATTTGTCTTCCAAAATGTTGATGTCATTTGCCAGGGGAATGGAATATAAAGGTAGAAAAGTCTTACTGCAGCGGTAAAGGGCCTTGGTGAGAATACATCTGGAGTACTCTGTACAGTTTTGATCTCCTTATTTGGAAAGAATGGTATAATCGCATTAGAAGCAGCTCAGAGAAGGTGTAAATAAATACTGTGAAATTGACAGTAGAGATCAGAGAACCTGAGCTGACAATCAAGCAGTGCTTGGTTGCAATCAGTGGACTTGGCTGGGAGCCCGTCATCCATTATGTTTGTTGAAACAGCTGCCCCCCAGAGAAAACATTTCTGATTTAGGTCTCTGATTCCTGTTGTCAATTTCACAATGTTTATTCACACAATGTTAAATTGTTTCAAGTGTTTGTGGATATGGTATTGCTACTTTAACGGGTCTGGATGATTGACACTTTTATTGCCTTCTAAGTGAAATTA
Source organism: Scyliorhinus canicula (assembly GCF_902713615.1). Classification (NCBI taxonomy): domain Eukaryota; kingdom Metazoa; phylum Chordata; class Chondrichthyes; order Carcharhiniformes; family Scyliorhinidae; genus Scyliorhinus; species Scyliorhinus canicula. The sequence continues at coordinate 27,274,283 of NC_052155.1, forward strand.
CTTTTTTTCAATATAGTAGAAGTTTATGGATGAATTAAAAAAAAAAGCTTTTGCTAGGAACCAGCCTGCAGCCTCAGGGAACTGGGAATGGGGGCCAAAGTCCTGAAATTGGGATTCACATGCCAATGTCTCCTAACTTGGTGAAAATCGAGGCAGCAGTGTCAGATGCAAATCTCTGGCTGATTTGTGGCATTAAACTGTTTGTTTTGTGCAGATTACAGGTTGCCCTAAATTACCTCACATTCATTTGAAATGCATTTTCCCTTAATTATCCTTTCTGTCTATTTTTATCTCTTTCTTAATCCAATCGTTCTTTCCCTCCCTTTGTCTATTTTGCCTTCCGCACTTGATTTGACTCTAATCCAATTTCCTTCTCTGTCCTGTTTCTTTCACAATCCTTAAATCTCATTGTTCAAGGAGATGGACTGCTTGTTCCATCATTTCACTAAGGCATTGCTTCTCAAACTGGGGTTCACAGAGTTTGTTCAGGCCATCCAGGAAACATTGTGACAGTGTAGGGATGGTCCTTCTGGGTAGGCAATGTGGTTGACTTCCCAGTGTGCCATGGTCAGGGAGGGGGAGTGGGTTGCCATGGGTGGTGGCTGGAGGCGGGCTTGATGCAAACTTGGACACAATAGCAGTGTGCAGTTGCCACATATGCAACATGGAATGGGGCAGCTGCCCGGCCTAGCAGGAGGGCATGAAGGGAAGAGCTCTGATCGTGGGGCAATGATCATCTGGTAGATAACACAATTCCCAAGGTGATGATAGGGTATGGCAGGTGAATTCAGACTTGCGCAAAGAGTGCAGGTTTAAAAAAAAAATTTAAATAATAAAATCGTAAACTCAAAGAATGGGTACCAAATTATAGGTTCGCCCAGAGCAACATCTTTCCTCAGGCTGGCTCTGTTAATGGGTCATAGAATCATACAGTAGAGAAGAGGCCCTTCTATGTCTATATCTATAGTCCAAGCCTATCCAACCTTTCTTCATAGCTGAAATGCTCCAGCCCAGATAACATCCTGGTGAATCTCCTCTGCACCCTCTCCAGTGCAATCACATCCTTCCTATAGTGCGGTGACCAGAACTGAACATGGTACTCCAGCTGTGGTCTCTCCAAGGTTTTGAGCAGCTCCAATATAACCTCCTTGCTCTTATAATCTATGCCATCACTGATAAAGATAAGTATTCCGTATGCTTTCTTAACTACCCTATTAACTTGCACTGCCCTCCTCAGGGATCTGTGAGCAAGCCCCCCCAAGATCCCTCTGTTCCTCTGAGCTTCCTAGGTTCTGCCATCTATTGAGTACTCCCTTGTCTTGTTGCTCCTTCCAAAGTGCATCACTTCACTTTTCAGGGTTAAATTTCATCTGTCACTGATCTGTCCATCTGACCTGTATCTATATCGTCCTGCGGCCTAATATCTTCTTCCTCACTATTAACCACCCTGCTAATCTTCGTGTCAGCCGCACAATTACTTAGCAACTCCCCCACATTTCCACAGTTTTATATGCATCACGAACATTAAGGGACCTAGCACTGATCCCTGTGGGACGCCACTGGACACTGGCCTCAGTCACACAACATCCTTTGACCACCATCCTCTGTCTCCTGCCACTAAGCCAGTCTTGGATCCAATTTGTCAAGTTACCCTGGTTCCCATGTGCTTTAACTTTCTTTATCAGTCGCCCATGTGGGATCTTGTGAAAGGCTTTGCTGAAATCCACATACATTACATTAACTGCACTACCCTCATCTACACACCTGATCACCTTATCGAAAAATTCAATCAAATTTCATAGAATCATAGAATCTCTACAGTGCAAAAGGAGGCCATTCAGCCCATCAAGTCTGCACCGACCTTCTGAAAGAGCACTCCAATCTATCTCGTAACCTAACCTATACAGGCCTGGACATTAAGGGGCAATTGATCATGTCCAATCCACCTAACCAGCACATCTCTGGACTGTGTGAGGAAACCGGAGCACCCGGAGGAAACCCACGCTGACCCGGGGAGAACGTGCAAACGCCACACAGACAGTCCCCGAAGCCGGAATTGAACCCGGGCTCCTGGCGCTGTGAGGCAACAGTGCTAACCACTGTGCCACCATGGCTTCCCTCTGACAAAACCATGCTGAATGTCCCTGATCGTCCTTTATCTCTCCAAGTGGAGATTGATTCTCTCCTTCAGAACTTTCTCCAATATTTTCCCAACCACTGATGCCAGACTCACTGCTCTATAATTGCCTGGTTTATCTCTACCACCCTTCTTGAAAAGTGAACCACATTAGTTGTCCTCCAATCCTCTGGCACCTCTCCTGTGGCCAGATATGAATTAAAAATTTGGGTCAGAGTTCCTATAATTTCCTCCCTTTCCTCCCAGAACACCAAGGGATACAATATGTCCAGACGTGGGTATGAGTCCACTTTTAAGCCTGCCAAAACCTCCAATATCTCCTCACTCCCAGTGCCAAGAACCTCACAGTCCCTCTCCCCGAATTCTCTACCTACATCCTCCACCTCCTGAGTGAATACAGATGTGAAGTACCTGTTTAACACCCTATTCATGTCCTCCAGCTCCACACACAGATTCCCCCTTGGTCCTTAATTGGCCCTGCTCTCTCCCTGGCATCCTTTTACCTTTAATATATTTGTAGAATATCTTCGGATTTTCCCACTCTTATCCACCAGCACTTTTTCATGTCGCCGCTTTGCTCTCCGAATTACTTTAAGTACCCCTGTGCTTTCTATACTCCACTGAGACCTCTGCTGATTTGTTCCCTTTGTAGCTGCCAAAAACCTTCCTTTTCTTTCTCATCCAGTCCTGAAGATTCCGAGACACCCAAGGTTCGCTGAGTTTGTTGCTCCTACATTTCACCCTAAAGGGAAAATGTTGGGCCTGTACTCTCCACATTTCCTTTTGGAAAGCCCCCCATTGCTCTGCTGGACATTTTCCTACAAGAAGGTGTTCCTAGTCTACTTTGGCCAGATTCTGCCTTATTTTAATAAAATCTGCCTCTCCCCAATCGAAAACAGTTTTTTGCAGACCATCTTTTTCCTTTTCCATAACAAACTTAAATCATGCTGTGTTGTGGTCGCTATCACTAAAATGCTCCCCCACTGCCACCTCGAACATCTGCCTGGCTTCGTTCCCCAGAATTAGATCCAGCACTGCTCTATCCCTTGTTGGACCTTCCACATATTGACATAAAAAGCTCTCCTGAATACATTTTTTAAAAAACCATTCCCTCTAAACCCTTTACACTCTGACTATCCCGATTAATGTTGGGGAAGTTGAAATCCCCTAATATAATTACCCAATTATTATTTTTACTCACCTCAGTGATTTGTCTCCATAGCTGTTCCTCAATTGCCCGCTGACTATTTGGGGTCTATAATACACTCCCAGCAATCTGACTTCCCCCTTGTTATTCCTTAGTTCTACCCACAAAGCCTCATTATCCTTACTGCAGCAACTGACTCCTTAATTAATAATGCAACATCACATCCTATTTTATCTCTTCCCCTTCTTGCCCGAAGATCCTATACCCTGGAATGTTAAGTTACCAGTTATGCCCCTCCCTCAAACACGTCTCTGAGATGGCAAAATTGTTGCAATTCCTAGTGTCAATCCACACCCTTAACTCATCAGTCTTACCTGTAATACTCCTGGCATTAAAGTAGAAGCCATCCGGCCTCGCCTTAATGCTTTGGCACTCAATATGGCTGAACTCCCTCTGCCTTGGTTCATTTACTATAGTATGCTGCGTCTCTATTGACTAATGCTCTGCGTCCCTCCCCCCTTCCAAACTAATTTAAACTCCTCCCAACAGCACAAGCAAAGCCACCCGCAAGGATGTTGGTCCCTTTCTGGTTCAGGTGCAGACTGTCCTGTTTGTACATGTCCCACCTTCCCCTGAAATGGTCCCAGTCATCCAGAAATCTAAACCCCTCCCTCCTTCACCAACTGCCTCCCTCTTGCACCAACTCTGTATAACTGTGATGGGACCATCAATTCACAAGACATGTGGTTGGAAGTGAACAGTGGTTTTAATAGTCTTACAACAGAGCCTGCCTGCGACGAGATGAACTGGCAGGCAGGCTCACGACTGCAAAGCTTTATACTTCCGGTTAGTGGGAGGAGCCATGGGCGGAACCATGGGTGGAGCCCAGTACAAACTCCTCATCACCCCTATGGGCAGAGCCGCGCATCTGCTCGTATACCGAGCTTACAAGAACACAACACATACAATATAACACAGTGTGAATTACTAGATTGTGATTCACCACAAACTGTGAATACAAATTCTTGTTTACAGTGCCTGAAAACCCTGCAGTAGCGAACTACAAAAGCTCACAGTATCAGGTGGAACGAACTGCAATACAAGTATATCCCTTTTTAATGCTTTTTTTTGACATTCTATATGCTTCTCAAGGACACGCTTAAAAAACTAAAATGCAGTCACACTAAGCACATTAATAAAATGATGGAAGTAAATACCTGCTTTATTAAAAGCATTATGGAGCACTTTCATATTCTGAATATTATATATCATATAATTTAAATGGCGGAGTCCATGATTATTAATCCATTTAAAAAGGGATCCATAAACCAAAACACTTGGACAACTACAGCACTAAAGAGCCAGAATCCTTGTTGACGATCTGCGCTCTATTATCAGACCGCAGAAAATTACACTGCAAATTATATTCAAACAGAAAGGCACAAATACAAATCGAGCAAATGGACTTCAGGTGGCGGCTATGAAGGAGTAAGTCGCACATTTGGTGGTTCCCGCTCTGGTCGGACCTTTGGCCCTATTCCCCCGATCTTTTAACACACTTGAATTGTAGAACGGATGTCAGTGGCAATTCTCTACTGAATTCCCACTTCAGTGCATGGAGAAAAGGACTAGAAGTGTTTGTAAGGGCAGAAATAAGAAGACAGAGAAGACTTGGTTTGTAGTTGCAGCAGGGGACAGCATGGCCGGAGGGGCGAACCCAGCAGTCTATGGAACAGCTGATACAAGTCATCCAGGAGGGCTTTGCTGCACAGAAACGGGACTGCTGGGACCCGATAGAAGCATCGATGGAGCGGCTGGAGCTCAGGTTGGATGCCCAGGATTGGGCGATCCAGAAGGTGGAGAAGACGCTGGCTGAGCAGGAGCAGCATCAGACTGCGGTGGAGTTGGAGGTGTGGATGCTGAGGGAGAAGCAAAAGAAGCTCCTGGAGAAGGTGGAGGACCTAGAGAATAGGTCCCGCCAGCAGAATCTAAGAATTGCCAGGCTCCCGGAAGGGTCCGAAGGAACGGCGCTGGGTCATACGTCGCAGGCATGTTTGAGTAGCTGCTGGGGGATGGGGCATTGGAGCTCACAGAGCCCTCGCGAGGAAGCCGCGAATGGGAGACCCCCCGAGGGCTATGGTGGTGAGATTCCACAGGTTCTTGGATGAGGAGCGTATTCTGCAGTGGGCCAAGCAGACACGGAGCTGTAAGTGGGACAATAGCATCCTGCGGGTTTACCGAGGCGGCCAGGAGGAGAGCAGGCTTCAATCAGATCATGGCGTTCCTTTTCAAGAAAAAGGTGAGGTTTGGACTGTTATACCCAGCCCGTCTCTGGGTCACGCACGAGGATCAGCACTTTTACTTTGAGTCGCCTGAGGACGCGTTGGACTTTGCAAGAAAGAAAGGGCTGACGATGGACTGAGAACATTTGAACTTGGCTGCAACGTTCATGTTTCTGTTTTCTCTGTTTTGTTTCTCTGTTTTTGTAAAAAGTTTCTTGTTTAGCTTGGAACCAGCAGTAGAGCTGAGTGAGTTTAGGTTTCATTTGCACTGTTGGGGGATGGAGGTGTGCTAGTTTTGATCTTGATGTTTTTCAGTTGGGCAATTATGTGGGAATTGTTTGGGTGAGGGTGGGGAGGGAACAATAGGTGGGAGACTATCTGGCGCTGAGGATGGGGGCCACCAAGCTAGCTGGGTGAGCTAGCTCTCGGAAGCGCAGTGTGGGGTGTGCATATGTTTGGTTTAGGAAAGGGATTGCGTTGCAGGGTGTTGTTGCTAGTGGGGGGAGGGGGGTAAATGTTCTGCTGACGAGGGAGGGACTTGGGCTGAGGGACAGAGATGTCGGGGGCGGGGGCTGCCTGGGGATGGACGGGTGGAGGCGCGGATCACGGGCTGGTGGCGGGCCTAAAAAAGGGGATGACTGATCGGCAGAGGGGGGGGGGGGGGCAATGAGCCCCCCAACTAGACTGATCACCTGGAATGTTCGAGGGTGAAATGGGCCGGTCAAAAGGGCACGTGTGTTCGTGCATCTCAGGGGATTGAAGGCGGACGTGGTGATGTTGCAGGAGATGCACCTTAAGGTAACGGACCAGGTTAGACTGAGGAAAGACTGGGTCAGCCAGGTGTTTCACTCGGGATGAGATTCAAAGACTACAGGCATTGTGATCCTGATCAACAAGCAGGTGGTGTTTGAGGCGGGTAGAATAGTCTCGGACGTGGGAGGTCGGTATATTATGGTCAGTGGGAAACTGGAGGGGGTGCAGGTGGTATTAGTAAATGTGTATGTGCCAAATTGGGATGATGGAGATTTGGGCAGCCGGGGGCGAAGGAATTCTCCTTCTACTCACATGTGCATAAAGTGTACTCTTGGATTGATTTCTTTACTTTGAGCAGGGTCTTTCTGGCTGGAGTAGTGGACACGGGGTATTCGGCGATTATAATCTCAGACCATGCACCACACTGGGTTGACCTGCAGGTTAGTAAAGACGTTAACCAGCGCCCGCATTGGAGGTTGGATGTGGGACTTTTGGCTGATGAAGGAGTGTGCGAGTGGCTGAGGAAATGCATTCAGAGCTACTTGAAGGTTAATGACACGGGGGAAACTTCGGCAGCGGTGGTTTGGGAAGCACTAAAGGTGGTGGTAAGGGGGGAGCTGATCTTGATCCAGGCTCAAAGGGAGAAGGTTGGCAGGGCAGAGACGGACAGACTGGTAAAGGAGATATTACAGATAGATAGGAGGTATGCGGAGACACCAGAGGCAGGGCTATTAAGGGAACGGCGGAGGCTGCAGGTGGACTTTAGCTTGCTGACCACAGGTAGGGCGGTGGAGCAGCTGAGAAAGGCGAGGGGAGCGATTTATGAACATGGGGAGAAGGCCAGCAGAATGCTTGCACAGCAGCTTAGGAAGAGGGAGGCAGCTAGGGAGATAGGGAAAGTAAAGGACGGTGAGGGGAACCTGGTTGGTGATTAGGTGGGGGTGAATAAGGCGTTTAGAGATTTTTACAGCAGGCTGTACAGGTCGGAACCCCCTACGGGGCCGGAGGGGATGAGGCGCTTCTTGGAGGGGCTGAATTTCCCAACGGTGGACGTAGAGCGGGTAGAAGGGCTGGGGGCCCCAATTGGGCGGGAAGAGATAGTGGAGGGCTTGAAAGCCATGCAGGCGGGTAAGGCACCGGGTCCGGACGGGTAACCAGTGGAGTTTTATAAAAAGTTCTCGGGGATACTGGGGCCAGTGTTGTTGAGGATGTTCAATGAGGCAAGGGAAAGAGGGGTGCTGCCCCCGACGATGTCACAGGCAATGGTTTCGCTGATTCTGAAACGGGACAAGAACTCGGAGCTGTGTGGGTCCTACAGGCCAATCTCCCTGCTGAATGTGGATGCCAAGTTACTGGCCAAAATCTTGTCATCCAGGATTGAGGACTGTGTTCCGGACGTTATTTGGGAGGACCAGACGGGGTTTGTTAAGGGTAGGCAGTTGGTGGCCAATGTAAGACGGCTGTTAAATGTGATCATGATGCCCCCAGAAGGTAGGGAGGTTGAGGTCATGATCGCAATGGACACAGAAAAGGCTTTTGATCGGGTAGAATGGGATTATCTGTGGGAGGTACTGGAATGGTACGGATTTGGGCGGGGCTTTATTGACTGGGTTATGTTATGGTATGCGGCTCCTGTGGCAAGTGTGCGGATGAACAGGACAACTTCGGACTATTTTAGACTGCACCGGGGACGAGACAGGGATGCCCCCTCTCCCCACTGTTGTTTGCGCTGGCTATAGAGCCATTGGCAATTGCTCTTAGAGCTTCAAGGGGCTGGATGTGATTGGTTTGGGGGGGTGGGGGGGGGGGGGGGGGGGTGGGGGGGGGGGGGGGGTGGAGCACAGGGTTTCGCTCTATGCGGATGATCTGCTTATGTACTTTTCTGACCCAATAGAGGGGATGGAGGAAATCATGAAGACTTTAGGGGAATTTGGCCGGTTTTCAGGATAAAAGCTAAACATGGATAAGAGTGAGATGTTTGTGGTTCAGGCGAGGGGACAGGAAGGGTGACTGGGGGTGGTGCCGTTTAGGTCAGTAGGGAGTAGTTTTAGGTACTTGGGCACCCAAGTGCCCCAGGAAAGGAACCGGCTGCATAAATTGAATCTGGCCCGGCTCGTGGGCCAAATGAAGGACGATTTTCGGAGATGGGACGCGCTCCTGTTGTCGTTGGCCGGGAGGGTACTAACGGTGAAAATGACGGTCCTCCTGAAGTTCCTATTTGTATTTAAATGTCTCCTCATTTTTATTTAAGCGGGCTAACAGGGTGATCACGGGCTCCGTCTGGGCAGGCAAGACCCAGCGGGTAAGGAAGGTAATGCTCGGGCGGAGCCAGGCGAGGGCGGGCTGGCGCTGCCAAATTTTAGCAACTATTACTGGACGGCTAACATAGCCAGGAAGTGGGTGGTGGAGGAGGGGTTGGCCTGGGTGCGTATGGAGGCGACTTCTTGTAACGGCACCAGTCTGGGGGCGTTGGTAACTGCGTCTTTGCCGCTCCCGCCGGCGCGGCCCTGAGAGTTTGGGGCCAGTGGCGGCATGTGGGAGCAGTGGTAGCATCGGTCTGGGCCCCAATTTGTGATAATCACAGGTTTGCCCCGGGGAGTATGGATGGGGGGTTCCGGGTATGGCGGAGAGCCGGGATTGAGAAGATGGGGGATGTGTTTACAGAGTGGAGCTTTCCCAAGTATGAGGGTGTTGGAGGAAAAGTTTGGGCTGGCGAGGAGGAGACAAATTCAGATATCTGCAGGTGCGGGACTTCCTTTGTAAACAGGTGGTAAACTTCCCGCTCCTACCGCTGAGGGGGATTCAGGACAGGATAATTTCCAGAGGGTGCATAGGGGAGGGGAGCATTTTGGACATCTTGAAGGAGCTTACGGGGTCGGAGGAGAAGCAGACCGAGGAGCTGAAGCATAAGTGGGAGGAGGAGCTGGGAAGTGAGATGGAGGATGGTTTATGGGCAGACGCGTTGAGTCGAGTCAATGCGTCCGCAACAGGTGCCAGGCTCAGCCTGATACAATTTGAGGTTGTGCACCGGGCTCACATGACAGTGGCCCGGATGAGCAGATTCTTGGGGTGGAAGACAGGTGTGCAAAATGCGCGGGAGGACCAGCGAACCATGTACACATGTTTTGGACATATCCAAAGCTTCGGGGATTTTGGCAGGGGTTTGCGGACGTCACGTGCAAGGTTTTAAAAACAAGAGTGGCGCTGGGTCCAGAGGTGGCGATTTTTGGGGTGTCAGAAGATCCGGGAATCCAGGAGAAAGAGGCGGAGGTTCTGGCCTTTGCTTCCCTGGTAGCCCGGAGACGGATACTATTGGCATGGAAGGACACAAATCCCCGGAAGTCGGAGACCTGGCTATCGGACATGGCTAACTTTCTCTGGATGGAGAAAATTAAGTTCGCCTTGAAAGGTTCACTGTTAGGGTTCAGCCGGAGGTGGCAACCGTTCGTCGACTTCCTTGCGAAAAATTAATCGTCAGCAGACGGGAGGGGGGAGGGGGAGTAGTTTAGGTTAGAGTAGGGGGTCAATAAGGGTGGGACCTGTACGAAAGGTAAACGTTTTTGCACTATGTTTATGGTTTCATGTATCTTGTCTATTGTGTTGTTTCTAAATCAAAAATACCTCAATAAAATGTTTATTTAAAAAAAATAGAGCAAATGGTGCATGCCATGAGATGTAGCACTCCTGCAAAACTTAGGCACATTGTGTTCTCATCCCTTGCATTATCCGCACATAGTGGCTCTGTGGTTGGCCACTCCCTATGTGGAGGGATGCGCACAGGGGTTGCTGGCTGGCAAATCAGTGGCCAGCAGTGCCAGACAATCTGCCCTTGCAAGTCGACAGATGGAACATCAAGCTCTGCAGGCGACAATGATTTCTCCACCAGCACACCCTGTCTGCACTGCTCCATATCCTGGATTCCTTGACCGCAGAATTGGCCCTAATGTAATGCTCCAGGCCACGTAGCTCGTAGTTACGGTCAATGTGCTCTCCTGAGCAAGGAGCAGCAAACAATTCATACTTTTCATCATACTGGGCTGAGGCCCGTGCTCTTCAGTCTCTAATGCCTTGTGTTAAACAAGGTGCCAAGTCCACATGTCCTGGATCACTTTTACATTCAGACACTTTTGTCCATTAGTCAAATTTTGCTCGCCATACCCAAAGTTTATTTTGCTTTATTTGGATTAAAGAGTTTTGGATGTTTAAGTGTTCATCTGCAAGCCCACATACCAGACTTTCCTAAAAAGGATATTTTAATTTCTCTGCTTAATTTATAGTACTGGTAATTTAAACAGCACAATTTTCTTGATCTGTCTGAATCCATTGCCTCTGTTTACAAAGAGACTGTCTGCAATTAAATTCCCCAGGATAATTGCACAATGTGGCAGGTAAGCAGTTCCCAAACTGCAGTGAAATTGAAGAGTTAAGGTCCTGCAATGTAGAGCCCCCCTGATCAAGTAGGTAAACGTATCAATTCTTTGTGATAACAAGTCCTATACACGAGAACCATGACTATGTTAAGATAGCAGCCAAGGACGAAGCCGGAGGCTACAATTGAATCTCTGCCGTGAGGGCAAACGCCTAAAGAATCCTCCTCAGTATCATCCATGAAGAACTGTCACTGCGCGATGTACGAAGGGGATGGGGGGGGGGGGGGGGGGGGAGGGCGGCAGAGGGGAATGGCTGGTGCCTTGTGCATCAATACTCAAGAAGAAGTCAGCACTTTCCAGAGCAGATGGAGTAGAAATTCATTGGCATTTGGTTTCAGGACACAATGCTTCCCAAGCCAGAAGGCGCTGAAGCCAACCAGAAATTATGCTTCATTTAAATAATCTTGAAAAGCTGCATGCTGAGATGGAACGAGGTGAATTTTGGGCTTCCTGCCTCGATGTGCAGTGGATCTAGGCCAAATCCCGTGATGGGTTGGAAATGGGAATGGTGACTGCTGTGGAATTAAGGGGAGCATCTTTGCTTCTCTAGACTCCACAGACTCCACTAGGTTCATGGTAGCACAGTGGTTAGCACGGCTGTTTCACAGCTCCAGGGTCCCAGGTTTGATTCCCACTTGGGTCACTGTCTGTGTGGAGTCTGCACTTTCTCCCCGTGTCTGAGCGGGTTTCCTCCGGATGCTCCGCTTTCCTCCCACAAGTGGCGAAAGACGTACTTGTTAGGTAATTTGGGCATTCCGAAATCTCCCTCAGTGTACCTGAACAGGCACCGTAGTGTGGTGACGAGGGTCTTTTGACAGTAACTTTGTTGCAGTGTTAATTTAAGCCTATTTGTGCCAATAAAGATTAATATTTAGAAAGGGATTTTGGTGGCGGCTGCTGCTTGGGCCACAGCAAACCGTTGAAGAATCTTGAAGTGGGTAGGCCTCCAATTTCACAGGGATGATGGAAAACAGTTGTAAGTTCCCTCACTTACACACATAGAGGACTGAACACTTGTTTTAGACAGCGTATCAGGCGATGAATTGACCTCTTGTCAGTCAATGGTCAAGGTGGTTCTAATGGCTGGTCTCACAGCATGCAGACCCTTTTACAGCAAACAGACTACATCAGAGCACACCACAACAAATATTCTACCCAATAGGAAGTACATTAGTAAGGATTATATCATAGATTAAAAAAGAGAAATTTATTGAGGAAGATTTAATTCTGAAAGTTATACATTTTTTGGCCAATATCTTAAATCTCTTTGGAGATCCCTTTGATGTGCATCAGTTGTGCTTCAGTTGGTTGCATTTGTTCCTCAGAGTCACAAAGTTCCAAGTTAAAGACCTCTGCTAGGGCTTGAGCACAAACATTTATCCTGTCACTCTGTGCAGTACTGAGGGAGTGCTGCACAGTTGGAGGTGATGCTTTTGGATGAAACAGTAAACCCAGGCACCGTCTGCCTGCTCAGGTGCGTGTAGAAGGAAAAGAGTTATTGCTGACCAATGGTTATCTTTCAATCAATTGGCACTATCGCACACTGGTTAGCACTGCTGCCTCACAGCGCCAGGGATCCGGGTTCAATTCTGGCCTCGGGTGACTGTGTGGAGTTTGCACTTTCTTCCGTATCTGCGTGGGTTTCCTCCGGGTGCTCCGGTTTCCTCCCACAGTCCAAAGATGTGTGGGTTAGGTGGATTGGTCATGCTAAATTGCCCTTAGTGTCCAAAAGGTTAGGTGGGGTCACTGGGTTACGGGGATAGGATGGAGGAGTGAGCTTAAGCAGGGTGCTCTTACCAAGAGCTGGTGCAGACTCGATGGGCCAAATGGCCTCCTTCCGCACTGTAAATTCTATAAAAAAATTGATTAATTTGTCACTGCTTTTGGGAGATTACTGAGTCCAAAATAGCTGCTGGGTCTTTGGCATTGCTTCAGTGACTTCACTTCAAGGTATTTCATTGGCACTTTGAGGTGTCCAGTGCTCATGAAAAGTGCTGTCTATGCACAAATCTTTATTTTTATTTTGAAGTAGAATTTTTTGTGCAGGTTTGATACTTGAAGATACTGCGAAGCTCAGATGGAATTAACTTGATTTGTAGCACCATTTGCAAAACCAGACGTTAAAAAATGCTATTTGATTTCCCAACAAAATAATTTTCAAATAAACACTTGAGATCATAACTCACTTTTGCCTGCCTTGAGCTTGCAGACATGTTACGTAAAGTGTGATGTTGCAGCGTGGCTCAGTTGGCACTTTTGAGTAAGAACGTTGTCAGTACAAGCCGACATATAATTTAGACTGATGTTTCAGTGCAACACTGAGCAAATGCCATGTTGTCAAAGATGCTTATCTTCAGATGAGCCGCGCTCAGGAGTGACTCCTTTCTTGGAGGTGAGTGTATATGGAAATGTTCGGTTTGGAGCCCTTAATGTTTTACTCAACAGTGATGCTAAATATTACTTCCTTAATGCCCATAGATTATTGAAGGCAGCAGGACAGGTAGATAAGGTAGTCAAGGCGGCACATGGGATAGTTGCCTTTTTAGCATAGAATATAAGAGCAAGAAGGTTATGATGGAGTGTGTTAGGCCACAGCTGGAGTATGGTGTGCAGTTCTGGTCGCCACTCTATAGGAAGGGTGTGATTGCACTAGAAATTATGCAGAGGAGATTCACCAGGATGTTGCCTGGGCTGGAGCATTTCAGCTGTGGAGAGAGGCTGGATAGGCTGGGGTTGTCCTCTGAGAGCAGATAAGGCTTGAGGGGGGACCTGATTGAGGAGTACAAAATTATGAGGGACATAGATAGGTTTGATAGGAAGGTACCTTAGTAGAGGAATCAACAGCCAGGGGCATGGATTTAAGGTAAAGGGCAAGAGATTTAGAAGGAAACCTTTTTTCACCCAGAGGGTGGTGGGAATCTGGAACTCACTGCCTGAAATGGTGGTAGAGGTGGGAACCCTCACAACATTTAAGAAGTATTTTCATGAGCACTTGAAATGCCATAGCATACAAGGCTTTGGACCAAGTGCTGGAAAATCGGATTAGAATAAATAGGAGCTTGGGCGGCACGTAGCGCAGTGGTTAGCATTGGGACTACGTCGCTGAGGCCCCGGATTCGAATCCCGCCTGGGTCACTGTCCGTGTGCAGTTTGCACATTCTCTTCGTGTCTACGTGGGTTTCACCCCCACACCTGGGTGTCCTCGGGCTGGCATGGACAAGATGGGCCAAATGGCCTCCTGCTGTGCTGTAACTTTTCTATGATTCTATGATTGTATGGCCGGCACAGACACAATGGGCTGAAGAGCCTCATTTTGTGCTGTAAAACTCTATGACTCCATTAATCTGGTGTAAAACCAGCACACATCAGATTGTGAAAAGGTAGGTATGCAATGGTTAATATAAATTTTGATGGCAAATTGGATTATGGTAACTCTAATCCCAGAACGGTTTAATGGTTCAGCTACAGTAATATCATGCCTATAAACTCTTGCAGCCAATTTCTCCCTTGTCCTTTTCCACTAGTGCTGCCTCCAATGGGGAATTCAGGAATAAATTCTTCAGAATCAGATGGGAATATGGAAGTTGCTACCGCAAGGAGTAGCTGAGGCAAATACTATAGGTGCAGTTAAAGGAAGGTAGATAAGCAGATGAAGGAGAACGTTTAGATGAAGATGGGTGTGAGGAGGCTGGTGGAGCATAAACACTGACATGGATGTCTCTGGCTAAATGGCTTGTTTCTCTGTTGCATGTCATTCGGTACTGGGCTGTTTACTCGGCCACAGTCGGAATATACAACTTGTGCATTGCTTTAACTCAACGGGTAGAGTTTTTGGGCGCGATTCTCCGCACTCACGACGGGGAGGAGAATAGCGGGCGGCGCAAATTTTTACGGCGACGCTGGTCCGACGCCCTCCCGCTGGGCGAGCAGCAATTCTCCCCTGGCCGATGGGCCGATTTCCAAGGCCTTTACGGCCGTTTTCACGAATTTAAACACACCTGCTATACAAGTTTGTGAAAACGGCGCCAAAGTGCCGTTCTGCACAACCATGCCACCGATTGGCACGGCCGCACCACGGCCGTGCCAAGGGTGGCATGGGCCCGCGATCAGTGGGCACCGATTGCGGGCAGCGGGTACTTACCCCGCGCACTCGTTGTTACTCCGCCGCCCCACTGGATCAGTCCGCGGGGCGGCTGAGGGGCATTACCGACCGCGCATGCGGGGGTCTAATGCATATGCGCGGATGACGTCATCCGCGCATGCACGGGTTGGAGTCGTCCAATCCGCGCATGCGCGGCTGACGTCATCAATGCGTCAGCCGTCGCTAACTTTGGCGCGCGGGCTTAACGAAATTTGTTAAGCCCGCGATGCCGTAGTTCACGGGGCCGCGATGCTAGCCCCGACCGGGGAGCAGAATCGGGTCCCGGGCGGGGGCTCAGAGGCTGCCGTGAAACACGGCCGTTTTCGTGGTAGCCTTCATGACCCGCCGCCTTTGGGGAGAATCGCGCCCTTTATTTATCTTGTGCTGTGCACTCACAGATGTGCATCTGACTGATAATGTCACCAATGTTCAAGTGACTCACCTCTCACAGGGACACTGTCCCAACATAACATATATCATATATGTATTTGGTAAGACTATGTTGAAACTCAATGGGCATGATTTAACGGAAATTAATTAGAGTCCCCTGTCGACCCCATTAGCTGGCTGCTTCCCGGCGCTGGCCTTGCCGAGAACAGCCCCGCTATTAAACAGGACTCTGCTTCATTTCTGCGCGTCAGTGAGGAACGTCCCGTCGAGCTGGCACAGGCTGACTTCCTGCAATAATGGGCTCTGCTCGCCAGTGCTGGAAGTGATCAATGGCACCCCGATCTCTAGAGCCCCCACCGTACACTCTGGATCCTGCCAATGCTCCTAGCTCATAACGGCAGGGCACCACCAGGCCAGGTCCCCGGCATGGGCAAGATGCCACTGAGCACCTCGGCACTGCCAGCCTCACGCCCTGGCAGTGTTTCTGCCAGTCTGGCAGTGCCAGCTGTGGTCCCTGGCATTGCCAGGGTGGCAACTGGGTGGTGCTGCCACTGTGCCTTGATGCCACTGCCAGGTGTGAGGCTGGCAGTACCAAAGTGCCCGGGTGGTTTTGGGGATGCCAGGATACCCTGCCCAGAGCTCGACCACCCAGGGCCCATGATCGCTTGGGAGACACCCCCAAGTGCCAGTGCGCCTGGTCCACCTTTGTGGAAACCAATGCGCTTAACGGCGCCCGCTTGGGGTCTCCGAGGTGAATCCGTTCGATCCCGGGCGCCGGGTAGATATGGGTCAGAGACTAACTACTCACTTGAATATGCAAATCTGGATCCCGACCTCAATGAGCAGGATCCAGATCGCGGCTCCTAACATGATCTTGTTAGATCTCGGGAAGCATGATGAGGCCATATCGACCAGCTTGCCGCGTCCTGATTCGGGCGCAATGAGGCCGATAGGTCGGGCACATTATAACTAAACAACCACACTGGTTAGTGCAGTGCTGGTGTTAAAACCAGGTGGTTGGGTTGATTGAACTAAGAAAATAATCCAACTGATTGATCCAATGGATGCTGAGGGGCAAAAACAAAAATCAGCAGCCTTTTCGTGAACTTTATCTGTCTGTAATCATACTGAGAGATCCAGTATTGTGCTGGCATAGCAGCCATTACGTTGAATAAAACACTTGAGCAGCTTTGTGCTTTAATTAGCTTTTTTTACCATTTCCCCAGTAAAACACAGTGGAAAGCCCTTTACTAATAAATCACAGGTTTTGTGGGAAAGTAAGAGGAGTGTTACAACTTTAGTTGAATGGATGCTCCAGATTAGCTGGGACTGATATGCTGACCTCTCAATGTTGTTTATAAATGCACGGTGAGATTGTCTTGTACACCAATATACTCCAGGCCGTCTCTTGAGGCTGCTTACATTGCAGGGAGCTGTGACAATATAAATGTAAAGAGGAACAAACCATCTTTTGCTTAGACTTGGCTAATCTCTTTGATTGATGAGGTTAAAGTTTCCCATCTTTTCCATGTTTCCTCCTGCAATGTGTCCAATTCCCAACTGAGCAGACACTTGATCAGCCACAATTAGTGCTGTCCTTGAACTGGCTGTGACAGAGTGTTCAAAGGTTGTCTCACAATGAATTATGAATGTTTCCCTCTCTCTGTGTGGAACTAATTGATCAATTCACAGAAATAAACAAAGCAAGATTATTCCATGTTATTCTCTTGGACAAATGATATAAACCATCTGGAGAGAAATATCACTTACATCTATTGATATTTAAATATTACAGTTTTCCTCTCTCCGTAGATCTGTTACGTCCTCTTAATATATTCATTGTTCAAACAATTATTAAATGCCCATTATTTTAAATCTCACATGCCGCAAACTACTGAAAGTCACCATAGTCCCTGCAGACCATAGGCTGCTCTCCCCTTTTGAAAGCTGACTCGAGATTTAACTCGAGGGTCACCACACCTAAGGCGATGGGCAAGGTTGAGAAGGTGAGGCCTTCATGAATAACTTCAGCCGGTTCGGGAATTAAACTACACTGTTGGCGTCATTTGCATCACAAACCAGCCATTCAGCCAACTGAGCTAACATACGCTTGATACAATCACACACTTGAGTGATTGGAATGCACTTAGTGCTTGGGATGCAATTACCTTTCTTTGATGTGGTCAATGTTTACAAACATTGGAGCTCCACCATTTAAGGCACTGAACCGTGAGGGGAGAGGAATGAATCAAAGCTACAGATGGTTTGTAGAAGCTGTCAATCACAGACCACTACTAGAAAGCTGTGAAATGCTTGCAGCTAATGGATCTGTGGAATCAGACACAGGCCAGATCTGTTCTCCTTGAGGAATAGACACATGGAACTTCAAGGTAAGTGCTACAGTTGTAATTCCTCTTCCTGTCCTTGTCTGGACCATTCTCTAGCTTTCGCACAGGGGCCTCTATCCTGCGGGGGGGGGGGGGGGGGTTCTGTGTGTGGGGGGGAGATCCCCAATTACAAAGGTCCTTGAGGGGCCTCCCTATTATAGAGGTCCCTCTTGGGGGGGGGGGGGGGCTATTACAGATGGCATGTGGAGTGCCCCCCCTATTATGTAGGTCCATGTGGGGGTTCATCTAATTACAGGGGTCCCAACGGGGAGTCTCCATATTACATATTACAAGGGGCCCCCTGAGGGTTTCCCATTGCAGGGGGTCCTCTGGGGATCCCCCTACTACAAGGGTCCCTGGAAGGGGGGGGATAGGAGGGGATCTGGTCAAGGAGGCATGGGCAGATAGTGCATTGTTGGGGGTGGGGTGGCCCTCAGAAGGCTCAGATGGTCTCTACCAGTGTGGCCTTGGTGTAGTGAAAGTCACCGTGGCCAGGGGGCACAAGTGATCTGTGCCCATGTAATTCCCAGCCTCAGGGACAGGAGAATCATGGAAAGCTGGAGCATAGGGATGCACAGACCACTAAATAGATGGAGACGGATTATTAAGACCCATTTTCATTTATTTATAGTCCCCCACCGACTTGCATCATGGACCTCATTCATGCCATAGGCTCGGGTTCAGAGCATCGCGTTTAGGCAGCAGTGCTAACCACTGTGCCTCCGTGCTGCCCCTGAATCACAATTCAGTTAGTTCTAACAGAATTATGAAAGACAAAGATGAAACTGGAGTTAAAGTTCTAAATTGAGGCAAAGCCAATTTTACTCAGTTTATGAGTGATTTAGCGAAAGTGGACTGGGAAGATCTACATGAAGGTAAATCAGTGTCAGAGCAGTGGGAGGCATTCAAAGGAGAGATTCCAGGAGTTCCAAGTAAACATTAAGAAAAAGGGTGGGGCGGCCAAAACTAAGGCCCCTGGATGTCAAAGTGCTTGCAGGGTAAAGATAAAGCAGAAGAGGAAAGCTTAATGCAAGGCAGCAAGAACTCAATACTACCGGAACCAAGAGGAGTATACCAACAAAAAGGAAGGACGGAAGAAAGAGGGAAAATCGACCGTGGATATCTAAGGAAATAAGGGAGAGTATCAAATTGAAGGAAAAAGCATATAAAGTGGCAGATTGCTGGGAGATTAGAGGACTGGGAAATCTTTAGGGGGCAACAGAAAGCTACTAAAAAAGCTATAAAGAAGAGTAAGATAGAGTATGAGAGTAAACTTGTCAGAATATAAAAACAGACAGTAAAAGTTTTTACAAATATATAAGACAAAAAAGAGTGGCTAAGGTAAATATTGGTCCTTTAGAGGATGAGAAGGGAGTTTTAATAATGGGAGATGAGGAAATGGCTGAGGAACTGAACAGGTTTTTTGTGTCTGTCTTCACAGTGGAAGACACAAATAACATGCCAGCGACTGATAGAAATGAGGCTATGACAGGTGAGGACCTTGAGAAGATTGTTATCACTAAAGAGGGAGTGATGGGCAAGCTAATGGGGCTAAAGGTAGACAAGTCTCCTGGCCCTGATGGAATGCATCCCAGAGTGCTAAAAGAGATGGCTAGGGAAATTGCAGATGCACTAGTGATAATTTACCGAAATTCACTAGACTCTGGGGTGGTCGCGGTGGATTGGAAATTAGCAAACGTGACGCCACTGTTTAAAAAAGGAGGTAGGCAGAAAGCAGGAAATTATAGGCCAGTGAGCTTAACTTCGGTAGTAGGGAAGATGCTGGAATCTATCATCAAGGAAGAAATTGCGAGGCATCTGGATAGAAATTGTCCCATTGGGCAGACGCAGCATGGGTTCGTAAAAGGCAGGTCATGCCTAACTAATTTAGTGGAATTTTTTGAGGACATTACCAGTGCAGTAGATAACGGGGAGTCGATGGATGTGGTATATCTGGATTTCCAGAAAGCCTTTGACAAGGTGCCACACAAAAGGTTGCTGCACGAGATAAAGATGCATGGCATTAAGGGTAAAGTAGTAGCATGGATAGAGGATTGGTTAATTAATAGAAAGCAAAGAGTTGGGATAAATGGGTGTTTCTCTGGTTGGCAATCAGTAGCTAGTGGTGTCCCTCAGGGATCCGTGTTGGGCCCACAATTGTTCACAATTTACATAGATGATTTGGAGTTGGGGACCAAGGGCAATGTGTCCAAGTTTGCAGATGACACTAAGATGAGTGGTAAAGCGAAAAGTGCAGAGGATACTGGAAGTCTGCAGAGGGATTTGGATAGGTTAAGTGAATGGGCTCGGGTCTGGCAGATGGAATACAATGTTGACAAATGTGAGGTTATCCATTTTGGTAGGAATAACAGCAAACGGGATTATTATTTAAACGATAAAATATTAAAGCATGCCGCTGTTCAGAGAGACTTGGGTGTGCTAGTGCATGAGTCACAGAAGGTTGGTTTACAAGTGCAACAGGTG
This sequence comes from Scyliorhinus canicula, assembly GCF_902713615.1. Taxonomy (NCBI): domain Eukaryota; kingdom Metazoa; phylum Chordata; class Chondrichthyes; order Carcharhiniformes; family Scyliorhinidae; genus Scyliorhinus; species Scyliorhinus canicula. The sequence continues at coordinate 27,294,434 of NC_052155.1, forward strand.
ATTAAGAAGGCAAATGGAATTTTGTCCTTCATTGCTAGAGGGATGGAGTTTAAGACTAGGGAGGTTATGTTGCAATTGTATAAGGTGTTAGTGCGGCCACACCTGGAGTATTGTGTTCAGTTTTGGTCTCCTTACTTGAGAAAGGACGTACTGGCGCTGGAGGGTGTGCAGAGGAGATTCACTAGGTTAATCCCAGAGCTGAAGGGGTTGGATTATGAGGAGAGGTTGAGTAGACTGGGACTGTACTCGTTGGAATTTAGAAGGATGAGGGGGGATCTTATAGAAACATTTAAAATTATGAAGGGAATAGATAGGATAGATGCGGGCAGGTTGTTTCCACTGGCGGGTGAAAGCAGAACTAGGGGACATAGCCTCAAAATAAGGGGAAGTAGATTTAGGACTGAGTTTAGGAGGAACTTCTTCACCCAAAGGGTTGTGAATCTATGGAATTCCTTGCCCAGTGAAGCAGTTGAGGCTCCTTCATTACATGTTTTTAAGGTAAAGATAGATAGTTTTTTGAAGAAAAAAGGGATTAAGGGTTATGGTGTTCAGGCCGGAAAGTGGAGCTGAGTCCACAAAAGATCAGCCATGATCTAATTGAATGGCGGAGCAGGCTCGAGGGGCCAGATGGCCTACTCCTGCTCCTAGTTCTTATGTTCTTATGTTCTTATGTTGGGGGTGGGGTGGCCCTCAGAAGGGCTCAGATGGTCTCTACCAGTGTGGCCTTTGTGTAGTGAAAGTCACTGTGGCCAGGGGGCACAAGTGATCCGTGCCCATGTAATTCCCAGCCTCAGGGACAGGAGAATCATGGAAAGCTGGAGCATAGGGATGCACAGACCACTAAATAGATGGAGACGGATTATTAAGACCCATTTTCATTTATTTATATTCCCCCACCGACTTGCATCATGGACCTCATTCATGCCATAGGCTCGGGTTCAGAGCATCGCATTTAGGCAGCAGTGCTAACCACTGTGCCTCCGTGCTGCCCCTGAATCACAATTCAGTTAGTTCTAACAGAATTATGAAAGACAAAGATGAAACTGGAGTTAAAGTTCTAAATTGAGGCAAAGCCAATTTTACTCAGCTTATGAATGAATTAGCGAAAGTGGACTGGGAAGATCTACATGAAGGTAAATCAGTGTCAGAGCAGTGGGAGGCATTCAAAGGAGAGATTCCAGGAGTTCCAAGTAAACATTAAGAAAAAGGGTGGGGCGGCCAAAACTAAGGCCCCTGGATGTCAAGGTGCTTGCAGGGTAAAGATAAAGCAGAAGAGGAAAGCTTAATGCAAGGCAGCAAGAACTCAATACTACCGGAACTAAGAGGAGTATAGAAAGAGGGGTGAAATTGAAAAAGAAATTAGGAGACCAAAGAGAGGGCATGAAAGAATATTGGCAAGCAAATTCAAAGAGAACCCAATGAAGTGTTATCAATTCATTAAGTGCAAAGGGCCGACAAAGGCAAGAGTAGGGCCCAAAGCTGACCTCGGGTGGGGGTGGAGGATGTGGGTATGGCTCTTCATGAATCCTTTGGGTCTGTCTTCACAAAAGAGAGGGACACGAGAAGGTTTCATTTACTTTAGCAGAGAGGCCGGGGGGAGGGGGGGGGGGTTAGATTTAAAGTGATTGGTAGAAAGATTAGAGGGGAGATGAGGAAACATTTTGTCACCCAAAGGTTGCCGGGGTCTGGAACTCACAGCCTGAAGGGTAACAGAGGCAGAAACCCTCAACTCATTTAACAGGTGTCTGGGTCAATGGTGCGATCTGCAGGGTTATGGATCACATGCTGGAAAGTGGGATTGGGCAGGGCAGCTTGATTTCCGGTCGGTGCAGGCACGATCGACCAAGTGGCTTCTTTCTGTGCCATAAACTTTCTCTGATTTTATGATTGATCTCATTAAGAAAGAAAGACCCTCGGAGAAGGATGCATCGTCCATGGCTAAATAAGCAAGTTCAGAATAGTATCAAATTGAAATAATATACAAATCCGCAAAGATTAGCAGTGGGTTAGAAGATTGAAGTGACAAAGAATGACAAAAAGATAAATATGGGGAAATTTAGAGTATGAGGGAAAGCTAGCTAGAAATATAAAAATGGATAGTGAGAATTTCTGCAAGTATTTAACCAGGAAAAGAGAAACGGAAGTGAGTTGCTCCTCTAGTGAGCAAGTCTGGGAAATTATTAATGGAAAGTGAAAATGGAAAGCATTGAAGAGCTATTTTGGATCTGTCATCACTGCAGAAGACTTAGAAAACTCCTCAAAGATGTTCGAAAACCAAAAGGTGAACGAAGGGAGTAACTTAAAACAATCACCATCACCAGGGAAAAGATGCTGGGAAAATTGTTAGCTCTAAATGCTGACAGGTCTCCAGGCCTTGATGGCCTGCTGCATTCTAGGCCCTTAAAAGAAGTGGCTGTGGAGATAATAGAGGCATTGCTTCTAGGCTTCCAAAATTCCTTCGGTTCTGGAAACATCTTCGCAGATTGGAAAGTAGCATCTGTAACATCTGTAACTGTAACATCTTTATTCAAGATAGGGGGCGGGGTGCAGAAAGCAGGAAACTACAGGCCAGCTAGCTAACATCTGTCAGAGGAAGATTGCGAGAATTCAAGTCACCGGTGCCAATTCAGCGGGCTAAAGTTCAAGTCTGGTTTTGGGGCACGTTTGGTGGGGAGTTTTGTGGCGGCCATTTTGGCGAGATCATGGCTGTGTTTAATGGCAATTACTGTCAAAGATGAGCCCCCCACGAGATTCTCAACATTACTGGCTCCCTCGCTCTCTGATTCGCCCGGCTTGCCTCTCAGCTGCTCACCGCTAACAAGGCGTGCTGCTTTTAAATGCTTCCTCACCACTCACTCCCCGTCCAATGTTGGAAGAAGATAAATGACCTCTAACGAGCAGCAAGGGTAAGTTAACACCTCTCTCCTGGTATCCGTTCTGCCTGCCACCCCTCAAATTCCCAAAACCCCCACCCAGTCCAATCTACTGGCTGACACCTCGCACCCTCCCCACATTGGAACTTCAAGTTTGTTCCTCAGAACTCCCTGTCACCCACCAGCACAACCCCTTAATGTCCAGGTGCAGTGTCCAGGCATACCACCTGCTCTAGACCCTTCAGACTGATTAAGCGTGTGTCTCACAATGCCCTCTCTTTCCCCCTGCAGGAGAAGATAACCCGTAACAAATGGGAAAGGGCCAGGGGGGGGGGGGAGGAGGAATCTTATAAACTTAATTCCTTACCTCCAATGAGGAACTGGCCCTGGAAATTACAGGATTGAATGAGGGGAGAACAATAATAGACAGCTAAGTTGGCCTACGCCAGAGAGGTGAGGATCTACTGCATCTTCATCCAGATGACCTGTTAATTGTTCATGTCAGACAAAATGATCCTTCCCTCTCACTGACCACACGTCCATTGTGTCGCAGGATCCCTATCTGATGAGATACATGCAATTTAGGGTTAATGATATTCTTGCCATTTTTGGGTGTGATTCGGACTTTGCTGATTTTGCCCTCTCCCGCTATTCACCCAGCACGCCTGGATTGGCACCAGGCGCAAGACAGTCGCTGCATTGTGCCTATGGTGTCAACAAGGTGTGCAGCACAGAAAAGGCCCTTTGACCCATCGTATCGGTACCGGTAAAAATCAACAACCTAACCATTCTCACCCCATTTTCCAGCACTTGGCCCATAGCCTTGATTGCCCTGGCATTGCAAGTGCACATCTAAATACTTTGTAAGTTTTATGAGGGTCTCTGCCTCCATCACCCTTTCAGGCAGCGAGTTCCGTTAATTCCATTGAAACAAAGGTGGGAAAAATTAATAACCAGAGTGAACTTAATCTTGACTCTTTTTAAATTCATTCAGAATAAGCTGCACCATCAGTAACCTCTTTTAAAAATTATACTTTAAGGTTACATTTAACATACTTATGCTTGTTTTGTTTATGTGTGCCTCAGTTAATAGCACTCTCATCTCAGTTGCAAGATTCTAGGTTCAATTTCTACTGCAGGATTTATGCACAGAAATTGTGCTGATGCTCCAACGAAGTTTTGAAGGAATGCTGCACTGCCAGTTACGCTGGGTGGGATTCTCCGGCCTCCCAGTGAGGGGTTTCTCAGTGGCAGGAGGTGGTGTGACATCTGTGGCAGCGAGATTCTCTACTCCTGCCGCTGTCATTTTGAATTCACAATGCATCCATCCCACACCTCCGGAAAACCCACGGGAGGGGGTGCGCTGGTGGGATCAGAAAGTCCCACTAACGGAGCAATCCGGCAACTCTCTTTTGGATGAGCTGTTGAAACGAGGTTCTGTCTTCCCTCTCAAGGGGATGTAAATGGTGCCACGACACTTTGTTGAAGAAGACCAGGTCCCTGGTGCACGGGCCAATGTTTACCCCTAAATCAACCGCACAAAACAGATGATCTGCTTTTTGTCACATTGCTGTTGGGAACTTGTGTGTGCAAATCAGTCCTGACACTTTCTACATTACGGCAGCGACTACATTGACTAAAAGCACTTTGAGACATCCGAGGAGCAGGGAAAGCACTTCTGGAGGCAAACATTGTTTTCCCCTGTGTCTTATCCAGGCATGTGCTGGTGGATATTTTCTGAGATAATGTAAGGGGGCTGAAAATCATACATAGCTGTGGGGTGACGGTCATCTGGAAATGATTGGAGTTCTCTGAAATCATGGCGAGCAGAAAGGAAATTTCCATCCAAGTAGCCAGAGATCAATTCAAACCCGAAGGCAAAACAACGGGGGTAGTGGGGAGGGGGGTAGTAACTCATTGTACCTCCCAGTCCTTTGACATAATGGGGTTGAATTGTGCATGTGATTTTATTGAACTACCTCACTGGGTGCCATAGATCCGGGAAATCTGGCCGAATTCTTTCACCCCCTCAGCTCATGCTTATGGGGCACTGAGATGTATGGAGATCCCAGATGGAACCATAAACAAGGATTGAATCTGGGACCGTACAGATCTATGCATTATACTTCTATATCAGATGATATAGAAACATAGAAAACAGGAGCAGAAGGAGGCCATTCGGCCTTTTGAGCCTGCTCCACCATTTATTATGCTCATGGCTGATTATCCAATGTACAATGATCGGCGCTGTGACGCCAGTTATTAACAATATATATTAATGATTTAGATGAGGGAACGAAATGTAATATCTCCAAATTTGCAGATGTTCCCACCTTCCCCCCCCCCCCCCCCCCCCCCCCCCCCCCATAACCTTTGATCCCTTTTACCACAAGGGCTACACATAACTCCTTTTTGAAAACATACATAGCGGGGATCTCCGTCCCACCAGCTCCATTTTCTGGTGCAGCGTGCTCCCGCCGGCAGCGGGATTCTCCGTTCCCGAAACCGGCCGATGGGGTTTCCCATTGTGGCCACCTCACGCCGTGGGAAACCCACAGGCGTGGGTGCACTGCCGGGGAAGTGGAGGATCCCGCCAATGGAGAATCCTGCTGACAATGATTTGGCCTCAACTACTTTCTGTGTTAGCGAATTCCACAGGCTTGCCAATCTCTGGGTGAAGAAATTGCTCCTCATCTCAGATCTAAATGGTCTACTCCACATCCTCAGACTTTCACCCCTGGTCTGGACAGCCCCACATCAAGAACATCCTTCTTGCAAGTCCTGTTAGAATTTCAAGCACAGTGGCCCAGTTGTAAGCACGGTGGTGCAGTGGTTAGCACTGCTGCCACACGGCGCCGAAGACTCGGGTTTGATCCCAGCCCCGGGTCGCTGTCTGTGTGGAGTTTGCACACTCTTCCCGTGTTTGCGTGGGTTTCACCCCCACAACCCTAGGATATGCAGGGTAGGTGGATAGACATGCCTAATTGCCCCTTAATTGGAAAAAAAAATTGGCTACTCTAAATTTATTTATAGGTTTCCTCCTCATTCTTCTGAACTGCAGCGAATATAATCCTAACTGACTCAATATCTCCTCATACACCTGTCCTGCCATTTACCAGACTGGTAAACCTTCGCTGCACTGCTTTTAAAGCAAGAACATCCTTCCTTAGATAAGGAGATCAAAACTGCACACGATATTCCAGGTGTGGTCTCACCAAGGCCCTGTATAATTGCAGCAAGACATCCCTGCTCCTGCACTTGAATCCTCTCACTGTGAAGGTTCACATACCATTTGCTTTCTTTGCTGCCTGCTGAATCTGCATGGTTACCTTCAGCGACCGAGGTACGAGGGCACCAGGTCTCATTGCACATTCCTTCTCTCAATTTATAGCCATTCAGTAATAATCTGCCTTCCTGTTTTTGCTACCAAAGTGGATAACCTCACATTTATTCACATTATACTGCATATGCCATGCATTTGCCCACTCACACAGTCTGTCCGAATCACACTGAAACTCTCTGAATCCTCCACACAGCTCACCCTCCCACCCAGCTCTGTGTCATCTGCAAATTTGGAGATATTACATCTCGTTCCCTCATCTAAATCATTAATATATATTGTTAATAACTGGCGTCACAGCACCGATCCATGAGGTACCCCACTGCCTGTCATTCGGAAAAAAGACCCATTTATTCCTACTTTGCCAACCAGTTTTTTTTATCCATCTCAATACACTACTCCTCATCCCAAGCCCTTTAATTTTCACGCTAACCTCTTATGTGGGCCTTTGTCGAAAGCCTTCTGAAAGTCCATAAAAGCCACATCCACTGGTATCTCTTCATCAACTCTAATAGTTACGTCTTCAAAGAATTCCAGTAGATTTGTCTAGCATGGTTTCCCTTTCATAAATCCATGTTGACTCTGTCCAAATCAAATGCTGTTTTCCAAGCGCTCTGCTTTAAAATCTTTGATAATGGACTCTAGAATTTTCCCTACCGCCGACTTCAGGCTGACTAATCTATAATTCCCTGTTTTCTCTTTACCTTCCTTTTTAAGTAGTGGGGTTACATTAGCTACCCTCCAATCTGTAGGAACTGTTCTTGATTCAAAAGAATCTTGGAAGATGACCACCTATGCGTCCATTTTTTCTATGGGAGATAGATTATCAGGACCTGGGGATTTATCAGCCTTCAACCCCATCAATTTCCCCAACACCATTACTCTACTATCTGTGTCCTTCTTTGTGAAGACAGAATGAAAGCTTGTATTTAGGTGCTCAATCATTTCTTTGTTCCCCATTATAAATTTTGCTGTTTCTGACTGTAAATGACTTACATTTGTCTTCATCAATCTTTTTCTCTTCACATACCTAAAGAAATGTTAGTTTTTATGTTCCCACACACTTACTCATGTATTCTATTTTCCCTTTCTTAATTAATCCCTTGGTCCTCCTTTGCAGAATTCTAATCTGCTCCCAATCTTCAGGTCTATTATTTATGCTGACCAATTTATATACCTCTTCCTTGGATCCAATACCTTCTCTAATTTCCATTGTAAGCCATGGTTTGGCCACCTTTCCTGTTTTCCTTTTGCACCAGACAGGAATGAACAATTGTTGCAGTTCACCCATGCGCTCTTTGAATGTCTGCATTGTCTATCCCTTTAAGTAACATTTCCTAATCTATCATAGCCAACCTGTACCTCATTCCATCATCATTTCCTTTACTTAGATTTAGGACCCTAGTCTCAGAATCAACTATGTCACTCTCCACCTTGATGAAGAATTCTACTATGTTATGGTCGCTCATCCCCAAGGGATCTCGCACATCTAGATTGCCAATTATACCTTTCACATTACACAATACCCAATCTAGGGTTGCCTGTTCTCTAACTGGTTCCTGAACATGTTGGTCCAGAAAACGCTGCAGTATATAGTCCAGGAATTCCTCCTTTATGTTATTGTGGCTAATTTGATTGCCCAATCTATATGCAGATTAAAGTCACCCATACTTACCGATGTTCCTTTATCACACGAGTCTCTAATTTCCTGTTTAATGCCATTCCCAACATCACCATTACAGTTTGTGGGTCCATATACAACCCCCAGTAATGTTTTTTGCCCTTTGGTGTTTCTCAGCTCTACCCATACTGATTCCACTTCATCGGAGCTAATTCCTTCCTTATTATTGCAGAAACACAACCCCACCGATTTTTCCTATTTGTGTGTCCTTCCAAAATACTGAATAAAGCTGAATGTTCAGTTCCCATCCTCTGTCACCCTGCAGCCATATTTCTCTAATCCTGACTATATCATACCATTTACATTTATTTGTGTGGTTAATTCATCCACTTTATTGCTAATGCTCCACACGTTAAGGCACAAAGCTTTGTCTTTTTAATGTTACTTACCCTGTCCCACCAATTTTCACTGAGGCCCAGTTTGATAAATTGTCCCTTAATGTCCAAAGATATGCGGGTTGGGTGGGGTTGCAGGGATAGGCTGGGGGAGTGGGTGTGCTCTTTCAGTGGGTCCGTGCAGACTGACGCACCAAATAGCTGTCTTATGCATTCTATGGAAACCCTCCCCTTCACATGATCTCTTCAGCTATGTATTCATCTGATATATCCCACTATTTATACTCTGACTAGCACAGAATTTTCTGTAGTCGTTTTGAGACATCCTTTCATAGAATTTACAGTGCAGAAGGAGGCCATTCGGCCCATTGAGTCTGCAATGGCTCTTGGAAAGAGCACCCAACCCAAAGTCCACACCTCCACCCTATTCCCATAACCCAGTAACACCACCCAACACTAAGGGCAATTTTGGACACTAAGGGCAATTTAGCATGGCCAATCCACCTAACCTGCACATCTTTGGACTGTGGGAGGAAACCGGAGCACCCGGAGGAAACCCACGCACACACGGGGATAACGTGCAACTCCGCACAGACAGTGACCCAGCCGGGAATCGAACCTGGGACCCTGGAGCTGTGAAGCAATTGTGCTAACCACAATGCTACGTGACTGTAGAATCAGGCCATACCAGTCTGTTTGTGAATACAGAAATAACTATCCATTCCCGTGACAATTGAATCCCTGCTAACTATTGCATTCACACACTTTTTACTCCTTTCCTTTGCAGCAGAGCCAACTGTGGTGCAATGAATTTGGCTATTGCTACTTTCCCCGAGAGGCCATTGCCTTCAATAGTATCCAAAGTGGATAATCTGTTTTGCAGGAGAATAGCCATAGGATATTCCAGCACTGCCTGCCGAGCCTTCTTCATCTGCCTGGTAGTTGCCAGTTCCCTCATGCCTGATGATTCTTAGTCTGAACTATCTATATGTGCTATCCATAAAACTCTCCACCTCGTCGATGCTCCACAAGTCCCTGGTCGCCACTGCATCTCCAAAACATCATCTTTCAGGAGCTGTAGCTGGAGACACTTCTTGCACACATGCTGTCCCCAGCAGTGGAAATGTTCCCAGCATCCCACATAGAGCAGGATGAACACACCATGGCTTTCAGCTCTCCTGCCATGATAACTCTATCAAGGGAAACTGGATGAACCAACATTACAAAAGTGATCTTACTGAAAATGTAAATTAACTTCAGGGAACTTAGATGGAAACCCCTGAGAGGAATGTTACAAAATAGAGCACTGAGCACATCTGCGGAGAGTTTTGACCATAGAAATTACATCTTGAAGAAAGCCTGTCAGCCCATTATACTTGTTCCTTAACCAAAAATAACTTTTCTCTTCCTGTTTACCACAGTCATTTTAGAATCTGACATTTCCAGTTCTGTTCTTGTTGAATGATAGGAATCAGAGCAAAAGTACTGACAAGCAGGTACCAAGGAGATATTACTCTTTAGAATGACAGGATAAAATATAAAATATAAAATATATAATTCATTTCAATGAAAGATATCTTGATATTTGGATGTGGCAGTTCATAATAAAGGGAAAATAACGATATTTCATTTTCAGTCAGCATCCAGAAGGTTAAGATATCTTTGTCTTTGAAAAACAAGTTTTATTAATCATGTTAAACTGTACAGAACTTTAAAAAGTATAAAAACACTTTTTGAAATTGTTAAAAGAAGTTCTGCCAAGTGTAAAGTTTGGGAATGTTTTCACATCAATTTGTCAGGCTTAAACTTAAAAGGGTCATCAACTTTTATGCAGTGAGTGTGTAAAATTATTGTTAACGAGTACTGCTCAGGTTAACTCTGTGTATGCTATTGAATGTGGGAATGTTTTGGGTTTCTATCATTTCCCAGTTCAGTTGTTTTCTCTCGTCCGTGCTCCAGTTAGATTCCGACAGTATGACATTCTATTCTGTCTGGTTTAGAGGAACGTGATCTCAAATGACACTTCACAATAAGTTGCCAGAGGACATGTTAAAGGAGCTGTGCTCTCAACCTTTGGATAGTTCCTTCTTATCGGTAGCTGAATGTCTCACCAGTATGGTGGCACAATGGTTAGCATTGCTGCCTCACAGCGGCATGGATCGGGTTGAATTCTGGCCTTGGGTGACTGTGTGGAGGTTTCAAATTCTCCCCGTGTCTGCGTGGGTTTCTGGTTTCCTCCCACTATCCAAAGATGTGAAGGTGAGGTGGGGTTACGGGGACAGGACAGGGGAATGGGCCTAGGTAGGGTGCTCTTTCAGAGAATCGGTGCAGACCCGATGGGCCAAATGGCCTCCTTCTGCACAATGGGGATTCTATTTTATGATTGCTCACTGTTTCCTTTGACTGGCCCTGTGCCAAGATCAGTTCTTCTTTATTTAAGGGTTATGAATAAAATGTCTCTTCTTCCAAAAATAATACAAGACTAGAAAAGAACATTGGCGGTAATAGTGGACAAACCCAATTTTTTCATTTGACATTCCAACATCTGCCAGTTCATCAAAGTCATGACTAAAATATTATAGTGTTCATTTTGTGATGAATGTAAGAAGTTGTTATGTATTTTATATTTGTTGCAGTAATGTTCTTAAAAGCCTGGGTTAAGGAATATATTTGTTGCGGTAATATTATTAAAGAACCTAGGTTAAGGTATACAGACTGTGTATCTGCTAAAGCTGCAATTAAGGTATCATTAGACTGAGGTAATCATTCATTTCAACCACTTATTTGGTTTCAGATAAAGGGCTAATGAAACTATTTTGGATGGTCCCCTGGGGTAGAGATAATTTGAGGGATTGTGTTTAGCCCTAGCTAAACAGAAAATGAGACATCTTAGTGGGATTCAGATGATGTAATTAATGAGGGGAGCCAGGTCTGTATGTAGTTTGCAGTTTTGCCAAATTCTGTTAGGTTCAGCAGAAGGGACTGACAAGATAAAAGTATACCGGATCTGCTCCTGAAAAGATTTCTCTTCTAAAGGCTCTACACGGAGGACTGCAAGTAAACCTGTTTTGTTAAATGTATTTATAAGTGCCATTTGAACTGTATTGGGGTTGATTGGTTGGAATATTTAAAGTGAAGGTGTAGGGCATAAGTAAAAGTTTTTCCTTCTATTTAAGAACTGTTTAACTGTTGATTGTAGAGCTATTTCTGTGATGTTAATGTTGTTAATAGTGTGGTAAAAATAAAGTGTATTTTAACCTAAAAGATCCCAATTTGTCAGTGGAATCACCCTCGAGGTGAGGTATGCCAGCAGTAGGGTGCTCTTTCTAAGGACCGGTGCAGACTTGATGGGCCGAATGGCCTCCTTCTGCACTGTAAATTCTATGATTCTATGATTTAAAAATTGTAAATTATTGGTGTTTCTCGTCCGGTATCCGAACATAAATTGAGATCTGGTTAAGTATCCTAACAATCTGTTTCTATTATCAAGTTATTGCTAGCTTCTTTTCAAAAAGCCTGGGGAGGGATTCTCCGTCCAGCCGCGCCAGATTTCTGGTTCAGCACGCCGTTGGGATTCTCCGTTTCGGCAGCTGGTCAATAGGGTTTCTCATTGTGGGGCATCCCCACCCCGTCGGGAAACCCCCGGGGCTGCCGGCAAAATGGAGCATCCCGACGGCGGATAATTCAGCCCCTGATATTCTAAAGTAGAATTAGATGAATATTCTTTGATATCTTCCATCAAAACTTTCAATATGATTGTCAAATAATCTACTTAGAGCTCAGAATAATTACCTTTTAGTCAGGAAGTTGTCACAGGTGATTGAACTAGTCATGTTCTGTATACTTAGCAACTTCACGACGACTGTGGGCAAACCACAGAAAAGGTGGGAGGGAGTCAGTGATACATAGCCCTTAAGCCCTGTAATCTAAATGATAATAGTGTGGTACTGGCAAATGCAGTCTATTTCCTTGCTAGGAGGGGGACAAAGACCCAGGTATGGCTAACAGGAGTTACAAAATAAAAAGCAAGGTTCCATTGAGTCTGGATCACCCCTCGCCCAACCATTGGAAATGCTAATCTCAAATTTGCTACAAAAGGTAAACCAACCCGGCGATGCTGACAAGCCTAGAATTTCCCCATTAAAATACTGCTGTACATTAATTAGCTGTTCATGTGCTCAGGATGTGGATTTGATACAATATTTAAGATATTGCAATCAAAAGGGAGGGCTAAGTCAATCATTGTCTCAGGTGTGATTTTTGTACTATAAGAAGAGTGCATTTTGAGACGGAAGGTGTGACCAAGGACAGAATTGATTACCTGCCCAGGTTGGAACTTACTTCCCTGAATGATTGTCAGGATGAGTGCTGTACGGGCAGCACGGTAGGACAAGTGGATATCACTGTGGCTTCACAGCGCCAGGGTCCCAGGTTCAGTTCCCTGCTGGGTCACTGTCTGTGCGGAGTCTGCACGTTCTCCCCGTGTCTGCGTGGGTTTCCTCCGGGTGCTCCGGTTTCCTCCCACAGTCCAAAAATGTGCAGGTTAGGTGGATTGGCCATGATAAATTGCCCTTAGTGACCAAAAATGTTAGGAGGGATTATTGGGTTGCGGGGATAGGGTTGAAGTGGAGGCTTGAGTGGCTCGGTGCATACCCGATGGGCCGAGTGGACTCCTTCTGCACTGTATATTCTATCTTCAAAGGGAACAGCACATGTGTATACTGATTGAAACTGTACGGAAGTTTCTACGTCATCTGTGGTACAATAAACAGTTAAAAGAATGCCAAGTTGTAAGCATTAACCATTTTACCCCACCTTTTTCATAATTCATCCATAGGGTGTGGGTATCCTGGCTGGGCGAGCATTTGTTTCCCAACCATGAGGGCATTTAAGAGTGGTGTAGTGGTACGTTCGCTGGACTAGTCTGGACCCTGAGTCATGATCTGGGAACCCGGGATCAAATCCCACCATGGTAGATGGTGAAATTTAAATTCAGTAAAAATCTGGAATTAGAAGTCTAAAGGTAGGCATGACACTGTTGTTGATTGTCGTACAAACCCATCTGGTTCACTAATGTCCTTTAGGGAAGGAAATCTGTTGTCCTTACCTGGTCTGGCCTACATGTGACTCCAGACCCACAGCAATGCGGTTGACGCTTAAGTGCTCTCAGGGATGGGCAACAAATGAACAACTAAAAACAAACATTGGTCTGGATCTGGAGTCAACATATACAAGCCAGGTAAGGATGGCAGAGCTCCTTTCCTAAAGGACATTAGTGAACCAGATGGGTTTTTACAACAATCCACAATTACTTCGTCATTAGACTTTTTTTAAATTCTAGATTTTTATTGAATTCGAACCCAGGTCCCCAGACCATTACTCTGGGTCTCTGGATTATTAGTCCAGTGACAATACCACTACACCTCCCTTTGGGTTCAGGTTGAACTCTGGAATTGAAGTATGAGAGGCAAGGTGCGGGATCACCTAGTTACAGTGGGTAGCACTCTAACGTCTGCAAGTTCATCTCCAAGCCAAGACCATCCTGGCATGGAGCTGTATCGCTATTTCTCTCTAATTGATGGGTCAAAATCCTGAAACTCTCGCTCATGGTACTGTGAGTCTGCATAGATCAGCTGAACTGCAGCAGTTCAAGAAGGCAGCTCACTACCACCTTCTCAAGGGCATTTAGGGATTGGCAATAAATGCTGCCCTTACTAGTTATATTCTTACAATTGTGGGAGTTTCAAGTACGAGGTGTTGATTTTGCAACAGATCTTGGCCAACATACCCATGTTGCTCAATCACAGCATCTTTGAAATTAAAAAGGAACCAAAGGCAATTTGACTCATTGCTGGAGAGAGAGAGAGAGAGAGAGAGAGAAAAGCTTTTGCAGGAAGAGCTTTAGGAAGTATTCATATCAAGAAGACAGGGCAATCCAGAGTAAATGCTCTTGCTCATGTATTTTCTTTGTTTGGCCCCTTGTTCTGCACTGTAACCAATTACTGTTAGTCGATGTACCATTCGTTGACTATTCTATTTTTTTTTCATAAATTTAGAGTACCCAATTTTTCTAATTAAGGGGCAATTTAGCATGGCCAATCCACCTATCCTGCACATCTTTGAGTTGTGGGAGTGAAACCCACGCAAACACGGGGAGAATGTGCAAACTCCACACGGACAGTGACCCAGAGCCAGGATCGAACATGGGACCTCAGTGCCGTGAGGTAGCAATGCTAACCACTGCGCCACCGTGCTGCCCTAGTTGAATATTCTTTTGTCAACTATGTACGTACTGTGTACATTCCTCGGCCGCCGAAAAATACATTTCACTGTACTTTGGTACATGTGACAATAAATCAATTCAAATCAAATCAAAATCAAAATGATGTTGTCAGAGGTAATTGAAGTTTATCCTCTTGTGGCAAAATAAACTGGATTGTCAAATAAATGTCAATGGCATCAACACATTTGATAAGGCTTGAGTTGGCAGTGGCAGAGGAGATGGATACAGCTGAACACGACTTAGTGATCAGGACGGGCATAATCTTTGGTAGCGCAGGTGGGGAGCGCAGTCTACTTTCTTGCCTCCCAAATGCTATTTTAAGGGACATATTGCATAGCCCAGAAAGCATATTCCATACCAAGGAAAGGGAGAGCACCAGTCATTGTGATAAGTAAAATGTCAAAAAAGGAACAGTGAAATATTTTTACGTGTACGGGATATGAACTAGAAGAGAATAATGAAGGGCAAGATATGGGATCCTTGAGAGAGGAGGTTTTATATTTTGTAGATGATCAAGATATAGTGCAGGTATTTAATAAATACTTTGCATTTTTATTATTGAACAGAGGTTATCAGAGAGGCAATGAATCCCGAAATGATTGACAGCAGCTGGAATATAGGGGGTGGGATTCTCCGACCCTCCGCCGGGTGGGAGAATCGCCGGGGGTCGGCGTGAATCCCGGCCCCGCCGTCCTCCTATTTCTCCCACCCCCCCTCAAAAACTGGCATGGCGTGAGTCGCGCCGCCCGCCTCGGAGAATGGCGGGGTCCGGCGCAACTCAATGGGCCCCGTGGCTGTCCGGATACTCTGGCTCACGATGGGCCGAAGTCCTACCCGTTCTATGCCGGTCCCGCCGGCGTAAATTGGAGTTGGTCCCTTACCGGGTGGGACCTGGCCGGGGCATTGAGTATAAAAATTGACACTTGATGTTGCAGCTTTATTGAACCTTAGTTAGGTCACACTTGGAGTATAGTGTTCAATTCTGGTCGCCAAACTACCAGAAGGATGTGGAGGCTTTAGAGAGGGTGCAGAAGAGATTTACCACGATGTTGCCTGGTATGGAGGGCATTGCTATGAAGAGAGGTTGAATGAACTTGGTTTGTTCTCACCGGAATGAAGGAGGCTGAGAGGCGACCTGATAAAGGTCGACAAAATTATGAAGGGCACAGACAGAGTGGATAGTCAGAGACTTTTTCCCAGGGTAGAGGGGTCAATTACTAGGGGGCATAGGTTTAAGGTGCGAGGGGCAAGGTTTGGAGGAGATGTACGAGGGTAGTGGGTGCCTGGAACTTGCTGCCGGAGGAGGAGGTGGAAGCGGGTATGATAGTGACATTTAAGGGGCATCTTGACAAATACATGAATACGATGGGAATAGAGGGATACGGAAGTGTACAAGATTTTAGTTTAGATGGGCAGCATGGTCGGCACAGGGTGGGCCGAAGGGCCTGTTCCTGTGCTGTACTTTTCTTTGTTCTTTGTTAATTTCCATACCTCTGGAAATAAACCTTTTCTTTCCCAACCCTTCCCGTGTGGCTGTTACTGTGAACTCAACAGATATTGAGGGATGTTGCTGTCTCATTGGGGTGCGATCTGATGTGAGGGGAATACAAATGCAAAGACTTGAAAAATTGTTGTTTGATTCAGTCGGATATAAGTGATGGAAATTTGAAGATTGTGCAATGGTAGAACAGAATAGGTATAAATAGACTGTTACCCGCAGTGAAGATTTAGTGTGAGAGATTCAGAACAAAAAACAAGAAAGGCATCTTTACTCAGAGCTGTGAAGCTGTGGGATTTATTTCCACGGGTAGCGGTTGAGGCAGTAACTATGTTAATATTTATGATTTGGTAGGATAGATAGATAAAGGTGGGAAAAAAGATAGAGCGCACAGGGCTGGTAAATGTAACTGGGACAACTTTCATACACGATAAGTAATTTCCACACAGAACAGCTGGAAAACAATACTGCCAAGAAATGCCATCATTAGTAAGCAATTCAAACTCAACCCGCAATCGGTAATAAATTCCAAATAGTACTTTTCGTTATCTTATTTTTTAAAAAGTAGAATAAATGTTGGTAGCTTTACAACCGGGGGCGGTAATTTCTGACCCTGCCGCGGGGTGTTTTCTGTCAGTGGAAGCGGCTTGCCACTGGCTACCAGCGGCATCCTCCAGCCCTGCCAATGCCTACAGGGCTTTTGCGTGGCTCGTTCGTCCAGCCACGGGGGAGCCTGCCGCAGGGCGTCACCTTCAGCGGGACCGAAAATCCCCGCCCATAATGTTTGACTATTCTCACACAATTCATCATTTGATGATGCTGAAGTGTTTCTTTAGGGCACTGTGGAATGGAGGCTTTGGGTTTTGCCTCACTTTATCATAGAAGGAGGCCATTCAGCCCATCGATCCCCGAAAGATCACCCAACCTAGACCCACTCCCCCGCCCTATCCCCATAACCTAACATTTGGACACAAAAGGGAAATTTATCGTGGCCAATCCACCAAACATGCACATCTTTGAACTGTGGAAGGAAACCGGAGCACCCGGAGGACACCCACGCAGACATGGGGAGAAAGTGCAAACTCCACACAGACAGTCACCCGAGGTTGGAGTTGAACCCGGGTCCCTGGAGCTGTGAGGCCGCAGTGCTGACCACTGTGCCACCCACATGATAAGGATCCATTCTCAAATAGCTTTTAGAAGCCAATGATTGAGCAACCGATTGATGTTGTGATATTGCCTGCACGCCATTGTAATGTAAAGATGCTCAGTAGAGTGAGAGACCAGCAATAAATGATTCATGATTCAATATGCAAATCTCAAGACCTCAGCATCGAGACATCGCCATGCACCATATTACAGTATGGTTGGAAGCTCCTAAAACATAGCACATGTGATACAGTGCCATAATCCCACATGATGATCTAAGGCTATAAGAAATATGTTAGTTAAATGCATGAACCCAGAACAGTATCCCTAGATATGGAAAACTGAAGAGAGACATGAGCTAAGAAGCAAAATTACAAGACTGTAAGTGACAGAATTCACAGGATGGTTGAGGAAAACTATAGGAAATTGCAAGATCCTTGAGTGGGAGGCGACAAAATTGGTTAGCAAAAATGCAACCAAAAGCTTTTTTACATTTTGGAATAGGTGGCAGTCCCCAAGACTTAGCAGCTAAGATAGCAGCAGTTTAAAAACGTTTTAAAAAAAGGTTGGCAGAGTTAAATACAGAAACCTACAGAGCACAGTTAAAAAGAGCGACTGTTTCTGACAGTTACCACATCACCCTGAATACATCCCTTCCAAGCATTTGGAAATGGTGAAATCTTGGCCAATAACTTCCTGGTTCCCCAGCGTTGCGTTTCGGGGGGTACCCAATGCTGTGCTGGGAAATCCCCCAAGGAAGTGCCCATGTGAGGGTTTACCCGTCAATTGCCTGGAAGTGCTAACTTCCTCTGGACAACAGCGCTGGGCTGGGAACAATTGACAGAAGCGATTTAGATCGTTAGATTCGATGGTGTGGTGAATTAGATTCACACGGTATTATAAATTACCAATGTCACTCTGTTCCCATTGTACATATGTACCAATATTGTAAGTGCAGGTGCACTACCTGACCACTAGGGGGAGTAGCTCTGGGAGTACTTGAGATATTGTACTGGGCTCCCCCCTTGGCTCCGCCCAGACTCCTGCCCCTGGAGCTGCTGTATAAAGATCCGTGCCACAGAGCCAGCCAGCCAGTTCATCGAAAGTTCAACGGCTAACAGGCTGGCTGTGTTGTGAGTATATTAAAACCGCTATTCTAATCCTACAAGCACGTGTCCATAGAATTGGTGGTTCCATCAAATGGCTGTGCCGCTTTTACCCTGATAGTTACTCTGAAAGAGTGACGATTAAAAAAAGCTGGACCTAGCCTCACACCAGGCACAATCACACACTCAACCCCACAGGGGACCCTTCCCCCCCCCCGGGGACCCTCCCCCCCCTCACTCCGCCCCCTCGCGACCCGGCCCTCTGCTCCAAACTCCCCCACTCTGGTTCGACCCCCTGCTCTGGACCAGCATGCCCACCTCTCCCTCCGGTCCGACACCACCTTCCCAGTCTGAACTCCCACCCTTACCCCGCTCCCCGCCAGCTCCTGTCCGAACCTCCCGGACCCCCACTCCAAATTCTAACTAGTTTTACCTCTCTGCCGCCCAGTTACTCCAGGCTGATACAGCGCTTCACTGCTCCTGTGTCACCCAGTCTGAGTGAGGATGGTTGGGCGAGACGGAGAATGGCAGAGAGAGGGTAAGTACATCCAGCGTGGCAATCCGACAGAGATTGCCACTATAAGGAAGTTACGGTGTTTATTTTTGAAAAGCTCTCTAAACTGGAGTGAACTGGCTTCAAAAACTCACATTAAAAAACAAGGAAAGCACATTTTGTCCCAAATTACAATCTTTACAGTACAGCAGGAGGCCATTCGGCCCATCAAGTCTGCACCGGCCCTCTGAAAGAGCATCCTACCCAGGTCCACACCGCTGCCCTATCCCTGTAAGCCAACCTAACGTGCAAGTCTCTGGATACTAAGGGTCAATTTAGCGTGGCCAATCCACCTAACCTGCACATCTTTGGACTGTGGGAGGAAATTGGAGCACCCGGAGGAAGCCCATGCGAACACGGGGTGAACGTGCAAACTCCACACAGACTCACCTGTCACCCCACTGAAGCAGAAGCTTAACCAAGTTCCAAGGCAGTGCCGTATAAAGAGTTGGAACACCCTGTACAGTTGCTGCAAAATACACCTCCAAAGCTTGTTTAAAGATCTGCCCAGCAACAAGTCCTCAAAAAAGACTGTATTCTAGCAACTACAGCCTCTGTGAAGATATTGTTACCACACTCAGTCATAAAGAGGCAACACAATTTCAAGCAATAACTACAAGAGAGAAAATGGCTATGGACAGAAAGTTAAAAGAGACTCCAGCCAGAGCGATGCTCTCAGTAAAGGTCCTTGGGCAACAAACGACCCCAGAGAGAACCCAACTCTCAGCAGGAGAATGGCCAATGAGAAGAATAAACAGTTGAAAGAACAGTTGATTGTTCTTCAAGATTGAATGCAAAAGGAATGCATGGCCATTCAGCAACATGACGAAATGAAGACTACCTTAAGCAGCAGAATGGAAGTGCAACAGAAGACACACGAGAGGACTCCCAAATTACAGGAAAACTCAAGATGTGGCAAGAGAGCTTTGCAAAGAAAAGAAAAAGTTTATACTTCTAGAAAATTACAATGAGAAACAAAATGAGTTTCACATCACGCTGAACAAGCTGATGAACCAGTTGGCAGCGCAGACTCAGTAATGTTCCATACTCCAGCTGGAAGACGAAAGTAACAAGGAGCTGAAGAAGCAGTTGAATGAAAGAGAGGATGCACAGAAAGGAAGAGCCATCAAACCTTCCAAGCTGCGAGCGGATAATGAAGCCACGCAGAGCACAACGACAGAACTGGAAACAAGTTCAGACTTTGCCTTTGACAACAGTGAATCCAAAATGAAGGACAAGGTCAACGTTCAATTGTAAATAAAGGAAGAACAGACAGAAATGAGGGGCGGAATTCTCCGACCCCCGCAGGGTCGGGGAATCGCTCGGGGCCAGCGTAAATCCCGCCCCCGCCGTGGCTGGAATTCTCCGCCACCTGGGAATTGCGGGAGCGGGAATCACGCCCCGCCGATCGGCATGCCCCCCCGCGGCGATTCTCCGGCCTGCGATGGGCCGAATCTCCCGCTGCTGACAGGCCAATCCCGCCGACGTGGTTTAAACCACCTCTGGTGCCGGCGGGATTGGCGGCGTGAGCGGGCCCCCGGGTCCTGGGTGGGGGCGCGTGGCGATCGGACCCCGGCGGGTGCCCCCACGGTGGTCTGGCCCGCGTCCGGGGCCCACCGATCGGCAGGCGGGCCTGTGCCGTGGGGGCACTCTTTTTCGTCCGCCGCCACCACGGCCTGCACCATGGCGGAGGTGAAAGAGACCCCCCAGTGGCCGCTGACGCACCGGCACAAGCGCGGACCGGCGAAGGCCGTTCGGCCAGCCCCGATGCCGGGCGGCATAGCGCCAGAAGCCATTGGTGCCGGTTTTGGTGCCATCGGTGGAGCGGAAACCACTCCGGCACGGGCCTAGCCCCTAAAGGTGCAGAGAATTCCGCACCTTTGGGGAGGCCCAATGCCGGAGTGATTGGCGCCACTCCGCTACGCAGGGCCCCCCCGCCCCACCGGGTAGGGGAGAATCCCGGCCGAAATCGGGAAATGTAAATCTGACACTGAAACACAGGGCATTAGTGGAAGGAAAACCATTGGATGCAGAAACCCTTGAGCTGAGTGACAAGATTCCTCAGCTTGCAAAATATATTTGCAAACGCAATAGCAAAGAAATATCTGGCTGAAATTATGGAACAAGAGGAAATGAAAGTTCCATTTGTGAAACATAAATGCCCAACAAGAACATGGCGGACACCACGGAAAGAGAAAATTTGAACCCAGTCTAGCAATGAATAGAGTGCACAATTGACAAACCTCAAGACTCTGAATTTATAAAGTCAGAGACTTGAGATGAGGGACCAAAGATAGCAAGTAAAAATACTCCGTAGGAGGGAGGAAATCTTTCTTTAGAGAAGAAACGGGGGCTTTGTAACATTGCTTGCGCGCCATTGGAATGATTTTTGAAATAAATTTAGAGTACCCAATTCATTTTTTCTAATTAAGGTGTAATTTAGCGTGGCCAATCCACTACCCTGCACATCTTTTGGGTTGTGGGGGTGAAACCCACACAAACACGGGGAGAATGTGCAAACTCCACACGGACAGTGACCCAGAGCCGGGATCGAACCTGGGACCTCGGCACCGTGAGGCAGCAGTGCTAACCACTGCACCGCCATGCTGCCATGCCATTGTAATGATGGTGCTCGACAGAGGAAGAGTTAATGTGGGACTGGAGTATAGCATCGCCCATGATATGATGCACAAAATCACATGGCGGTAGACTCTCAGAAAACAGTCTCGAATCAGAACCTGTAAATATTCAGTCCACCTGTATGGTGCAGCTGCAGTACCATGTATGACTATAACTTGGATCTGTGAATAGTTAATGACAAGCGATAAACAGTTCACGTTTAAACATACAAGTTTCAAGATCTTCTCATTGAGACATCTAAATAACCCATAAATACACGATGACTGGCAGTGGTGGGGACTTCTAAAAGATATTATGACAACTGACCAATCAAGACAGTTCTCTGGACTGCCTTCTTGGTTGGGAAGTTTTGTGAATCTTGGGCGGGGAAGATGTGGCACCATTGGATATTTCTGTATAGTGTAGGTACTATATAAATGTAAATTTCTATTCTAGTTGCTCCCTGCTTACGTGTTTTATGGAACCTTTTGATTCAACTATTGCCATGTATCTTGCTATTGGTGTGAATTTACCTCTACATATTGTTACTGAGTAAATGTCTAACGGCAGAATGATCCTGTCTTGGGGATTTACCAGTGCCGGCCACAGAAGGCAATGGACCTTTGACTGGCATGGGGCCACAATACATTGGCCAAAGTTTCTGAACAATTAAGGTATTAAAAGATTGTTAATTTGTGGTTTTAGCTACATTACCACAGGGCATCAGATCATGGCCGTCACTGCAGCGAATCAATTGAGCATTGAAATTGTTTTGGTTCTGTGATGGATAGTTCTTTTGCAGTTCCATTTCTTAAGTGTAATTCTCCAGTGTCTGTACTGGTCTTGCAAAGTTTGTGAGAAGATATCACTTGGCTTGGACTGGAATGAAAATCCCCAAAATAACAAGTCAATTTTTCCAGCTGTAAGCTGACCTGAAAAGAAATTAAACACAAAGTATTTGATCCACTATTGAGGTTAGTGTAAAATGTTTTTTGTTGTTTTCTTTTCATTGCACAGGAAGCATCATAAAATGGGTTGTAAAGGGGTCAAAAGGATGTAGGATTATATTCATTGGAGTTTAGAAGCGTGAGAGGGGATCTCATAGAAACGTATAAAATTCTTACAGGATTAGACACAGTGGGCGCAATTCTCCGCCCCCCCATGCCGGGTGGGAGAATAGCGGGAGGGCCTCCTGACATTTTTCACGCCCTCCCGCTATTCTCCCCCCCCACGTCCGACCCACGCCACAAATCGGCCGCCGTTTTTTACGGCGAGCGCCGATTCTCCGAGGCCGATGGGCCGAGCGGCCGGCCCTTCACGCCCGTTTCACCACGGCAGCAAACACACCTGCTCGCTGCCTTTGTGAAACGGGCGCCAGATGCCCGTTTGGGGCATCTAGAGGCCCGATTGGCACGGGAGCACCACGACTGTGCTCGGGAGGGGACAGGCCCGTGATCGGTGCCCACCGATCGTCGGGCCAGCGTCCAAAACAGACGCACTCTTTCCCCTCCGCCGCCTGGCAAGATCAAGCCGCCACGTCTTGCCGGGCGGCTGAGGAGAAAGACGCCAACTGCGCATGCGCGGCTGACGTCATCGGCCGCGTCAGCCGCATTTGCGGAGAATCTCGCCCAGAAGATTCAGAAAGATTTTACCCGATGGTGGGGGAGTCCAGAGCTAGGGGCATACTTTGAGGATAAAGGGTTTTAGGACTGAGATGAGGAGGACTTTCTTCACCCAGACAGTGGTGAATCTTTGGAATTCATGACCACAGAAAGTAGCTGAGTCCAAAACGTTGTGCGATTTCAAGACGGAATTAGGGATCTTGGGACAAATGATCAAGGGATATGGGGAGAAGGTGGGATCAGGGTATTGAACTTGATAATCAGCCATGATCATAATGAATGCAGGCTCAAAGGGCTGAATGGCCTCTTGCTTCTATATATGTTTCTATGTATGTTCCTGGGCTACCCTGAGAATTTCTTCCTCCATGGGCAGCACAGTAGCACAGTGGTTAGCACAGTTGCTTCACAGCTCCAGGGTCCCAGGTTCGATTCCCCGCTGGGTCACTGTGTGGAGTCTGCACGTTCTCCCCGTGTCTGCGTGGGTTTCCTCCGGGTGCTCCGGTTTCCTCCCACAGTCCAAAGATGTGCAGGTTAGGTGGATTGGCCATGCTAAATTACCCTGAGTGTCCAAAAAAAAGGTTAATTGGGGTTACGGGGATAGGTTGAGGGTGTGGGCTTAAGTGGGGTGCTCTTTCCAAAGACCGGTGTCGACTCGACGGGCCAAATGGCCTCCTTCTGCACTGTACATTCTATGATTCTATGAGCTGTTATAGGAACATACAAGAACACAACACAAG
Organism: Scyliorhinus canicula; assembly: GCF_902713615.1. Lineage (NCBI taxonomy): Eukaryota > Metazoa > Chordata > Chondrichthyes > Carcharhiniformes > Scyliorhinidae > Scyliorhinus > Scyliorhinus canicula. The sequence goes on from NC_052155.1 coordinate 27,318,230, forward strand.
AATTAGGAACAGGTGTAGACCGTATGTCCTTCCGAGCCTGCTCTGTCGTTCAGTAAGATCATGGCTGATCTTGGGCTTGAACTCCATTCCTCCCCCTTATCCCTCGACAGGTTGAGAGACCAACAACCTGTCTTTACCAGCCTTAAATGTATTCAACAGTGGAACATCCACAACCCTCCAGAGAATTCCAAAGATTCACAAGGCTTTGAGTGAAGCAATTTCTCCTCATCTCAGTTAACCGGGTGTTGTAATACTTCTTACTTTGCTCACCCCAGTCCAACGTCAGCATCTCCACATCAGTCCTAATGATCAGCCTCTTATCCTAAGACTGTTTTATATTTCATGATCAGCAGAAATAATCCCTCAGCATCCAAGCCCCTTTAGAGTGGTGTACGTTTCAATGGGATTGCCTCTCATTCTTTTACACTCCAGAGAATATAAGCCCAATTTACTCTCGCCTTCTTATCAGTAGGTGACCCCTTCATTCCAGGGACCTATTTAGGGAATCTTGGCTGTGCCGCATCCAATGTAAGTATATCCTTCCTTAAGTATGGACATCAAAACTGCACAAAGTATTCTAGATACAACCTCACCAAGGTAAGAACAGAGCTTATCCTGGCTGAGAACTGACATGAGCCCCAGTGAGGCTAATTATATTGGAAATGAAGTTGATTTGGTCAGGCACTGATTATTTCCCTATACTTGCTCCATTGAGATTTTCTTTCAGGGTCTCCTTTCTGTCACCCACATGTTACAACACCGCTTTGAAGTTCTATTGGGTACATCCTATGCAGGTGAAATACTCCCACCCTGGCCACGCAGACATCTTCAACTCTGGGATTTGATTCATGGTCACTGGCCTAACGATAAGATGACAGACTTTCTCTCCACTCTCCTCACAGCAGCGAGGGACTTTCAGATATGCTGTAGTTTGCGAGACAGTTTGTCTTGCATGCAACACATTATGTAGGCTGCCTTAAATAGAAGATGAGTGAATTTTATCATGTGAATTCCTTTAGAACGTGATTTACAGTTACATTTATTTCCTTCTCACATCTTCCCCTTTCCAGCTGCCACTTCGCCCCCGAGATACATCTGCTTTATTTCTGCAGCATCACTTTCTCTCAGCCTGTGAGTTTTGTGTGATTATTCCGAAGATAACTGACCACGAGCAGGAAATGATCTGTCAGATGCTATGACTAGAAAGGGAAATGGAACCCGTGTGAAACAAATGAATTGCAGAATAACATTAAAAATAGAAGAAAAAATGCCTTCAACTCAATTAATTAGCTCAGTTTAACCCAGCTCTATAGAGTGTGACCAAGTAGCTGTCTGATACAAGCATTGTTCCAATCTCACATGCAATATCATATGCAATCTCACATGCAATATCACATGCAATATCACATGCAATATCACATGCAATATCACATGCAATCTCACCTGGCTCTAGCTACCGATACGTCCTGGAGAATTGCCATGCCTGTGGCCGTGCAAGCGTACTTCGGCGACCTGCAGCGGCCACGCCATGCTTCATAGAGGGCGCAGCCCGCAGACCCGACCCGCAAAATATTCCCCCCGTTCAGCCGGCTCGTGTGCCTGGACCGCCCCACCACATTGCCCCCAACCCCGAATAATGTCCCCCCTACCTGCGGATCGGCCCTCCCCCGACTGTGGTGGCGCTGGATTGAGTCCGCAGCCGATACGCTGAGTTCCTGACGGGTGAGGCCACATGACCCACGCTGTCGGGAACTCGGCCAGTCGGGGACAGAGAATCGCGGGGCGGGCCTCAGCCAACGTACGGATGCCGTGGATCCTAGAGTACGCCACGTTTCGGGGCGGGGCATTGCGAAAGTGGGGATTCTCCGCCCCGTCGCTGAACGCGATTTCGGCGTTGGGGATCAGAGAACCAGCCAGATGCTATTTCAAAGCACATGACAAAGCTTTGCCACGAAAGGTTGTGCCACGCCCCTCCCCCCCCCCCCCCCCCCCCCCATCAGCACTTCTTTTCCGTGTCTATGAAAGACAGAGGGCGCAATTCTCCGCTCCCGCGTGGCATCGGGAAGGCCGTCGTGAACTCGGCCGAGTTTCATGACGGTGTCGATGGCCGCTTCTCGCACCCTATTCACCCCCCCTCCCCCAGGGGGCTAGCAGCGGCGTTGTGAGAAACTCAGCCGCCAGGACTTGATTCTTGCGTCAAGGCGGCGCGCCGAGAATGACGCGACGGCGGCGCCTAAGTGACGTCAGCCGCGCATGCACAGGTTGGCCGGCTCCAACCCGCGCATGCACGGTTGCCGTCTTCCCCTCCGCTGCCCCGCAAGACGTGGCGGCTTGATCTTGCGGAGCGGCGGAGGGGAAAGAGTGTGTCGCTTTGAGACGCCGGACCGACGGTCGGTGGGCACCGATCACAGGCCAGTCCCCTCCCAAGCACGGCCGTGATGCTCACTCCCCTCTCCACCCCCCACAAGCCACAAATGAACCTTTGGCGCCATATTCATGACGGCAGCGACCAGGTGTGGTTGCCACCAGCGTGAACAGGTCGGGAACGTCAGGCCGCTCGGCCCATTCGGGCCGGAGTATCGCCGGTCGCCGTGAAAAATGGCAAGTGGCGATTCTCCGAGCGGGGGGTGGGAGAATCGCGGGGGGCGCCAGGGCGGCGTGTCGTGAGTCGCCCGGCCCTCCCGCGATTCTCCCACCCGGCATGTGGAGCGGAGAATCGCGCCCACAGTTCCGATGTTGCTGGATCATAGTTGCTGGATAACCAATGGCATGTTCAAAGCGCTCACAGAATTAGTTAGCAAATGCCAATTTGTGAAGAAGATGATATGTGATGAAGAAGATGATATGCCATGAGTTCCGATTATCCACAAATTGCTGAGCTCTGTTAGCCTCACCAAACCCAAAATGATTGCAATCTCATGCATCTCCCCATTGAAATGAATTGCATATTAATGCTATTGCTGGATTTATTGCAGTTATTGTGAATCAATCACCCCATAGTCATTCAGGGCTAGTAACTGATGTCATAAGGACCCTGATAATGATTAAATTTAAGACCCCAACAGGCATTCAACCTTGGAGGCCAGGGAAGAGAATAATTAATCTGTGGTCTCTCAAAAATAGGCCATTCGGCCCATTGAGCCCTGCTCTGTCATTCAGTGAGATCATGCTGATCTTGGGCTGATATCCACAGAATCACTACAACGCAGAAGGTGATCATTCGGCCCATCGGGTCCGCACGGACTCTGTGAAAGAACACCTTACCGAGGCCCACTCCCCCACCCTATCCCACCTAACCTGCACATCTTTGGGCACTAAGGGGCAAATTTAGCATGGTCAATCCACCTAATCTGCACATCTTGGGCTGTGGGAGGAAACTGGAGCACCCAGAGAAAACCCACGAAGACACAGGGAGAACATACAAATTCCACACAGACAGTCACCCAAGGCCGGAATCGAACCCGGGTCTTTAGTGCCGTGAGGCAGCAGTGCTGACCACTGTGTCACTGTGACACCCTCGTATAAAAGCAAAATACTGTTGATGCTGGACATTTGGAATCAAAGCTCTATCCCCCTTGCAATAGAGGTCAGTATTCCATTTACTTTCCTAATTCCTTGCTGTAATTGGATATTAACTTATTGTGATTCATGTACAAGGACACCCAGATCCCTCTGCACTACAGCATTGTGAACTCTCATTTAAATTGTATTTTCTGTTCTTCTTGCCGAAGTGGACACCCTCACATCTTCCAAATTTTTGCTTACTAACTTAACCTCTTTATATCACTTAGCAGATTCTATAGGCAAAATTTTCTGGCCCTTCCTGCGGGATCTTCTAGTCCCCCTGAAGTTAACCCTCCGCAGTGGGTTCCCCGGCAGGGGGGCAGACAAACCAAGCAAAAGCCCATAGACTTTGGTGGGACCAGTACATCCTGCCGGTGGCCAATGACCCGCTGGGTCTGCCATGGGAAAACCCACCATGGGGTGGGAGTAGGGGGTGGAAATTCCCATCCTTTGTATCCTCCTCACAACTTGCTTTCCTCCCTGTCTTTGTATCATCAGAAAATTTGGCTGCAATACAATCAGTGCCTTCATCCAGGATATTAATGTAGATCATGAATTCTTGAGACCGCAGCACTGATCCCTCCATTGGTTACAGTTTGTCAGTCTGAAAATTATCCACTTATCTTGATTCTTTCACAGAATCCCAGAAAAATACAGCGCAGAAGAGACCCTTCAGCCCATTGAGTCTGCACCGACACAAGAAAAACACCTCACCTGTCTACCTAATCCCATTTGCCAGCACTTGGCCCATAGCCTTGAGTGTTATGACATGCCAAGGTCATCCGGATACTTTTTAAAGGAGGTGAGGCAACCTGTCTCGACCACCCTCCCAGACAACACATTCCAGGCCATCATCACCCACTGGTCAAAATGTTTTTCCTCAAATATCCCCTAAACCTCCTATCTCTCACCTTGAACGTATGTCCCTTCGTGACTGACTCTTCAGTTAAGGAGAACAGCTGCCCCCAATGCACGCTGTCCATGTCCCTCATAATCTTGTTCACCTCAATCAGGTCACCCCTCGGCCTTCTCTGCTCCAGCGAAAACAACCCCAGCCCATCCAACCTCCCTTCATAACTTAAATGCTCCATCCCAGGCAACGTCCTGGTGAATCACCTCTGCACCCCCTCCAGCGCAATCACATCCTTCCTATAATGTGGGGACCAGAATTGTACACAGTACTCCAGCTGTGGCCTCACCAAAGTTCTATACAACTCCAACATGATCTCTCTGCTTTTGTAATCTACGTTTCGATTGAAAAAAGCAAGTATCCCATGTGCCTTTTTCACCATCCTATTAACCTGCGCTCCCGCCTTCAGAGATCTATGGAGAAATATGCCAATGTCCCTTTGTTTCTTGGAACTTTGCAGTGTCATGCCATTGATTGAATACTTCCTTGTCAAATTACTCCTTTCAATGTGTATCACCTCACACTTTTCAGGGTTAAATTCCATCTGCCACTTATCTGCCCAATTGACCATCCCACCTATATCTTCCTGTAACGCAATCCATACAACCTCACTGTTAACCACCCGGCCAATCTTTATGTCATTTGCAAACGTACTGATCCTACCCCCCATATAGTTATCTATGTCATTTATATAAATGACGAATAATAGGGGTCCCAGCATAGATCCCTTGGTGCACCATTGGACACTGGCTTCCAGTCACTAAAGCAGCCGTCTGTCATCACCGCCTGTCTCCTACAACTAAGCCAATTTTGAATCCACCTAATCAAATTACCCTGTATCCCTTGTGGGACCTAGTCAAAGATTTTGCTGAAATCCATCTAAACTGGTCACCTCCTCAAAAAATTTCATCAAATTTGTTAAGCGTGACCTCCCTCTGACAAAGCCATGCTGACTATTCCTGATCAAACCTTACCTCTCCAAGTGGAGATAGATTCTCTCCTTCAGAACTTTCTACAATTGTTTCCCCCACCACTGATGTGAGACTCACTGGTCTGTAGTTCCCTGGCTTATCTCTACAATCTTTCTTAAATAGCGGGACCACATTAGCTGTTCTCCAGTTCTCTGGTACCTCCCCGTGGCCAGAGTAAAACATTTGGCTCCTCTTTTATCCCCTACTCTGTCCCGCCTGAAGATTCTATATTCGGGGATGTCGAGCTGCCAATCCTGTCCCTCCCTCATCCATATCTTTGTTTCCTGTTAGTTGCCCTTTATCCAAGCTAATAATTTACCACGAACGCTTATCTTGTTCAGTACCTGCAAAATATCCAGGTTTGGGCTGATAAATGGCAAGAAACATTGGCGCCTCACAAGTGCCATGTAATGACCATCTCCAACAAGAGAGAATTTGACCATTGCCCCTTGACTTCAAAGGTATTACCATCACTGAATCCCCCACTAACAACTTCCTGAGGGTTACCATTGAACAGAAACTGAAGTGGACTAGCAATATACAAACAGTGACTACAAGAGCAGATTAGAGGCTATGAACCTTGCGGTGAATAATTAACGCCTTGATTCCCCAAAGTTTGTCCATCATCTACAAGGCACAAGTCAGAGGAGTATGATGGATTACTCTCCACTTGCCTGGATGAGTTCAGCTCCAACAACACACAAGAGATTCAATACCATCCAGTACAAAACAATCCTGCTTGATTGGTACTCCTTCCAGAAACATTCACTCCCTCCACCACTGACACACAGAAGCAGCAGTGTACACCATCTACACGATGCACTGTAGCAATTCAGCAAGACTTCTTAGACAGCAGCTCCAATCTACTACCATCTAGAAGGACAATGGCAGCAGATACCTGGGAAAATCAACACTTGGAGGTTCACCTCCGAGTCACTCACCATCCTGACCTGGAAATATATCACAGTTCCTTCACTGTCGCTGTGTAAAATTTCTGAAACTCCCTCTCTAATAGCACTGTGGGTGTACCTACACCTCAGAGACTGCAATGGTTCAAAATGACAGCTCACCACCATCTTGTCAAGGGCAACTAGGGATGGACAATAAACGTTGGTCTAGCCAGCGACACCAACACCTTGTAAATGAATTTTTAAAACCCTGGGCACAATTCACCGATCGCAGGACTAAGTGTCCGCACCGTTGTGACATGGCACGGGGGTTCTGGGGCCTGAAGCGCAACAACGTAGGCCCAGGGAGGGAGATGACGGCCCGCCGATCGGTGAGCCCCAATCATGGGCCAGACCCCATCGGAGGCTTCCCCTGGAGAAGGAGCGCTTTTCCCCGCCCCACAGGCTGCCCCTGACCCTTCGCGCAGAGTTCCCGCCGGTAGCTATCAGGTGTGAACGGTGCCGGAGGGACTCTGCCATTTCCACGCGGCCGCTCGGCCCATACGGGTCGGAGAATCGGAGGCCTGGCCGCGGATAGCGGCCCGCGACCCGCGCCACACCAAACGCGCCGGCGCAAATGCCACCGATTCTCTGCACCTCGGAGAATCGCACGCCGGCATCGGGGCGGCGTGGCGTGGTTGCGGCGATTATCTGGCCTGGCGCGGGGCTGGGAGAATCGTGCCCAGGATATGGCACCCTATCGAATGCCTTTTAAATGTCCATGATGTGGAGATGCCGGCGTTGGACTGGGGTGAGCACAGTAAGAAGTCTTACAACACCAGGTTAAAGTCCAACAGGTTTGTTTCAAACACGAGCTTTCGGAGCACGGCTCCTTAAGAAGGAGCCGTGCTCCGAAAGCTCGTGTTTGAAACAAACCTGTTGGACTTTAACCTGGTGTTGTAAGACTTTTTAAATGTCCAAATAGGCTACATTTACTGTTACACCTTTATCCACCCTGTCAGTTACATCCTCAAATATCTCGAGTAAATTTACTATTTCCCTTTCTGCTTGATTGCATTGAGGTTGTCCAGAGATAACCTCTTTAATAATGGATTTTAACATTTTCCCAATGACATATGCTAGACTAACTGACCCATAGTTTCCTGTTTTCTATCCAGTAGGCCACATAATCCAATGGATTAAAGTCCCATTTTCCTAGTATTTCCTTTGCTAAGAATTTTGTTATTTTAAGTTTCTCTCTCCCTTCAGTCCCACTGTTCGTAGTCATGATGATAAAGCTGGGTCAATACTTTGGGGCTCAAGAACATTTGAAAATTTAGCACATCTACACTGCCTTCACTGAGAACATCTGACAAAGCCAACAATTTCCAAACACCATAAATAAAAGCAAATTACTCCGGATGCTGGAATCTGAAACAAAATCAGAAAATGTTGGACGACCTTAGCAGGTCTGACAGCATTAATGGAGAGAGGACCGAGCTAACGTTTTGAGTCTGCATGACTCTTTCCAAACCCAACTTGGTTACAATCAACTCTTCATCCGGTTCCTCTTCATATATTTTTCTTATTTTTCCCTTCTGTTTTCCCTTTCTCTCTTAATCAACTCTCTATCTTGCCCTCTTTTTATTTCTCTTTCTGGATCTAATTTCACTCTAATTCACCCTATTTCCTTTTCCGGCGCACACACTGTTTCTTTCTCTATTTTCTGTTTCATTAACTGTCAGGAATTCCAACATGCAACATTGACATGGCCACACTGTTATCAATTCACATTTCCAGCATTCAGCAGCGTACCACCTGGAGCCTGGAGACCATGTCGCACATCACCAGAGCGGCAATTTCTGAGCCATTAATATGTTAATGACTGATGCATTCTCTGCACTTACTTTCCCCATTCTGTGAGCGATCGCATTAACCTGTCTTTAGGTTTAAGGCCTTGAAATACTCTGTTGCAACTTCAATTGAGAGATTGGTAGCATCCACAGAGAAACCACGTGCGTGGCTGAAAATAGCCATTTGCTCCAACATCGAGGAGGCTGTATCATTCTCTGATCTCAACTCTAGTGGTTGGAGCCTGAGTCGAATTTTTTGAGGCCAGACGTCGTTTGTGATCCATTTGCAAAATGATATTTCAGAGCAGTTCATTTTTGGAATCCACTGCTAATCATTAGAGGTGAGGAAGAGCTGAACTGATGAGAAAGAGGAGAAAGGGAAAAGAAGTATACGAGATAAGAATAAAACAAGAGAGAGATTGAGCATGTGTAAGAAGCGGAGTGTGCAGTTGAGTGAATAAGGAGAATAGTGGCAATCTGAGAGAAGAAGCCGAGTCTGTGTATAAGAGAGTAAAAAATATGATTAAGTGAGAGAAAAGAGAGAGGCTCTGTGAGAGGTGGAGTGATTTGCGAAAGGGATAGCGAAAGGGAGTAAAGAAATGTAATCTGTGAATCTTTGTGTGTTTGTGTGTGTATGTGAAAGAGAAATAGCAAAGTAAAATGAGAAATTAACTTTCTTAATAAGGACTTTTAAACGACTTATGATCCAGACATTTTCATGTGTATATTCACTTATCTTTATTTTGAAATATGCATGCTATTCCAAAGACTGCATTTTAAAGAGAAAGCTACCAACTGTGTCTTTCATAAGAGGCACCATAAAACAAACACTTTAAATGTGAGAGACAAGCATACTTGTAATAATGGGCTGAAAGTAAATCATGTATTGCAATGAAATATCTGTTTTATAGTCTTGTGTATACAGTGTGTGTGACATTCTGCATGAGTACATCCTGGGTTATTATCTTTTTTCTTTTGAAATTTTCATTTTCAATTGTTCCCAGTCTTCAATGTTGTCTGGAACTTTCTGCCGATCTCGCCAGCGGGATCTTCTGTTCCCACTGATGGCAAACCACCACCGTGGGTTTCCCGGTGACCGTGAGGGGGGTGGGGGGTACATATAACGGGAAACCCTCTTGACAACGGCAGGAACGGAAGATGCCACTGAAACAGCTTTTTATCTGCTTTATACATCCATCACTACTACTTCATCCCTATGAATGTTATTCTAGGACAGGCATCGGCAACCTAGGGCTCTCTCAGATCTCATTTGCATTATCGTGAGAAAAGCCTAAAAAAAGTAACTCAAGAAAAGTCAACGTTTTTATCTCGGCTAATCTAAGCATCTAAGTTTGCATTTCTTGGAGATAGGAAGAAAAAATAAAAAAGAGATGCAAAAAATGCCAAAGAAAACATGAGTTCGGTCTATTTTTAATTACAATTGTTTTTCTATTGTTACATAAATTCAATACATGAATTTTAAAATTAAATACATGTATTTTATTTATTATATATGCAATTTATACTCTTGTCAATTTACAATATATTTGGTTTGGAAATATTGCATTTCTGTCCTGCGGCTACTGATAGTTTTATTCAGGGAAATGTTTTAAAACCAGATTCTCCACACAAAGCAGGTTGTTGCTCCTCTCTCCTAGGATGTCCCATTACTCTAGAATCATCTTAAAGAGTAAGAACAACTGTAACTTCTTTCACAGCTGTTATTGCCTCCTCTGCCATTTGTCTCCTAGAATCTCTCTTACCACATCTGACACCAAACTTGTGCTTCTCCTCTTCAGCACCATACACTACTCTAAACTCAGACTCCATACACAACTCTAACCTCAGACTCCATACACAACTCTAACCTCAGCCTCCATACACTACTCTAACCTCAGACTCCATACAATACTCTAACCTCAGACTCCATACACAACTCTAACCTCAGCCTCCATACACTACTCTAACCTCAGACTCCATACAATACTCTAACCTCAGACTCCATACAATACTCTAACCTCAGCCTCCATACACTACTCTAAACTCAGACTCCATACACGACTCTAACCTCAGACTCCATACACGACTCTAACCTCAGCCTCCATACACTACTCTAACCTCAGACTCCATACACAACTCTAACCTCAGACTCCATACACTACTCTAACCTCAGACTCCATACACGACTCTAACCTCAGCCTCCATACACTACTCTAAACTCAGTCTCCATACAATACTCTAACCTCAGACTCCACACACTACTCTAAACTCAGACTCCATACACTACTCTAACCTCAGGCTCCATACACTACTCTAACCTCAGCCTCCATACACTACGCTAGCCTCAGTCTCCATACACTACTCTAACCTCAGACTCCATACACAACTCTAACCTCAGTCTCCATACACTACTCTAACCTCAGACTCCATACACTACTCTAACCTCAGACTCCATACACTACTCTAACCTCAGACTCCATACACAACTCTAACCTCAGCCTCCATACACTACTCTAACCTCAGACTCCATACAATACTCTAACCTCAGACTCCATACACTACTCTAACCTCAGACTCCATACACTACTCTAAACTCAGACTCCATACACTACTCTAACCTCAGGCTCCATACACTACTCTAACCTCAGCCTCCATACACTACTCTAACCTCAGACTCCATACACTACTCTAACCTCACACTCCATACAATACTCTAACCTCAGTCTCCATACACAACTCTAACCTCAGTCTCCATACACTGCTCTAAACTCAGACTCCATACACTACTCTAACCTCAGACTCCATACAATACTCTAACCTCAGACTCCATACACTACTCTAACCTCAGACTCCACACACTACTCTAACCTCAGACTCCATACAATACTCTAACCTCACACTCCATACAATACTCTAACCTCAGTCTCCATACACAACTCTAACCTCAGACTCCATACACTACTCTAACCTCAGACTCCATACACTACTCTAACCTCAGACTCCATACACTACTCTAACCTCAGATTCCATACAATACTCTAACCTCACACTCCATACACTACTCTAACCTCAGGCTCCATACAATACTCTAACCTCAGACTCCATACACTACTCTAACCTCAGACTCCATACACTACTCTAACCTCAGACTCCATACACTAATCTAACCTCAGACTCCATACACTACTCTAACCTCAGACTCCATACACTACTCTAACCTCAGACTCCATACACTACTCTAACCTCAGACTCCATACAATACTCTAACCTCAGACTCCATACACTACTCTAACCTCAGACTCCATACAATACTCTAACCTCAGACTCCATACACTACTCTAACCTCAGACTCCATACAATACTCTAACCTCAGACTCTATACAATACTCTAACCTCACACTCCATACAATACTCTAACCTCACACTCCATACAATACTCTAACCTCACACTCCATACAATACTCTAACCTCAGACTCCATACACAACTCTAACCTCAGACTCCATGCACTACTTTAACCTCAGTCTCCATATACTACTCTAACCTCAGACTCCATACACTACTCTAACCTCAGACTCCATAAAATACTCTAATCTCAGACTCCATACACAACTCTAACCACAGACTCCATACACTACTTTAACCTCAGACTCCATACACTACTCTAACCTCAGACTCCATACACGACTCTAACCTCAGACTCCATACACTACTCTAACCTCAGACTCCATACACTACTCTAACCTCAGACGCCATACACTACTCTAACCTCAGTCTCCATACACTACTCTAACCTCAGACTCCATACACTACTCTAACCTCAGTCTCCATACACTACTCTAACCTCAGACTCCATACAATACTCTAACCTCAGACTCCATACACTACTTTAAACTCAGTCTCCATACACTACTCTAACCTCAGACTCCATACACTACTCTAACCTCAGACGCCATACACTACTCTAACCTCAGTCTCCATACACCACTCTAACATCAGACTCCATACACTACTCTAACCTCAGTCTCCATACACTACTCTAACCTCAGACTCCATACAATACTCTAACCTCAGACTCCATACACTACTCTAAACTCAGTCTGCATACAATACTCTAACCTCAGACTCCATACACTACTCTAACCTCAGTCTCCATACAATACTCTAACCTCAGACTCCATACACTACTCTAACCTCAGACTCCATACAGTACTCTAACCTCAGACTCCATACACTACTCTAAACTCAGTCTGCATACAATACTCTAACCTCAGACTCCATACACTACTCTAACCTCAGTCTCCATACAATACTCTAACCTCAGACTCCATACACTACTCTAACCTCAGACTCCATACAGTACTCTAGCCTCAGACTCCATACACTACTCTAAACTCAGTCTGCATACAATACTCTAACCTCAGATTCCATATACTACTCTAACCTCAGACTTCATACACTACTCTAACCTCGGACTCCATACAATACTCTAACCTCAGCCTCCATACAATACTCTAACCTCAGACTCCATACAATACTCTAACCTCAGACTCCATACACTACTCTAACCTCAGTCTCCATACAATACTCTAACCTCAGACTCCATACAATACTCTAACCTCAGACTCCATACACTACTCTAACCTCAGACGCCTTACACTACTCTAACCTCAGACTCCATACAATACTCTAACCTCAGACTCCATACAATACTCTAACCTCAGTCTCCATATACTACTCTAACCTCAGTCTCCATACACTGCTCTAACCTCAGACTCCATGCAATACTCTAACCTCAGTCTCCATACACTACTCTAACCTCAGACTCCATACACTACTCTAAACTCAGTCTGCATACACTACTCTAACCTCAGTCTGCATACACTATTCTAACCTCAGACTCCATACACTAAGAACATAAGAACATAAGAACATAAGAACTAGGAGCAGGAGTAGGCCATCTGGCCCCTCGAGCCTGCTCCGCCATTCAATTAGATCATGGCTGATCTTTTGTGGACTCAGCTCCACTTTCCGGCCCGAACACCATAACCCTTAATCCCTTTATTCTTCAAAAAACAGTACTCTAACCTCAGACTCCATACATTACTCTAACCTCAGTCTCCATACAATACTCTAACCTCAGACTCCATACACTACTCTAACCTCATTCTCCATATACTACTCTAACCTCAGACTCCATACACTACTCTAACCTCAGACTCCATACACTACTCTAACCTCAGTCTCCATACATCACTCTATCCTCAGACTCCATACAATACTCTAACCTCAGACTCCATACACTACTATAACCTCAGACTCCATATTCTACTCTAACCTCAGACTCCATACACTACACTAACCTCAGACTCCATACAATACTCTAACCTCAGACTCCATACAATACTCTAACCTCAGACTCCATACACTACTCTAACCTCAGACTCCATACACTACTCTAACCTCAGACTCCATACACTACTCTAACCTCAGTCTCCATACAATACTCTAACCTCAGACTCCATACACTACTCTAACCTCACACTCCATACAATACTCTAACCTCAGACTCCATACACTACTCTAACCTTAGACTCCATACACTACTCTAACCTCAGACTCCATACACTACTCTAACCTCAGACTCCACACAATACTCTAACCTCAGACTCCATATACTACTCTAACCTCAGTCTCCATACAATACTCTAACCTCAGACTCCATACACTACTCTAACCTCAGTCTCCATACACTACTCTAACCTCAGTCTCCATACACTACTCTAGCCTCAGACTCCATACACTACGCTAGCCTCAGTCTCCATACAATACTCTAACCTCAGTTTCCATACAGTACTCTAACCTCAGACTCCATACACTACTCTAACCTCAGACTCCATACAATACTCTAACCTCAGTTTCCATACACTACTCTAACCTCAGACTCCATACAATACTCTAACCTCAGTCTCCAAACACTACGTTAGCCTCAGTCTCCAAGCAATACTCTAACCTCAGTTTCCATAAACTACTCTAACCTCAGTCTCCACTCCTGTATCTTGTCTTCCCCGTCTACACTTCAGACCTTATCAAACCCATTCTCTTCAGCAATCTGGCCTTCTTCCCACAAGCCTATTTTCTGACATCAAATGGCCTCATGATCATTCTTGTTACACCCAGTTCTACCTCATTCAAGCACCATCATCAAACCCAAAGCTCTTGCTGCATCTTGCGTCTTCAACAAGCTGTTCGGCTGCCTCTCAGGCTGAACCGAGAAGTGTACAACCTTGATTGATTACGAGCTGACTTTTGTCTGTCACTGAGGTTTTATCTTTCTACTCTGGAAACCATTTGCTCCTGATACTGTCTCTTCCTTGATATTACTTTCACGCATTCAAAGACTCCAGGATTTCTCAAACCTTGTCCACACTTACCTCTCATCCACAAGCTCCACTTCATTCTAACATTAATGCTAAATTTCTGACATCAGTACTCGCACGTTTAACATACGAACATACAAATTAGGAGCAAGAGTAAACCACTTGGCTCCTCGAGCCTGCTATGTAATTCAATAAGACCATGACTGCTCTGAACGCTGCCCCGACTCCCCCATTCCCTCCTACCCCGATAACCTTTGACTTCCTTGTTAGTCAAGAATCTATCTACCGCTGCCTCAAAAATATGCAATGTCACTGCCTACACCGCTCTCTGGGGAAGGGAAAAAAGTCACCCCATCTCTTTTTTAAATGGGAGGCCCCTTATTTTTAAACTGTGTCCCTCGTGCTAGTCTCTCTCACAAGGGGAAACACCCTCTCAGCATCTCAGCATCCGCCCTGTTAAGTCCCCTCAGGCTCTTATATGTTTCAATAAGATCACCTCTCATGCTTTCAGTGGCGATAATCCGAGAACTCTCCAAACTCCTGGAACTCTCCCCCGAGCTCTTTGCACACCCATTGCATCAATCTCAACATCTTCATCTTTGTTTCGTACTTATTTATGATGTTATCCCATTTTGACTTCTATCACCATATGAACTGTCACCATGCTTTCCACTCCCTCTTCTCTACTTCAATGTGTGCACTCTGCTGTTTGCCGTCTTCTGAACTACTTTGCTGTGCTTCAGTTCCTTTTAAAAGAATACTAAAGGATATCTTGGATTGTGTTTTTGGTTTCCCCTTTATCCTTCCCATGCTGGGCTCGGGGTCCCCTTTCCCCCATTGGATAATAGAGTCCCTACAGTGTAGAAGGAGGCCATTCGGTCCATCGGGTTTCCACCGAGCTTCTGAAAGAGCACCCTAACCCCATCCCCCGTAACCCCACCTAACATTTGGACACTAAGGGACAATTGATCATGGTCAATCAACCTAACCTGCACGTCTTTGGAATGTGGGAGGAAACCGGAGCACCCGGAGGAAACCCACGCAGACACAGGGAGTTGCCCGAAGTCTGAATCGAACCCCGGTCCCTGGAGCTGTGAGGCAGCAGTGCTAACCACTGTGGTGCTGTGCTGCCCATGAAAAGCACAGAGATATTTCTTCTACATAAAGCTGCTATAAGAATGCAAGTTGCTGTGCTTAGAACTAGTGATCCTGGTCTATTGTATGCCACTTTCCCAAAAGATTCCACTATGGATGCTCACTGCCTGATTCAAATTTTCTACAGGGCAAAATAAATAACTAAAAATGCTTGGGCGGTTGGACCTGATTCCAAATAAAATTTAAGATTGACTCATATAAAGTAAGTTTTAAAAAATGACAAGAATTGAAATTGTTACCATACAGAATGGATTATTAAAAAAGTCCTGATATTATTAACAACAAATTAGTCCACATTGATAATATTCTTAAATGTAGCATTTAAAACAAGCATTTGCAATAAAAATGAACAGTGAAAAAAATAGTATTATTAATAATTCTTGGTCCCGATAATCTGGCAGGGCAGAAAAGTTAATAGGGTTGAGTGAGTACACAGATAATGAATTGGGTGCAAATGTTCATGATATAGTAATCTACCTCTGAATCCTTTGTGCTAATATATTCGTATCTCTAAAACACTCTAATTTTACAGCCAAAGAAATCGGAAAATAAAAGATCACCATCGGCACATTTAACATGAGGGTTCTACACCGAGTAAACTCCTGGCAGAATAAATCTATACACCATAAAACAGACATGCACCAACCACTTAGTTTGTCTGAAATAAAGTTTGACTTAAATCGTCAAGGAAGAAGGACTCAGTATAATTCGAGAATTTCAGTTTAGGAGCAGTGAAAAGAAAAGATTACATTTCTTGATTAACTACGAAAACTTTTCTTACAAAGTGAACAGAACTCACTTACAGTCGACCTCAGTAAAAGCAGTTGGTTCCTTCTGTATGTCAGATGCCTTTGTGATGTGACACACAGTGTATCGTTTTAGACTTGCCTTTGGCTGGCTGAGGGGAACTCAAGACATGATTTAGAGGCAGCTGACGTCAGATCTTTCCTCTCACTTAAAGTCTGCCTGGCTTAGGCAACATGCAATAAACTGCAGGCACCCACTAACCCACAGGAACAATGGGAGGGTTACAGAAAATGAAACATAAACTACAAAAGAAACCACAAGATGTGATTCCAAAGAAAATTTCAGAATGGTTCTAAAAAAATAAGTTTGAATAAGTGACAAGAATTTAAATTGTTACCATGCTGAATGGATTTTGTATTTTTAAAAAAGCATAAACTCCACATACTTTTTTTTGCAAGTGTAAGGATCTCGACAGAAATTGGATATGATTGTGCACAAATTGTAACCCTTAAAATAATGCAGTTGTCACTTTAAACTGGCCTGCATGAAAGTTTTGCCAAGTTTGTATATAGAAGCGAGCAATTAAATAAGTCAGGACATATTTGCACCAACGAGAACATCCAGTATTAAAAGTGTTTCACTTAGTGGAAAGCTTACTGAAAATTTAACAAGAGATGATCCCAGATTTACAGCATCTGCGACAATGTAATCTGCAGCACAATGCAAATTTTCAAATAAACTTTCCCTATTTAGCAGCCCACATAACTGTTGATGTAATGTCATCCAAGTCTCTTATCTTCCTCATCCTTTCCCAGGACCTCGACACTTTGAAGTGCTTTGCCTCCCTGCGCCTTCCTTTCTTTATATAATCTAGAGATTTTCAAAACAAGTTAAGGGGACACTTTACCCGAGCTGGCTTGTTGGGAAGCTGATGGGATTCGGTGGAATGCCGGTTTTACACTTCAACAGTGGATCATTTTCAGTGTTTTATCATTGATATATTTAGGATCAAGACTTAGATTAATGGCTTGAGCTATTTTAAAACTTAGAAGCGCATAGGTTGGCAAAAAGGGGAGAGGCTGAATGCAGGATGCAGCGGAGAGTGCTGCTTTAGTTGGGAACTAACAGTCGCGTTTTGCCCTCTTCAGTACAGTTTTCCTGAATATTAATTTCCACATGCAAGTTCTACAAACAGCATTGTAGAACACGCGCGCAGATATCTGGTTACTTTAGTACAGAGACAGAATTTGATTACACAGAGCATTGGTGGAATAAACCTGGAAGTCGCCTCATGATTAAACTGTGTGCCTGGTTAGAGGTGTTAGGGTGGGGGTGGGGATGGGGTAGGCTATTTTTTTTCATTCGACCCCATCAGTGGCTTTACTCTCTATCAAAGTTTTTTTTTTAAATGTTTTTTATTGAGTTTTCATATTTTATATTGAACAAATAACAAATTATTAGAGAGAAAAAAAAACACCCAAAAATTAACATGTATATTTACAGGTAAGCATCTTCGTAATAACAATTGTGGCCGCCCCCTTTAGCCGGCATACATATTTTACATTCCCCAATATGGCCGAGGCACATGTTTATAGGCATTTATTTACAGTTTGGTTTTGGGCCTTAGCTAGCCATCAAACCCCCATAACGAAACCATAGCCCCCCCCCCCCCCCCCCGGGCTACCTTCCCCCGATTCCCGTCCATTTTCCCCTGATTCTTGGCCACCCGACTATTCTTCCTCTTGTATGTTGGCCACAAACAGGTCCCGGAACAATTGCATGAATGGCTCCCACGTTCTGTGGAAGCCGTCGTCCGACCCTCGGATGGCGAATTTGATTTTCTCCATTTGGAGAGATTCCGAGAGGCCGGACAGCCAGTCTGCAGCTCTGGGCGGTGCTGCTGACCGCCAGCCAAACAGGATTCTACGGCGGGCGATCAGGGAGGCAAAGGCAAGGGCATACGCCCTCCTCCCCAGGAATAGATCTGGCTGGTCTGAAACCCTGAAGACCGCCACTACCGGGCATGGCTCCACCCTCACCCCCACCACTTTGGACATAGCCTTGAAGAAGGCTGTCCAGTACTCCACAAGTCTGGGGCAAGACCAGAACATGTGGGCGTGGTTGGCCGGGCCTCTTTGGCACCGTTCACATCTTTCCTCCACCTCCGGGAAGAACCTACTCATACGGTTTCTTGTTAAGTGGGCTCTATGTACCACTTTTAGTTGCGTCAGGCTGAGCATTGCGCATGTGGAGGTGGAGTTGACCCTATGCAGTGCTTCACTCCAGAGTCCCCACCCTATCTCAATCCCCAGGTCGTCCTCCCATTTCATTCTTGTTGCGTCCAGTACGGTGTCGTCCCTTTCTACCAGTCGGTCATACATGTCGCTACAGTTCCCTTTCTCTAGGATACTTGCGTCCAGTAGGTCTTCCAGTAGTGTCTGTCGTGGCGGTTGTGGGTACGTCCTTGTCTCCTTTCGTAGGAAGTTTTTGAGCTGCAGGTACCGTAGCTCGTTCCCCCCAGCTAGCTGAAATTTCTCTGTCAGTTCGTCCAGTGTTGTGATCCTGTCGTCTATGTATAGGTCCCTGACTGTCAGTGTCCCCCCGTCCTGCCTCCACCTTTTGAAGGTGGCGTCAGTCAGTGCTGGTGTGAACCTATGGTTGTTGCAGATGGGAGCCTTGTCCGACATTTTGGTCAGGCCAAATTGCTGCCGCAGTTGGTTCCAGGATTGGAGGGTGGCTGTCACCACTGGGCTGCTGGAGTGTTTTTTGGGTGGGGATGGGAGTGCTGCCGTGGCGAGGGCCCGGAGGGAGGTCCCCATGCAGGAGGCCTCCTCCACACGCACCCACTCGGCTTCTGGCTCCTGGATCCATCCCCTTACTCGCTCGGCTGTTGCCGCCCAGTGGTAGAATTGTAGATTTGGGAGGGCTAGCCCCCCCCCGGATTTTGTTTTTTGTAGGACCTTCTTTGGGGTCCTAGCATTTTTACCCCCCCATACGAACGCCATGGTTAGTTTGTCCAGCGCTTTGAAAAAGGCCTTGGGGATTTAGATCGGAATGGATCTAAACAGGAAGAGGAACCTGGGCAGTACGTTCATTTTGATCGTCTGGACTCTCCCCGCGAGGGAGAGTGGGAGTGTATTACTCTCTATCAAAGTTGACTGAGAGGTAATATTGAGTGGGGTGTAAGAACCACGTTTGACCAGATGTTGCCGGATCTTCTGGTCCCTTCGGCGGTGGACCCCCGTCGTGGGTTTCCTGGCAGATTAGCGTGGATTCAATGAGAAATGGCATCGACAGCGGCAGGACCAGAAGACCCCACAAAGGGCCAATGGCAGGCCACATCCTGTTGCCACAAAACAGGCCAGAGAATCTTGCCCATTAATTCTGCTTCATTCACCACAGATGCTCAGCTGCTAACACATTTGATTCTTCATTTAGGTTTCTCAATCAAAAGGTTTATGATCTCATTGAATGGCAGAGCAGCCTTGAGGAGCTGATTGGCTGAACTCCAGCTCCTAATTTATATGTTTGTTTGTCCAATTTGCTGGAGTCATATTAGTTTTAATAGTTATGTTATCTTAATAATAATAATCTTTTGTTGTCACAAGTATGAAGTTACTGTGAAAAGCCCATAGTTGCCACATTCCGGCGCCTGTTCGGGTAAGCCAGTACGAGAATTGAACTCGCGCTGCTGGCTTTGTTCTGCATCAGAAGCCAGCTATCGAGCCCACTGAGCTAAACCGGCCCATTGTCTTGGGTATCCCTGTTCTTCCTCTGTCAAGGGCCATACAATGGGAGTAGTGGAATGCTGCCCACGTATCATAGAATCATAGAAGAATCCCTACAGTGCAGAAGGAGGCCATTCGGTCCATCGAGTCTGCACCGACCTTTTGAAAGAGCACCCTACCTAGGCCCACGCCCTCGCCCTATCTGCGTGACCAATAGCCACACCAACCTTTTGGACACTAAGGGGCAATTTAGCATGGCCAATCCACCGAGCCTGCACATCTTTAGACAGTGGGAGGAATCCGGAGCACCCAGAGCTAACCCATGCAGACACCGGAAGAAAGTGCAAACTCCACACAGTACAGATAGGTCATGTCTCACCAACTTCTACATTGTAAATTCTATGAAAACTAGTCCATTTTCCTCCAAATGTGCATATATCCTGTCCCTCAGTATATTTTCCAAAAGCTTCCCCACCACTGATGTCAGGCTCACTGGCCTATAATTTGCTGGATTATCCCTGCTTCCTTTCTTACACAAGGGACCAATATTGGCTATTCTCCAGTCCCCTGGAACTTCGTCTGTGGT
The DNA here is from genome assembly GCF_902713615.1 of Scyliorhinus canicula. Lineage (NCBI taxonomy): Eukaryota > Metazoa > Chordata > Chondrichthyes > Carcharhiniformes > Scyliorhinidae > Scyliorhinus > Scyliorhinus canicula. Next base: position 27,339,010 of record NC_052155.1, read on the forward strand.
CAGAGAGGAATTGGATAGATGTTAAGGCCCCAGCCATTTCTCCCCTTGCCTCCCGTAGTAACCAGGGATAGATCCAAGATGCCAAAAGACAGTACCGGACCAAGCTCGAGTCCCAGGCTAGCCACATGGACCCCCGCCATCTATGGCAAGGTCTGCAAGATGAAGGCATGTAAAATCGCCGGCTCTAATGCACCCCTCCCTGATGAACTCAACGCATTCTATGCATGTTTGAGCAAGAGGGCAGCGAAAGCGAGCCTTCCATCCCAGAAGCCGCGGATGAACTTGTATCTGAGATCATTGCAGACGTCAGAGCAGCCTTCTCGAAGGTCAACCAATGGAAAGCCACTGGCCTGGATGGGGTACCCGGACTTGCGCGGATCAGCTGGTGGGGGTAGTCGCAGACATATTCAACCTCTCTTTATAACAATCTGAGGTCCCTATCTGCTTCAAGAAGACGGCCATCATCCCTGAACCAAAAAAAAGCCAAGCAGCATGCCTTAATGACTATCGTCCAGTGGCTCTGACATCCATCATCATGAAGTGCTCCGAAAGGTTAGTCACGGCACAAATTAACTCCAGCCTCCCGGATTGACTTGATCCATTACAGTTTGCCTACCGCTGCAACAGGTCCACAGCAGACGCCATCTCCATGGCCCTGCACTCTAACCTGGAACACCAGGCACAAAGGCACCTATGTGAGACTCCTATTTATCGACTACAGCTCAGCCTTCAACACCATTATTCCTACCAAACTCATCTCCAAACTCCATGGCCTTGGCCTCTGCTCCTCCCTCTGCGACTGGATCCTGAACTTTCTAACCCACAGGCCACAATTAGTAAAGATAGGCAACACCACCTTCTCCACGATCACCCTCAACACCGGTGCCCCACAAGGCTGTGTCCTCAGCCCCTACTATACTCCTTATACATCTATGACTATGTGGCCAAATTCCCCTCCAACTCGATTTTCAAATTTGCTGATGACACCACCGTAGTGGTCTGATTTCAAACAATGACGAGACAGAGTACAGGAATGAGATAGAGAATCTAGAGAACTGGTGCAACGACAATAATCTCTCCCTCAATGTCAACAAAACGAAGGAGATTGTCATCGACTTCAGGAAGCGTAGTGGAGAACATGCCCCTGTCCACATCAATGGGAACGAAGTAGAAAGGGTCAAGAGCTTCAAGTTTTTAGGTGTACAGATCATCAACAGCCTATCCTGGTTCCCCCCCATGCTGACACTATAGTTAAGAAAGCCCACCAACGACTCTACTTTCTCAGAAGACTAAGAAAATTTGGCATGTCTGCTACGACTCTCACCAACTTCCACAGATGCACCATAGAAAGCATTATTTCTGGTTGGTATGGAGACTGGTCTGCCCAAGACCGCAGGAAACTACAAAAGGTCGTGAATGCAGCCCAGTCCATCACGCAAACCAGCCTCCCATCCATTGACTCTATCTATAATTCCCGCTGCCTCAAAAAGGCAGCCAGTATTATTAAGGCCCCCACGCACCCCGGACACACTCTCTTCCATCAGGAAAAAGATACCAAAGTTTGAGGTCACGTACCAACTGACTCAAGAACAGCTTCTTCCTTGCTGCCATCAGACTTTTGAATGGACCTACCTCGTATTAAGATGATCTTTTCTCTACACGTTGCTATAACTGTAACATTATATTCTGCAGTCTCTCCTTCCTTCCCTATGTACGGGATGCATTGTTTGTACAGCATGCAAGAAGCAAGACTTTTCACTGCATACTAATACATGTGACAATAATAAGTCAAATCAAATCAAATCAAAAAACCCCATCTAACCTCGGGGACTTGTCTAACTTAATGTAATTTAGAATATTCAACACTTACTCCTTTGATATATTCTCAAAAGTGTTCACACACCTATCCCTGACCTCAACATTTGTCATGTCTTTCTCCCTGGTGAATACTGATACAAAGTACTCATTAAGGATTTCACCCACTACCTGTGGGTATAACTTCCCTCCATTGCCCTTGAGTGGGCCTACTCTTTCTCTTGCTATCCTCTTGCTTCTGATTAATGCATAAAAAGACTTTGGATTCTCCTTTACCGTGTTTGCTAAAGACGGCCTCTTTTAGCCCTCCTAATTCCACGTTTAAGTTCCTCCCGACTTTCACTGTACTCCTCAAGGGCTTTGTCCGTGGGATAGCTTGATCTTGGTTTCGGACAAGGCTCGGCACAACATCGAGGGCCGAAGGGCCTGTTCTGTGCTGTACTGTTCTATGTTCTATGTATGCTTTCTTTTGACTAAGCTTACAATTTTTCTTGTCATCCATGGTTCCCGAATCCTGTCATTTCTATCCTTCATTTTTTGCGGGGATATGCCTGTCCTGCACTTCAATTAACTGACCTGTAAAAGCCTCCCACATGTCAACAAAATAAACTAATGTGACTGTCAAGTCAGGGCAACTCTGCAATGTTCCCACAGGCAAAGCTCTCTCCAGTTTTCCAGAAGCACGGATTACACCCAGGCGGCTATCTTCTTGGGTCAGAAACACCCAAACCTGTCCGTCAATGCACTTTTTCAGTTAATTTTCCAAATATGCACTCCCAGTGAGAGATTACTGGAACTGCATATCAGTGTGAGGACTTTGCTCTCTGGGACTTTCCAGCCATTTTGATTAAACACTGGAAATATGTGTAGCGAATAAATTTCCAATGTACGCTTCCGATAGATAAGGCCGGGAAATTACCCCCAATATGCCCACAGGTGCCGTGTAATAAATAAGTCTCCCTCTCCCCCGCCAACCCGTCTGTGTAGGCACACAATTGAAGCATATGGCTGGGGGGCTTTTCCCAAATTTACCTCCAAACACCCAAGTATGCGCAGTCACCCTGATGGAAATTGGACATGAGGGTTGTATTCCCTCCCTTTGTGTATTCTGTTTCTACAGAGCACAGAGGTCTGTCTAATATGAGCCCACCATGGATCTGGAAACAAAAATTGATTTGTAGAATTTTTAGTTTTTATTTTCCAATAAGATTGCCTCCCTCCACAATCCCACCCATTCAGCCTATTCTCGTTTTCCTAATTCATGAGGATCGAAGTTTAAAAATACTGTCAGCATTAATTAAAGTCCTAATCCTAAATATATCCATGACTAAACAGGTACAGGAACCAAATAAATACTTCATAAAATGTCTGCAATTTTTTAAACATATACAATATAAATATGTGTGTCTCTAACGATATACATGGTGTGCGAAGGAGTCAGGCGGAGCACTCCAGGAGCTCCTGGCTCCTCATTAAGGTAAATATTTTAAAATAGAACTTCACATAGTGGCAGGCCTCCAGTGGTCCCTTTCAGGGTTGTTCATCAGACCGCACATGGATCATTTATCCTGAGTGAACAGATCCCGTCCTGCAATAAGATAAAACAAATTTCTGGAATGGGTCCTAAAAAAGGTGGAAGGCCCTTTATTAACAGCTTCAAGAGGTCTTGAGGCCTGTTTTAGGTGGTCTCCAATTCCCCAAGCCAAAATGGCATTGGATGCATTTCTGACCCTTTTTGGGCATGTTTAGTTGGGATGTTGGTGCCGCCATTTTTCTCCTTCAATTTTTCCCCATGATACCATAAAATCATTGAATGATCCAGCAGGAAAAGTTACAATGCATCCATCGTGCTGTGCTTATCTCAGCTCTTTGGATGTGGATCAAGGACATATGCGGGAGAAGAGTTTTCTGGGGTGTGGGGCACTGTCACCAGTACTGGGAAAAGTAGGTCTTGTACATAGAACATAGAGTGCAGAAGGAGGCCATTCGGCCCATTAAGCCTTCACTCACCCTATCCCCGTAACCCAATAACCCCTAACCTTTTTGGCCACTAAGGGCAATTTATCATGGCCAATCAATCCAGCTAACCTGCACGTCTGTCGACTGGGAGGAAACTGGAGCACCCGGAGGAAACCCACGTAGACACGGGGAGAACGTGCAGACTCCGCACAGATGGTGACCCAGCGGGGAATCGAACCTGGGACCCTGGCGCTGCGAAGCCACAGTGCTATCCACTTGTGCTACTGTGCTGCCCACTGTACTGTACTGTTGAGATGTTCTTCAGCTGAACCATGCTGGGACTAGTGTTCATGTGGAGGTAGAGAGCTTATTAAAGTCAATAGTGAAGGAAATAGACCAAATGTGGGCAGGTGTGGTGTATCAAAGAGTAGAGACAAGTCAAGAGAAGAAGGAATAAATATGAGAAATAATAAGCTGAACATGACAAGAGGGGACAGCGAGTACAAGTCTAAGAGTAAATCAACAGATAAGGCTAGAAGTTACAAAAATAAGAAAGGAAAAAATTTAAGGATCTGTATCTAAATGCACATAGCATTCAAAACAAAACAGATGTACTGATTGTACAAACAGAGGTTGATAAGTATAATCTAATAGCCATCACAGAGACGTGGTTGCAGGATGGCGTGGGTTGGGACCTGACTTTTGAAGGATATGTGTCTTTTTGGAAGGATAAGAAATTAGGTAAAGGTTAGAGGGGTGGTGGTGTTAATTAAAGGTGATATTAACACAAGAGAGAGGGGTGATCTAATTTTGAGAAGCCAGGATTCAGAAGCGGCTTGGATATCAATGAGGAATGATAAGGCTAAGAAGGAGTGGTGTATAGGCTCCTGAATATTGATCACCCAGGAGGGTGGGGTATCAAAGAAGAAATAGTAAGATATGGTTAGAAATTAATTGTCAGAGGGGATTTTAATCCATGGGTGAGCTTCTCCATTTTGGAGACTATGGGTGGGATACTCCATTGCCCGACACTGATATTGTAATCGGTGATTGGGCGGAGACTCCGAGACCCAATTCGGGACTGGCGCCGATTTGGCCGAGTTCCTGACCGCGTGGGATACATGTGGCCTCAGCGGTTGGGAACCCGGCATGGCGGCTGTGGGCTTTGTACAGCGTCGCCACACTCAGCCAGGATCCGTGCCGAGGGGGCTTCCGCGAGGGCTGAGGGGCTGGTGGGGGGAGGGGGGGGGGGTGGCCAAGGGGTGGCCAGGCAGTAGCCTCTGGGGTGGTAGATGGTGGGTTGGATCCACGCATGGCTGGCGCCATGTTGCACGGTGTAACTATTGCAGGTTGTGCGCATGTGCGGTCTGGGTCCCGGCCATTCTCCAGCCGGAAATTTCACCCAGAGCCACTGCTAGTCCCTCCCCGGAACCGGAGAGAGGTCGGCGCCGATTTTTTCATTGTAAACCTCCCTTGGATTCTCTGTTTGAGCCGGCACTCAGCCGCTGAAACGGATAAATCCAGTGCTATGTTCTCCCGCCATAGGGGAATTGTCACCGATTTGCATTCTCCCTGGGAGCGCAAATTGGGAAGCAATTATGTATCCCTCGCCATGTAAATTTATGTTGCGTGGCGAAGAATACGACGAATTCCCGAGGGAATCCCGCTATCGGACTGCCATTTTGATCTGGTGGCCTGATAGCGAAGTCCTGCGGCCAGTCCTTCCCCCTCCCCTCACCACAAATCAGCCCCCTTCCCCTCACACTGCAAAGCAGCTCCCCACTCCCAGATTGCCTGGGTGCTCACCTCTTTCCCCAAGTATGGGGTAACTCGACTCTCCCCCCACAGGGACTGCCTAACTAGAGAGCCCCCCCCCCCACCCAGGGACCCCCTTAATAGGAAGACCCCTTCCCTGTGTGGGATCCCTCTAGTCAGGGGGTTCCTGGGGGAGGGGAATGGGTCCCTTTAGTCAGGAGGTCCCTGTGGGGGTCCATTTAGTTAGGTACCTCTGCGGAGGTTTCCTTTAGGTAGGGGATCCCTGTGGGGGAGGGGTCCCTTTAGTTAGGGGGGTTCTGCGGGGGATTACTTTAGTTCAGGCATTTCTTCAGTTAGAGGGTTTGAGAGGGTCTCCCTATTCTTGGGGTGCCTGGGAGTTTCTCCTATTAAGGAGATCTGTTGGGGAGGGTTGGGGGTCTGGTAGAGGAAGGTGGACAGTGAATGCATTGTGGGGGGGGGGGGGGGTATGGTGACCCTCAGATGGTCTTTGGGGGCAACTCCCTTAAGGAATTACCCCTTGGCCACCGCAAGGTCCATCACCATATTTGGTGAGACCTGTAATAATCTCTGCCGGGTGATGCCTGTACCTGAGGACCAGAGAATCATGGAGGGCTGGAGGTTAGGGTGCTGGGCCAGCTAAATGGATGCAAATGTGTCATTAAGGCCCATTGCATTCATTTACATCCTCCCACTGGCTCGAGGGCATGAAACCTGATTCGCCAATGGGGGATCAGAGAATCACGTTCGATCGGCGCCCGCCGCGCCTTCCACCGATCCCAATTTTGCAATTCTCCGCACCGCCGGGAAAATTCTGACATTCCGGAATGGCAAATTCACCCTGAAGTATAAACTGGAATAATCAGATAGGGAAAGGTAGCATGGATGACGAATTCATGGAATGTTTTCGGGGTAATTTCTTGGATTAAAACTTTCTGGAGCAAACCAGAGAGCAGGCAATACCAGACTTGGTATTGTGCAATGAGATAGGATTAATAAATTACCTCACAGTGAAGGTGCTCCTAGGTAACAGTGATCATAATATGATTCGGTTTTACATTCCGTTTGAGGGAGAGAAGGATGGGTCAACAACTAGTATTTTAAACTTAAACAAGGACTATTATGAAGGCATGAAAGCCGAGCTAGTGAAAGTGAAATGGCAGTTAGGGTTAAGGGATATGTCAATAGAGGTTTAGTTGCAGACATTTTAAGAAGATATTTCAGAATTCACAGGAGGACCCACTGTACGTGGTTAATTTAAAAAAGTTGAAGATAGCATCAAATTTAAAGAAGAAGCAGAAAGATGGGTGGAAGGTCAGAAGATTAACAGAACATTAAAAACCCGCAAAGAATGATCAAAAGATTAAGAAGGACGGGAAAATATGAGTACAGGAGAAAGGCAGCTAGAAATATAAAGACAGATAATAAGAGTTTTTATGGACATTTTAGAAAGAAAAGAGTTAACAAAGTGAGAGTTGGTCACTCAAAGTGAGTCTAAGGTATTAACAATGAGAAATTAGGAGATGACAGATGAATTGAGGTATTTTGCAGCAATTTTCACGAGAGATACAAGTAACATCCCAGAAATGGCTAGGAATCAGGAATTAGGAGGGGGGGGGGAGTTACTCAAGAAATGACAATCACCAGGGAAGTGGTACTTAGCAAATTATTGGAACTGAGGGTTGACAAGTTGACAAGTTTCTGGGTCCTGATGGATTTCACCCTAAAGTTTTAAAGTAAGTGCCTAGTTGATTAAGATTGCTGATGCGGGTTACAATTTTCCAAAATTCACTAGATTCACTTTATTCAAAAATATTGGGAGACAGAAAGCGGGTATACTACAGGTCAGTTAGTTTAATATCTGTCATAAGGAAAATATTAGAAGAGATTATTAAAGATTTTATAACGGGGCACTTAGGTAAATTCAAGGTGATGATGAATAGTTAACATGGTTTTGAGGAAGATAAATAATTTTAACCAATTTATTGCAGTCTTTTGAAGAAGTAACAGGTCCTGTGGATAAAGGGGATCCAGTGGATGTACTATACTTAGATTACAAGAAGGCATTGCAAAAGGAGGCTCATCAAAGGTTATTATGGGCTTCCGGTGGCGGCAATGCGAAGCTAAGCCGCACGTTCGGCAGCTCCCGCTTTTTTCGGACTTTCGAGCTCTTTTAAGAGCCCACAACGGCGCTGTTTCGACTTTTCCCCCGGGGGGAAACACAGCCAGTGTGCCCAGCAGCCAATGGACTGGACTCGCAGTGGAGCGGTACAGAAGTCGTTATTACCACAGAGAAAGGCGAGAGGCAGAAAAAGCAAGATGGCGGCAGGCGGGGAAGCAGCAGCGGCGTGGCAGCTGTGGGCGCGGGAGCAGCAGGAGCTGCTTCAGCGCTCCTTCAAGGAGCTCAAAGCCGAGATTTTGGAGCCGTTTAAGGCCTCACTGGACAAGCTGGTGGCGACTCAGACGGCCCAGGCCATGGAGATTCGGAAGCTGCAGCAAAAGGCTTCGGACAACGAGGATGAGCTTTTGGGCCTGGCAGTGAAAGTGGAGTCGCACGAGGCACTGCACAAGAAATGGCTGGCGAGGATGGAGGAGATGGAGAACTGCCCCCGCCGGAAGAATCTGCGGATTTTGGACCTCTCGGAGGAGCTGGAAGGTTCGGATTTGGCGGCCTATGTGGTCCTAATGTTAAACTTGCTGATGGGCGCGGGGTCGTTTTGTGGTCCCCTGGAGCTGGAAGGCACCCATCGAGTGCTGCAGCGGAAGCCCAGGCTGAACGAACCGCCTAGGGTGGTGCTGGTCCGTTTTCACCGCTTGGTTGGCCGGGACTGCGTGCTGAGGTGGGCGAAGAAGGAGAGGAGCAGCAGGCGGGAGAACACGGACGTTCGGATTTTTCAGGACTGGAGCGTGGAGGTGGCGAGGAGAAGGGCTGGCTTCAATCGAGCGAAGGGAGTGCTCCACAGGAAGGGGGTGAAGTTTGGCCTTCTACAGCCGGCTCGCCTCTGGGTCACGTATAAGGACCGCCAGCTCTATTTTGACTCTCCGGTGGAGGCCTGGGCTTTTGTCCAGGCTGAGAACTTGGATTCTGACTGAGGACTGGGGGGCTGGGGGGAAATGTACTTTGCTTGGAGACTTTGCCCTCTTAGGTATCCTTTCGCCCATGGTGGTTGTGTTTGCTGATGGTTGTTTCCTGTTTTTACGCCGTTTTTGCTATTTTAGTTATGGTTATTTGGGTTCTTTCGGGGTTTCTTTGGGGCTGTTGGTTATTTATTGTGGTGGGTTTTTTCTTTGTTTTTTCCACTGGCGGGTTGGGGAGTAGTTTGGGGTCCCGATGGGTCATGTGTCCGTCTTTTTCCCGCGTGCTGGGTCGAGGGGCGGGGCTCGGGTTGGAAGCGTGGGCTTTCTTCCTGCGCCGGAGGAATTGGGGGCGGGGCCGGTGCTGGGAGGGAGGGATTAGCGGCTGTGTTGCATCCGGGGGGGGGGGGGGGGGGGGGGGTCCGTGGTTATGGCGGGAGTAGCCGGGGTCAGCAGAAGTCAGCTAACTCATGGAAGCATAATGTTGGGGGTAACGCAGCTAGGGGGGGCCCTAACTTGGGGGGGGGGGGGGGGGGGGGTGGGGGGGGGGGGGGGTTTAGGTGGGGGGAGGAGGGGGGGTGCTGGGTTGTTGCTGCAGGGACTGTGAGGGAATGGATGGTGAAGGGGGGGGGGTTGGGAGGGGGGTTTGCCACCGTGGGGAGCGGGCTTGGGGGGCTCCCTGGGCACGCGGTGGTTGAGGAAGAGCTATGGCTGATCGGCGTAGAGGGAAGGGGCCGGCCCCTCGGGTTCGGTTGGTCACATGGAACGTGAGGGGGCTGAATGGTCCGGTGAAGCGATCCCGGGTCTTGGCTCACTTGAGGGGGTTGGGAGCGGATGTGGCTATGCTCCAGGAGACGCACCTCAGGGTTATGGATCAGGTGAGGCTAAGAAAGAGTTGGGTGGGACAGGTGTTTCACTCGGGGCTTGATGCAAAGAACCGTGGGGTGGCAATTGTGGTCTGTAAGAACCTGTCTTTCGTTGCGTCCAAAGTGGTGGGGGATAGTGCAGGTAGATATGTGATGGTGAGTGGGAGACTTCAGGGGGAGTGGGTGGTCTTGGTTAATGTCTATTCCCCCAACTGGGACGATACAGGTTTCATGCGGCGAATGCTGGGCCTGATCCCGGACCTGGAGACAGGGAGATTGATTCTGGGTGGGGGCTTTAACACGGTGCTGGATCCGTCTCTGGACCGCTCGAAGTCTAGGATGGGCAGGAGGCCGGCAGCGGCCTCGGTGCTGAGGGGGTTCATGGATCAGATGGGAAGGGTGGACCCTTGGAGGTTTTTGGAGCCGGGGGGTAGGGAGTTCTCCTTTCTCTCCCATGTTCATAAGGCGTACTCCCGGATTGACTTTTTCGTGCTTAGCAGGGTGCTAATCCTGAGAGTGGTGGGGGCGGAGTATTCGGCGATAGCCATTTCTGATCATGCCCCACATTTAGTGGATCTGGAGCTGGGGGAGGGGAAGGATCAGCGCCCGCTGTGGAGGCTGGATGTGGGGCTTTTGGCAGAGGAGGAAGTGTGCGGGCGGATCCGTAGGTGCATAGAGGGGTATCTGGAAACCAATGACAACGGGGAGGTGCAAGTTGGGGTGGTTTGGGAAGCGCTAAAGGCAGTAGTCAGAGGGGAACTGATATCTATTTGGGCGCACAGGGAGAGGGGGGGAGAGGGTCGAGAGGGAGAGGCTGGTGGAGGAAATGGTAAGGGCGGATAGGAGATATGCAGACACCCCGGAGGAGGGGCTTCTGAGAGAGCGGCGCAGTCTCCAGGCGGAGTTTGACATTTTAACCACCCGGAAGGCGGAGGCGCAGTGGAGTAGGGCGCAGGGGGCGGTATATGAGTACGGGGAGAAGGTAAGTCGGATGTTGGCTCACCAGCTCCGGAAGCGGGAGGCAGCTAGAGAAATTGGGGGAGCCACGGATGCAGGAGGGAACTTGGTGCGGGGTGGAAAGGACATCAATGGGGTGTTTAGATCCTTTTACGAGGGTCTGTACCGGGCAGTGCCCCCCAGGGAAGCAGGTGGGATGGACCGCTTTTTGGATAAGCTGGAGTTCCCAAGAGTAGGGGACGAGCAGGTGGAGGGTTTGGGGGCCCCAATCGAGTTGGAGGAGCTGGTGGAGGCGTTGGGAAGTATGCAGACAGGGAAAGCGCCGGGGCCTGACGGGTTCCCGGTGGAATTTCATAAGAAATTTTCAGATTTGCTGGGCCCACTGCTTGTGAGGACCCTGAATGAGGCGAGGGGGGGGGGGGGGGGAGGGGGGGCTCTGCCCCCGACCATGTCCAGGGCAATTATCTCTTTGCTCCTGAAGCGGGACAAGGACCCCCTTCAGTGCGGGTCTTATAGGCCGATCTCGCTCCTTAACGTAGATGCCAAGTTGTTGGCAAAGGTGCTGCCCAGGAGGGTGGAGGATGTGGTCCCGATGGTGATTCATGAGGACCAAACGGGGTTTGTAAAGGGGAAACAATTGAATGCCAACATGCGGAAGCGCCTGAATGTCATGATGATGGCGCCGGTGGCTGGGGAGTCAGAAATAGTGACGTCCATGGATGCGGAGAAAGCTTTTGATAGGGTGGAGTGGAGTTACCTGTGGGAGGTGTTGCGGAGGTTCGGGTTTGGTGAGGGGTTCATTAGCTGGGTGAGGTTGCTGTACAGCTCCCCGGTGGCGAGTGTGGTGACGAATGGGAGGAAGTCAGAGGACTTTTGGCTTTCCAGAGGGACAAGGCAGGGGTGCCCCTTGTCTCCCCTGCTCTTCGCGTTAGCGATTGAGCCCCTGGCCATGGCGCTGAGGGACTCGAAGGGTTGGAGGGGGATTGTGCAGGGGGTGGGGGGGGGGGGGGGGGAACACCCGTTGTCGCTGTATGCAGATGATCTGCTGTTGTATGTCACGGACCCGGCTGAGGGGATGCCAGAGGTGCTGAGGATACTTGAGGAGTTTGGGGACTTTTCGGGATATAAGCTAAATGTGGGGAAAAGCGAGCTGTTTTTCCTGCACCCGGGGGGTCAGGAGAGGGAGATAGGTGAACTCCCGTTGAGAAGGGCTGAGGGGAGCTTTAGGTATCTTGGGGTCCACATGGCTAGGACCTGGGGCATAGGCTTAACTTTTTGAGGCTGGTGGGGCAGATGGAGGAGGAGTTTAGGAGGTGGGATGCGCTGCCGCTCTCGTTGGCGGGCAGGGTCCAGTCGGTTAAAATGACGGTGCTCCCGAGGTTTTTGTTTCTTTTCCAGTGCCTCCCCATGTTGATCCCGAAGGCTTTTTTCAGAAGGGTGAATAAGTCGATTCTGGGGTTTGTGTGGGCTAGGAAGGCCCCGAGAGTAAGGAGGGTATTTTTGGAGCGAAGAAGGGAGGTAGGGGGCCTGGCGCTGCCCAACCTGTGTGGATATTATTGGGCGAACGTGGCGATGATTCGCAGGTGGGTGACGGAAGGGGAGGGTGACGCATGGAAGAGAGTGGAGGTAGAGTCCTGTGCGGGTACGAGTCTGGAGGCCTTGGTGACGGCCCCACTTCCACTCCCCCCGACAAAGTACTCCACGAGTCCGGTGGTGGTTGCGTCTCTCAAAATCTGGGGACAGTGGAGGCGGCATAGGGGGGAAGTGAAGGCCTCAGTTTGGGCCCCGATACGGGGTAATCACCGTTTTGCGCCGGGGAGAACGGTTGGGGGATTTGGGAGTTGCCAAAAGGGCAGGCATCAGACAGTTTGGGGACCTCTTCGTGGATGGGAAGTTTGCGACTCTGGAGGAGCTGGTGGGGAAGTGGAACTTCCCCCCTGGGAACGCTTTTAGGTATATGCAGGTCAGGGACTTTGTTAAGACGCAGGTGGAGGAGTTTCCACGGCTGCCGCCAAGGGGGGTGCAGGACAGGGTACTTTCGGGGACGTGGGTCGGGGAAGGGAAGATCTCGGCTATTTACCAACAGGAGGAGGATGCAGGAGGAGGAGGAGGCTCAAAGCGAAATGGGAAGAAGAGCTAGGGGAGGAGATTGAGGATGGGACGTGACCGGACGCCCTGGAGAGGGTGAATTCTTCCTCCTCTTGCTCAAGGCTCAGCCTAATTCAGCTGAAGGTGCTGCATAGGGCTCACATGACAGGGGCAAGGATGAGCCGGTTCTTCGGAGGGGAAGACAGGTGTGGGAGGTGTTTGGGAGGCCCGGTGAACCACACCCATATGTTCTGGGCTTGTCCGGCCTTGGAGAGGTTTTGGAAGGGGGTGGCAGGGATTTTGTCGGAAGTGGTCGGGTCTAGGGTCAAGCCGGGCTGGGGGCTCACGATCCTTGGGGTAGCTTCGGAGCCGGGAGTGCAGGAGGCGAGAGAGGCCGGCATTCTGGCCTTTGCGTCTCTAGTAGCCCGGTGCAGGATTCTGTTACAGTGGAGGGATACGCGGCCCCCGAGTTCAGAGACCTGGGTCAACGACATGGCTGGGTTCATCAAGTTGGAGAGGATGAAGTTTGCCCTAAGGGGGTCGGTACAGGGGTTCTTTCGGCGGTGGCAGCCCTTTCCCGACTTCCTGGCGAAGGGGTAGAGAATGGTCGGTCTCTGCAGCAACTGGGGGGGGGGGGTGGGGGGGTGGGGGGAGGGGGAAGGGGGTGGGGGGGGGGTTTAGTGATGGTTGGGGGGGAATTTTGTGGCGGTGGGTTTGTTATGTTATTTTCTTCTTTCTTGTGTTGCTATTTGTTATTATTTATTTTGGGGGGGAGAGTTCTTTTCTTGTTTTGGTGTGGAAACACGCCTTGTTTGTTTTAAATTGCGGGGAGAAAATTTGTTATTATTGTTATTAAAAAACTTGAATAAAAATTATTTTTTTTAAAAATCAAAGGTTATTATGGAAAATATAACTCATGGGGCTGGATTCTACGATCACCGACGCTGAAATCGCGTTCGGCCGGCGAATCCATTTTTACGCTGGAATCGGGGGTGGCGATGTTTTTCCGATGCTCCGTACCCTGAAAAATGGCGCACGCCGTCGGGACACCTCAGGGCCTTATGAGACCCTCCCCCATCGCTCCCCCCCCCCCCCCCCCCCCCGATGGACCGACTTCTCGATGGTTTGGACATGTGTCCTCGCACTTTTCATAAACCTGGCATGGCGGCTGCGGACTGTGTCAAGCGCCGCCACAGTCGGGGGGGGTGGGGGGTGGGAGCCATTCCGCTGGCAGGGGGGGCTTTCGCGGGGACTGGGGGGACTGGTGGGGGGGTGGTCCGGGGGTGGCGATAGAGGGAGCAGTTTTTGGCAGGATGGGTCCGCACGCGAATGGCGCCATGATATACAGCGTGGTCTCCGCTGGCCACCGCCGTGCGCGGCCATGGACCCGGCCGTTCTGCGTCCGTATCAGCAGGTTACGTGGCACAGCTGCTAGCCGCTCACTGGTCCCGGAATCGGTGAGGGTTTGGCGCCGATTATGGCGTCGTAAAACGCCCGCAAATTCTCCATTTGTGCCAACACTTAGCCGCTGAAACGGAAACTCCAGCTCATGGTGTTGTGGCTAACACATTGGCATGGATATAGGGTGCTGGATTCCCAGGCTCCCCAACGCTGTGTTTCTCGGTGACGTGCCATTCGCTGGCAGCGGGATTTTGTTTTCCTGCCGCTTGTCAATGTGATTTCCTTTTTAAGCCACCCTACGCCATCGATAAACCAGCGGGTAGGGATACGCTGCCAGCGGGAAAACAGAATCGCAACGGTCATAGAATTTCGGCCAACATTGGCCAGCTAACAGCAAATAGAGAGTCGGCCTAAATGGGTAATTTTCCAGTTTGCATGACAAGTGGTGTGCCACAGGGGGCAGTGATACGGCCTGAACACTTTACAATTTATATAAATGAATCGGGTGAAGGGATTGAAAGGATTGTGTTAAATCTGCTGATGACACAAAGAAAGGTAGGAGAATAAATTGTGAAGAAGCTACAAAAGGATATCGATAGGTTAAGTGAGTGGGCAGGGATCTGGCAAATAGAATGTAATGTGCAAAAGCATGAGAACGTCTGTTTTGGCAGGACCAATTAAAACGAAGTATATTATCGAAATACATGAATCACAAAAGATGCAGCAAGCAATTAGCAAAGCTAACAGAATGTTTTTTTAAAAATTCATGATGGGATGTGGATGTCATTGGCGAGACTGCATTTTTGCCCTTCCCTAATTGCAAGAGGCTTGCTAGGCCATCTCAGCGGGCATTTAAGAGCCACATGTAGGCCAGACCAGGTCAGGATGGGAGATTTCTTTCCCTAAAGGACATTAGTGAACCAGATGGGTGTTTCTAACAATGGTTTCATGATCATCAGAAGACATTTAATTCCAGGGGCACAATCCACAAGTTGCATTTTGCCTGAAAGACAGCGCGGCTGGTAGATGCTGGGAGATCTACCCGGCTTGCCACTTCTCCCGAGATCTAATGTGATCTCTCATGATGTTGTGATGTAAAACCCGCCTATTGTGGGAGGGAACACTATTTTGAAAATCTGCATATCAGAGTGGGGGCAGATGGAACGGCACTCATGGGGGGTCTCCCAGGGGGTTGGAGGCCCCCAAGTGCTTGCCCTCTGACCAGGATAGCACCCTGGCGCTGCTAGTGCCATCAGTGCCAGGGTGCCACCTGGGTACCCTGGCACCATCAGCCTGGCACTGCCAATGTGCCCAGGTGGCAATTCCAGCTAGCAGGTGCATTTCCAGAGTCCACTGCCAAGGTGCCAGTCTGACATTTTTACCATCTCCGGGATTTGGCTCAGGGTTTCCCTGCGTGGGAGCGGTGAGGTTTGGGGGGCCCGGCAATCCCCTTGTAGGTGAGTTGGGGTTTTGGGGAGGTTTGGGGGTCGATAGATCGGGCCGCCAATTAAAAATGACAGCCTGATCTTCTCCTGCGCTGAGAGGTTCAGGTGAGCAATGCTCCTCAGTGCAGGAAATGGGACTAAGTGCGGCCCCATTGGGGAGTTCCCCGCTGAGGCACCAAATACAACCAGGGTCCCGGTAGATGGAGGGGTGTTTCTCACCGCTGTGAGTGCTGGGAAACACCCGGCTAATCACGCTCGTTACGGGACACTGTTACCATTCGGTTAGATCGCATCCCAGGTTTTTGTTGAATTCAAATTTCACCTTCTGCTGTGGTGGGATTTGAACCCGGGTCCCCAGAGAATCACCCTCGGCTGCGGGATCACTTGACCCAACCTCCCTTGATGGTTTTGTTGCAAGGGGAATTGACTACAACAGGAGGGAGGTTATGCTTCAGTTGTACAGGGCACTGGTGAAGCAACATCTGGAATATCATGCACAATATTTTACTGAAGGAACAGAGTTTAAGAGTATTTATTAAATGGTGAGAAATTAGAAAGTGTAGATGTACACATGGACCTGGGTGCCTTGTCCATATATCACTGAAAGCTAACATGCAGGTGCAGCAAGTTATTAGACAGGCTAATGGAATATTAGCTTTATCAATCGTGGATTTGAGCACAGGAGAGGTGAGGACGTGCTTCAATTGTATAGAACCTTGGTTAGACAGCACCTGGTGTAGTGTGTGCAGTTCTGGTCCCCAAATGTCGGAACGGCCGCCGACTGGCGCTGCGCCGAACCCACTGGCGCCAATGGCAGCGCTTCTCCGGTGACCGGAAAATCGGCGAACCGGCGTCGGGGCGGCATCGCACAAATCACAACCGGCCCCGCGATTCTCCGACCCGGCCCTGGGGTGAGAGAATCCCACCCAAGGTGTTTCCCTTGCTTGGGGAGTCTAGAGCCAGGGGACACAATTTCAAAATAAGTGTGTTGCCACTTAGGACCATGATGAGGAGAAATTTCTTTACACAGGGCTTGTAAATCTTTGGAATTCTCGACCCCAGAGAGCTGTGGGAGCTCAGTCATTGAGTATATTTAAAGCAGAGACTGATAGATTGTTGATCAACAATAATGGAAAGGGTTATGGGGATAATGGGTGTAAAAGGCATTGAAGTGACCGATTAGCCATGATCGTACTAAATGGTGGAGCAGGTTCGATGGGCTGAATGGCAGATTCCTGTTGCTATGTTTCTCTGTTCCTATGTATTGGTCTCCTTATTTAAGGAAAGATGTGAATGCATTGCAAGCAGTTCAGAGTAGGTTTACCAGATTAATACCTGGAATGGGAGGATTTTCTTATCAGGAAGGTTGGACAGGCTCGGCTTATATCCACTGGAGTTCTACAAGACTAAGAGGTAACTTGATTAAGATCCTGAGGGGAGATTACAGGGTGGATGTGGAATGGATGTTTTCTCTTGTGGGGGAATCTAGAAGTGTTTAAAATCTAGCTGTTTAAAATGTTTTGTTTTCTCTCAGAGGGTCTCTCTTCTTCAAAAGGTGGCTAAGGCAGAGTCTTTGAATATTTTAATGGCAGAAGTAGATAACTTCTTTAAAAGCAAAGGGGTGAAAGGTTATTGGGGCTCGGCAGCAATGTGAAGCTGAGTGTGTGGGGAGTTGAGTGCTTGTAAGTAGCTCCAGCTTGTCAAGCACTCCAGCGCCAATTCTGGCCCCAGCGAATCCGGCGGCTGTGGCAATGAGAATTGCTCTAGATTCACGTGGGATGAGTGCTGGCGCATTAGCATGTCCTGAAATGCTCCAGAAATAGCACCCCCAACGGGAGCCCGAACCGCACACAATTCAGCCCCGGCCTCTCCCAAATGGAGAATTTCACCCCTTGTTTGTTTGTGGGCTGGAAGAGACTACAGCCACAGGGAGGAGCAAGGCCCAAGATAGACCTGAACCAATTTTGAAATTGAGGCTTTGCTGGGCTGGGAGGTCACATGGGTCAGTGATCTCAGCAGCGACGGGTAAATGGAACTTACTACATGTTATGATACGTTCAGCAGAGTTTTGGATGAATTCAAAATTATGGAGGGTGGATTCCGTTGATCAACAGCCCCTCCTGTTTGCTTTCCCTTTAAACCTTTATCTCTTTTTCATTTGAATGTTATCATTGAATCTGCTTCCACCAACCTTTCAGGCAGTGCATTCCAGATCACAACTCATATGTAAATATATCCTCATGTTTCCTCTTGTTCTGTGGGCAATCACTTTAAATCTGTGTCCCCCAGTTACCGACCCTTCTGTACTCTATCAAAAATGCTCACAATTTTGAACACCTCTATCAAATCTTCTCAACCTCCTCACCTTCATTCTTTGTCATTATTACAGAATCTGAGAAACAGTGGCCCTTGTTTTCTGGTCAGCGTCGATGCCATGCACATTTCAGCTGCCCATGAAGGTTTCTGTGCCCTGACCACATTGAATTATCTCATCCGGGACTTCTCATTCTGGAGGCAGCAGCGATGGGTCAGCACAGCCATCTCCCTGGACGACCAACGGGTGCAGGAGAAGACAGGTGAAGATAGGGCATGCCCTCATTTTATGACATTAGCTGTCAGCGTCAGGTAAGTTTTAAAGATCTTAGGCCTTTCAGTAAATGAATGGGTGGCTGATTGTGTGGGCGAGCGGTTGAGTGAGTGAGTAGGTGAGTGAGTGAGTGGATGAGTGACTGAGTAGTGAGTGAGTGGGCATGTGAGTGAGTGACTAATTTGTTTCCGTGTGATTCTAGAACAAAATGATCACAAATAAAAAGGAAAGAAATCACTATTTTCATGAAAAGTTTGCCGCTTTAATTCCAGTGGGGTAACAGATGTCTGTTTGGCTCAAACGCTTTAGGTGGGATTTTCCAGCCCCACCGTGATGTATTTTCCAGTGGCGGATGGGGGTTCGCCATTCACCATGATGGGATCTTCCGGTCCCACCGATGTCTATGGTGTTTTGCACAGCTTACCCGTCCCACCACGGGCGAAACCCGCTGCGGGGGGTTATCTTCAGTGAGACTGGAAGATCCCACCGGTGGGAAGGGATGGAAAACCTTACCTGTGATATTTTCATGCATTTTTTGGCAAGGATAGGAGGAGGAGGTTGAAGATGCTTCACTCATTGAAATTTAATTAACATCATTGGCCAGTACTCATTCTGAGATAATGATTGTTACAGTAACTGAGAGCAATTTGAACCTTTTCATCTTGGATTATTCGCTGCTCCCATCTTGATTTTATGGTTTATGTCTGTTTACTTGTTCCTGTGACACTTAATCTAGTTGCTTCCTTTTTATGTTGAATGCCAAAGCCAAAAGGAACAGCTATAGGCTCAGTCATTCACAATGTACTTTCAAGATATATCATTCTGTTGGGGAGTGCAGTGTGGAGGAGGAACAGTTCAATTCTTTGATGATGAATAGTCAAAACCAGGAGGTCCAGTGGGATCTAATTTCAGGTTCTTATTCACTTGAATTTTATGACCTCCAAAACGAGTCCTGACGATCTTACTATCTATTGCTCGTTTTGGCATTAATCTGCCAGTCAATTACTTAGACACTTATACACTTAACAAAGCATTGCAAAATGACTTGACTGGTTAATGTGCCCGGTGACAGCTCACAGGGTTAAGTTAGAACTTAATCAGGGGAGAGCATTGGTAAAAATGGATACATTTCTGAAATTACTATCACTTAATTGGCTGATTCAGATACCTTAAGCTGCACCATCAGGACAGATTGAATCCACTTTGCAGACTGCAATCAAGGTACCCTTTAGTCCTTTGAAAGAAGGGAGCAAAGCCAAATGAGACCTTTATAACTGCACTGCTGCCTCACAGTGCCAGGGACCCGGGTTTAATTCTGGCCTTGGGTGACTGTGTAGAGTTTGCACTTTCTCCTCATGTCTGCATGGGTTTCCACTGGGTGCTCGAGTTTTCTCCCACAGTCCAAAGATGTGCAGGTTAGGTGGATTGGCCATGATAAAATTGCCCGGAAGGCCCAGAGATGTGAAGGTTAGATGGGGTTACAGGGATAGGACGGGGGAGTGGGCTGAGGTGGGGGGGAGTGGGCTGAGGTGGGGGGGAGTGGGCTGAGGTGGGGGGGTTCTGTCCGAGGGTTGGTGCAGGCTTGATCGGCCGAGTGGTCTCCTTCTGCACTGCAGGGATTCTATGGTTCTTAAATGTTGCAGATTCCACTGTGGGATTAGGTTGCTTTTTAGGAGTGTACTGCACATGACTGACTGCATTACTTTGCCAGGTTTACTCCTGATCCCTCCCCTGAGAGGCAAATCCACTCTGAGCTGAGTGTCAGCTGGCTCAATGGAGATTTAAATACAAATCTTTCCTCTTTATATTGTGCTGGAACTGAGCCATACTTATTCAGCTTCTTCTTAGCCTTCTATGTTGCCAGAGAATTTTCCTAACAACGGAAACAGGATGAACTTAATGGGGAACATAAGACAGATAACTCCGTTTAAAGTGACCCAATCCTTTATTGACAACCCACAGCAAACTCTAGGTAAGAAAATAAGAAGGTTAGTTTAATTTACATACATATTAAATGCAGAAAGGGGTTTTGCAACATCCTTTCCTTTTGCACTCACACCGTAAAAGAAGGAACAGGGCAAATGCACTATAAAAACAAGAGTTATTATGGTTTCATGTCTGTCCAGAATCCAGAATCAATTTCAATGGTATATTCCTTCAAAGGGTAGCAGGCTGAAACTGTCGCAGGGTGATCCTTCTTTCCAAAAGCAAGGACTTCCAGAACGGCAGGAGCCACGCAGAGATGAATTAGTTTATCGGCACTGATACAGGAGTTCTGATGTTTTATTAGTATATTGTTTAGAGAAGGGTCAGGACCTGGGCATTGGTCTTTCTGCAGCTACCAGTTGGGTGGCAAAATGTCAGACTGCTTGTGTTTAGTTCCAAGTGGCAATATCTAGCAGCTTGGGGGCGGTCATGTAACATACCTCTTCTCCTGGGTTTGGACAAAGGATGTATTTTCCCAGGTCTAGAATCTTGAAAGGTATAATAGAGGAATCGTTGTTCCGGTCATCCTTGCAGACATACCTATCGCAGTGACCAGAGCGCTGCCATTGAAATTGGCCGGTACGATGTTGTGGACATCACAGAGACATGGCTGTAAGGGGATCAGGGCTGGGATCTAAATATCCAAGGATATGTGTCCTATCGAAAGGACAGGCAGATGGGCAAAGGAGGGCGGGGTTGCATTGTTAGTAAGGAATGAAGTCAAATCGATAGCAAGGAGCGATATAGGATCAGAAGGCATAGAATCTCAGTGGGTAGCGTTGAGGAATCGCAAAGGTAAAAGGACCCTGAGGGGAGTTATGTAGCAGTGGTCAGGATGTGGGGCAGAAAATAAATCAGGAGATAGAAAAGACATGTAAAAAAAGGTTTAATGGGAGACCAGAGGATTGGGAAGCCTTTAAAACTGAGCAGAGGACAACTAAAAAAGCAATAAGGGGGAAGAAGATGAAGTACAAGTGCAAGCTAGCTAGCAATATAAAGGAAGATAGGAAGAGATTTTTTCAATATATAAAAGGTAAGATAGTGGCAAAAGTAGACATTGGACCACTAGAATATGTGGCTGGAGAAGGAATAATAGGAAACAAAGAAATGGCAGACAAACTGAATAGTTACTTTGCATCAGTCTTCACGGTGGAAGACACCAGTGGGATGCCAGAGCTCCAGGAGAACCAAAGAGCAGAGGAGAGTGCAGTCACCATTACTAAGGAGAAGGTTCTGGGGAAACTGAAAGGTCTGAAGGTGGATAAGTCACCTGGACCGGATGGACTACACGCCAGGGTCGTAAAGAGATAGCTCAGGAGATTGTGGAGACATTGGTGATGGTCTTTCAGGAATCACTGGAGTCACCAAGAGTCCCAGAGGACTGGAAGGTGGCTAATGTAACACCACTGTTTAAGAAGGGAGGGAGGCAGATGATGGGAAATTATAGGCTGGTTAGCCTGACTTTGGTCACTGGTAAGGTTTTAGAGTCTGTTATTAAAGATGAGATTGCGAAGCACTTGGAACTGCATGGTAAAATAGGACTGAGTCAGCACGGCTTTGTCAGAGGGAGGTTGTGTCTGACAAATCTGTTAGAGTTCTTTGAGGAGGTAACAAGCAAGTTAGACAAAGGAGAACTAGTGGACATGATTTATTTAGATTTCCAGAAGGCCTTTGACAAGGTGCTGCATAGGAGACTGTTAAATAAGTTAAGAGCTCATGGTGTTCAAGATAAGATCCTGGCATGGATAGAGGATTGGCTGACTGGCAGAGGGCAAAGAGTGGGGATAAAGGGGTCTTTTTCAGGATGGCAGTGGCCTCAGGGGTCTGTGCTGGGACCACAACGTTTTACAATATATACTAATGATCTAGAAGAAGGCACTGTTGCTAAGTTTGCAGATGATACAAAGATCTGTAAAGGGACAGGTAGTATTGAGGAAGCAAGGGGGCTGCAGAAGGACTTTAACCAGCTAGGAGAGTGTGCAATGAAGTGGCAAATTAAATACAATGTGGAAAAGTGTGAGGTTATGCACTTTGGAAGGAGGAATCTAGGCATAGACTATTTTCTAAATGGGGAAATGCTTCGGAAAGCAGAAGCACAAAGGGACTTGGGAATCCTTGTTCATGATTCTCTTAAGGTTAATGTGCAGGTTCAGTCGGCAGTTAAGAAGGCAAATGCAATGTTAGCATTCATGACAAGAGGGCTAGAATACAAAACCAGGGATGTACTTCTGAGGCTGTATAAGGCTCTGGTCAGTCCCCATTTGGAGTATTGTGAGCAGTTTTGGACCCCATATTGAAGGAAAGATGGGCTAGCCTTGGAAAGGGTCCAGAGGAGGTTCACAAGAATGATCCCTGGAATGAAGAACTTTTCGTATGAGGAACGTTTGAGGACTCTGGGTCTGTACTCATTGGAGTTTAGAAGGATGAGAGGGGATCTTATTGAAACGTACAAGATACTGCGAGGCCTGGATAGAGTGGACGTGGAGAGGATGCTTCCACTTGTAGGAAAAACTAGAACCAGAGGACACCATCTCAGATTAAAGGGACGATCCTTTAAAACAGAGATGAGGAGGAATTTCTTCAGCCAGAGGGTGGTGAATCTGTGGAACTCTTTGCCGCAGAAGGCGGTGGAGGCCAATTCACTGAGTGTCTTTGAGACAGAGATAGATAGGTTCTTGATTAATAAGGGATCAGGGGTTATGGGAAGAAGGTAGGAGAATGGGGCTGAGAAAATATCAGCCATGATTGAATGGCGGAGCAGACTCGATGGGCCGAATGGCCTAATTCTGCTCCTATGTCTTCTGGTCTTATAAAAATGTAACGGGTATTGGTGCATTTCTTTGGAATTTGATTTTCTGCAGTCACAGTGGCATTAGCACCTCTTTAAATATAACGAGCCCCCTCCAGGTCGTCCGAAGACTAGAAATTCATCTGGTATGAGTCATGGCGAGTCAGGCATGTCAGGGTAAAACTCTGTTCAATTTTAAAGTAAGAAGTCTTACAACACCAGGTTAAAGTCCAACAGGTTTGTTTCAAACACGAGCTTTCGGAGCACGGCTCCTTCTTCAGGTGAATGGAAAGGCTTGTTCCAGAAATGTTTATATAGACACAGTCAGAGATGCCCCGGAATGCGAGCACCTGCAGGCAATCAAATCATCAAAGATGCAGAGAGAGAGGTAACTCCAGGTTAAAGAGGTGTGAATTGTCCCAAGCCAGTTCAGTCGGTAGGCCTCTGCAAGTCCAGGCTTGTTGGTGGGGGCCGAATGTAATGCGACATGAATCCCAGATCCCGGTTGAGTCCGCATTCATGCGTGCGGAACTTAAGTTCAAGTTCCGCACGCATGAATGCGGACTCAACCGGGATCTGGGATTCATGTCGCATTACATTCGGCCCCCACCAACAAGCCTGGACTTGCAGAGGCCTACCGACTGAACTGGCTTGGGACAATTCACACCTCTTTAACCTGGAGTTACCTCTCTCTCTGCATCTTTGATGATTTGATTGCCTGCAGGTGCTCGCATTCCGGGGCATCTCTGACTGTGTCTATATAAACATTTCTGGAACAAGCCTTTCCATTCACCTGAAGAAGGAGCCGTGCTCCGAAAGCTCGTGTTTGAAACAAACCTGATGGACTTTAACCTGGTGTTGTAAGACTTCTTACTGTGCTCACCCCAGTCCAACGCCGGCATCTCCACATCATGGCTTCAATTTTAAAATGGAAGAATAATTTAATAACGTAGCCAGGTTGATGTAGATACGTATGTTACTTCCTGTGTTCTGGACAGGGCACATTGCTGGTCTTGCAACAACGTGAGTACTGCCAGCAATGTTGAGGACCTTGAAAGGAAAGAAGTTCTTATTTATTTCTACTGGTAGGATTTTCTTTACCTTTGAATGAACAAGCATTTCTCAACATTTCTCTTGATGGGAAAAACTTATAGCCCCTGGTTCAATATTAGGAGAGAAATTGTGTTGGAGAAATTGATGGGATTGAAGGCCGCTAAATCTCCAGGGCTTGGTTATCTACAGCCCACAGTACTTAAGGAAGTGGCCTGTGAAATAATGGATGCATCGGTGGTCATCTTTCAAGATTCTATAGACTTTGGAACAGTTTCTACAGATTGGAGAGTAGCTAATTAAAAAATTATTTTAAAAATGAGGTAGAGAGAAAACAGGGAATTATAGAGCAGTCAGCCTGACGTCAGTAGTTGGGAAAAAGGTAGCGTCCACTATAATTGGCAGAGTATTTGGTAAACAGTGGCAGGATCGGACAGAGTCAGCATGGATTTACAAAAGGGTTAACATGCTTGACAAATCTACTGGAATTGTTTGAGGATGTAACTAGTACAGTTGACAAGCGGGAGCCAGCGGATGTAGTTTATTTTGACTTTCAAAAGACTTTCGACAAAGGCCCACATAAGAGATTAGCGTGTAAAATTAAAGCACATGGAATTGGGGATAGTGAATTGAGATGGATAAAAAACTGGTTGACAGAAAGGAAACAAAAAGTAGGAATAAACAAGTCTTTTTTTAAGTGGCAGACAACAACTAGTGGGATACCACAGGGACCAGTGCTAGGTGCACTGGCTATTCACAACATATATTAATGATTTAGATTAGGGAATGAATTGTACTATCTCCAAATTTGGAGATGACGTAAAGCTGGATGGGGGTGAGCTTTGAGCAACATTCAGAAATGCTTCAGTGTGATTTGATAAGTTGAGTTTGTGGGCAAGTGCATGGCAGATGCAGCATAATGTGGATAAATGTAAGGTTATCTACTTTGGTAGCAAAAACATGAAGGCAGATTATTATCTGAATGGTTGTAGATTGAGAGAGGGAAATGTACAATGAGACCTGGATGTCCTTGTGCACCAGTCGCTGAAAGTAAGCATGCGGGTGCAGGAGTCGGTAAAGAAGGCGAGAGGATTTGAGTACAGGAGCAGGGATGTCTTGCTGCAATTATACAGGGCCTTGGTGAGACCACACCTGGAATATTGTAAACAGTTTTGGTCTCCTTATCTCAGGAAGGATGTTCCTGCTATAGAAGGAGTGCAGTGAAAGTTTACCAGACTGATTCCTGGGATAGTGGGTTAGACATATGAGAAGAGATTGAGTTAGTTAGGATTATATTCACTGGAATTCAGAAGAATGAGGGGGGAATCTCACAGAAATGTATACAATTCTAACAGGACGAGACAGGGAAGATGCAGGAAGGATGTTCCTGAAGATGGGGGTGTCCTGACCCAGGGTTCACATTCTAAGGATACGGGGTAAACCATTTAAGATTGGGATGAGGAGAAATGTCTTCACCCAGAGAGTGTGAGTCTCGGGAATTCACTATCACAGAAAGCAGTTGAGGCTGTAAACATTGTGGGTTGCATTCTCCACTGCCCACCACTAGTGGGCGTTCCCAATGTGGCAGAGAATCCAGCGTTGGTCAAAAAACGGGATCGGCGCCCTCCGAGGCTCTGCTTGCCTGTTGGCGTGGGATTGAGGTTTGCACAGCAGGAGGATGCTAATGGGTCATTAAGACCCATTTGCATCCTATTGATGGGACGGCACTATGGGCGGGATTCTCTCAGCACGGGGCCGGGCCGGAGAATTTCCGCGTCCGGCACGAATCGCGCCGCACCACTCTGACACCAGGATATGATTCTCTGCAGAGCGGAGAATCGGCGCCATTGGCGCCAGCGTGGTCGGCGCGGCGCCAGTCGGGGGCCACTCTTCGCGATCCCCCTCTGATTCTCGGCCCGAGATAGGCTGAGCGGCCGTACCAAAAAACCCGAGTCCCGCCGGCGCCGTCCACGTGTGGTCTTACCCGGTGGTCCTCGGTGTGGAAGGGGCATGCGTGGACCCCGTGGCGCTCAGTTGACGCTGGAATCAGCAGCTGGAACTGCATGGGTCGCTCCAGTGCCGTGCTGGCCCCCTGTAGGGGCCAGAATTGCTGATCCTGAGGCCATGTTGACGCCGTCGAGGAAAGCGACAAAGTTTACGATGGCATCAACACTTAGCCTCAGGATCAGAGAATCCCGCCCTATATTCTCCGGTGATTCTCTGGTCGTCTAATCGAGAATTGGTGCAGGCCTTGACAAACGAGGCCCTGACACGATGGACCACCAAGGAGGTAACTCTTTCAGGGAGTTTCCCCCAAACTCCATTGGAGGGGCAGCCTCCTCTCCCACAAAGCAAGAACTGCCCTCCCGCCCCCACCAGGTATCCCCCCATGAGTGAGACCTCCACCAGAGACCCTCTAATTAGAGAGACTCCCATCAGAGATTCTCCAATTAGAGAGACCCCCACCAGAGACCCCCCAAAAGAGAGATCCTTGCTTGGAAGCCCCCCATATGGACCCCTTCCTGGGCGAGGAAATGGGGAGTCTCTGGTGGGGTCTATCTTATTAGGGGGTTGCTGAAGGGAGCCTCTCTAATCAGGGGGTCTCTCGAGGGAGTCTCTCTAATTAAGGGTTACTGGTAGGAGGTCATGGGGGCTGGGGCAGTCAGGTCCCCCCATACTGTGGGGGGGGGGGGGGGGGTGAATGATCCAGAAATGTCTAGGGGGTGGGCTGAATTGCACTGTGAACGGCTTGGCCCACTCATTGGATCTCACCATTCCCGAGGGAATCCCTTGTAATCCTCGCCATGCACAAATTTTTATGGCAAAGGATAGGGACTCATTTACTGATTTGTGCTCCCGCGGGTGTCATAATATCCACTCATGTATATAATGAGATGCAGACAGGCAGTGATTGACACACGGGATGACCAATGAACACACAACACAGAACAACCAATCACCAGACAGGACACCACCACTATAAAGCCCACAGGGCATTAAGACTCTCCCTCTCTCAGGACCCAGCTACTGAGACAGTCAGAGTGCACAAGCTAGTGAGCACTATTACCATGCGGTAGCTAGTAAGTCTGGTCAAGCCAGTAAACGGTCATCAGTTGGATTAGTAGAGTGTCAACCCACAGCTGAGCATGTACAGCAGTTCATAGTTAAATAAAACAGTGTTGGATCATCTCCTGTGTCAGACGTTTGTTCCTAGCTTCCCTGCATCCAGTTGCAGTCAACGTTGAACCAACCTGCCTAACACATCATGATGCCAGAGTGCTATTAATCCTGCCGAACCTACCTCGAGTGAATCTGCAACGAACAGCAAGCGGCCATCCAGCGAGATGGAAAACATTCAGCCTCCTCCGTAGCTCCGCATCTCCGGCAACCTCGCCGCCAATTGGAAAATCTTCAAGCAAAAGTTCCTCCTGTATATCGAGGCCTCCGACCTGGAGGCAGCATCGGATGCCAGGAAGATTGCGCTATTTCTCTCGACCGCGGGGGACCACGCCATCCATATCTACAACTCGCTTACATTTGCCGATGGCGAAGACAAGACAAAGTTCAAAACGGTTCTGCTAAAATTCGACAGCCACTGCGACATTGAAGTGAATGAGAGTTTTGAACGGTAGATCTTCCAACAGAGGCTTCAGGGTAAGGATGAACCTTTTCAGTCCTTCCTGACCCATCTCCGCTTCCTGGCGCAGTCATGTAATTATGGCTCGACGGCTGATTCCATGATCCGGGATCAGATAGTTTTCAGGGTCCACTCCGATTCCCTGTGGCAGCAGCTTCTCAAAATCAAACAGCTGGCCCTCTCCGCCGCTATCGAGACGTGCATAGTCCATGAGCGTGCCAAGAATTACTCCCACATCAGGGCAGCAGAAACTGCAAAACTGGCCTCCCATGAGGCAGAAAGGGTGCAGGCCATTGCAAAAATCCATATCGCTACAAAATTTGCTCAAGCCGAACGCCACCCCAGTGATCCATGCACCATGCCGGGTGCCGGCTCCTCTCAAGGATCATCTGAAAAAGCAGCTGCAAGACCTCCAAGACCAGGGCATCATCTCAAGGGTCACGGAACCAACAGACTGGGTTAGCTCCATGGTCTGCGTAAAAAAATCCTCTGGTGAACTCCGCATTTGCGTTGATCCCAAAGACCTGAACCGCAATATCATGCGAGAGCACTACCCAATCCCGAGCGTGAAGAGTTAACCAGTGAAATTCTTCACCAAGCTGGACGCCTCCCGTGGTTTCTGGCAAATACAGCTGGACGTGTCCAGTCGGAAGCTGTGCACGTTTAACACTCTGTTCGGCCGCTATTGCTACAACCGCATGCCTTTCGGTATCATATCAGCTTCTGAAGTATTTCATCGCATCATGGAGCAAATGATGGAGGGCATTGAGGAGGTGAGAGTCTATGTGGACGACGTCATTGTCTGGTTCACAACGGCCGAGGATCACATTCCCCCCCTTCCGACAGGTCTTTTAGCGGATTCACGAAAATGGCCTCCAGCTCAACAGGGCCAAATGCTCGTTTGGTCAATCCGCTATCAAGTTCCTGGGTGACCACATTTCACGGCACAGTGTGCAACCTGACGCCAACAAGGTGCTGGCGATCAACGCCATGAAGACCCTGGAGGACAAGAAGGTGGTCCTCCGCTTCCTCGGGATGGTAAATTTTCTCGAGAAATTCATTCCCAATTTAGCAGCCCACACCACGGCCCTCCGGCATCTCGTAAAGAAGTCAACAGTGTTCTAGTGGCTGCCCGCACATGAAAAGGAGTGGCTCGAGCTAAAGGCGAAGCTCACCACAGCCCCAGTACTGCCGTTTGACCCAACCAGGGGTACCAAGATATCTACTGACGTTAGCCAGGACGGCATTGGGGAGGGGCTCCTCCAGCGAGACGACTCCTCGTCCTGGTCTCCAGTGGCATATGCCTCCAGGATCATGATGCCGACAGAGCAACGGTATGCCCAGATCGAAAAGGAGTGCTTGGGTCTCCTGACAGGAATAGTCAAGTTTCATGACTACGTATACGGCCTGCCGAAGTTCACGGTGGAAACAGACCATAGGCCTTTAGTCCACATACTCCAGAAGGATTTAAATGACATGACACCTCGGCTACAGCGAATTCTTCTTCGTCTCCGCCGATATGACTTCAAACTCGTCTACACACCGGGTAACGAGCTGATCATCACGGATGTCCTATCCCGATCCATCACGACGCCGTGTGAACAGGGCAACTTCATCTGTCACATAGAGGCACAGGTGCAGTTGTGTGCCAGCAACCTACCAGCCACTGATGAACGAGTGGTCCAAATACGTGAAGAAACTGCCAAAGATCCTCTACTGCAGCACGTGATGCAACACCTCGCCCATGGCTGACAAAAGGGGCAATGTCCCCAGTTCTTTAACGTTAAGGATGAGTTAACGGTTGTTGAGAGAATCCTTCTTAAACTGGACAGGATCGTCATTCCTCAAAGCATGCGAGCTATGGTGCTCAGACAGATCCATGAGGGTCACCTTGGGGTCGAAAAATGTCGACGCAGAGCTCGGGAGGCGGTTTATTAGCTGGGTATCAACCAGGACATTGCTAACGCGGTCCTCAACTGCCCGACCTGCCTGATGTTTCAACCGGCTCAGCCCAAAGAAACACTGCAACAACACGAGCTTGTGACCTCTCTGTGGTCTAAAGTGGGGGTAGAACTCTTTCACGCCAATGGGTGTGATTACGTGCTCCTGGTTGACTACTTCTCCAGCTACCCAGAGGTGGTGAAATTGTCGGACCTCACGTCGAGGTCCGTCATTAAAGCCTGCAAAGAGACATTTGCCAGACACGCGATACCACTCACAGTAATGAGTGACAACGTTCCATGTTTCTACAGCCAGGAGTGGTCTGATTTTGCACGATCCTACAACTTCAAAAACATCACTTCCAGTCCCAATTACCCGCAATCAAACGGGAAGGCCGGGAAAGGGGTCCATGTCGTCAAGCGGTTGTTGTGCAAGGCTGCAGACTCAGCATCTGATTTCAACTTGGCGCTGCTGGCCTACAGGGCGGCCCCTCTGTCGACTGGTTTGTCTCCGGCACAGATGCTCATGAACCGCAACTTGAGGGCGACTGTTCCAGCCATTCACATTCACGGTGCTGCAAAAAGTGCATCGGTCCAGGGACCAGCAGAAGATCGCATATGATGCTCATGCCACTGATCTGCCTGCGCTGGCTCCCGCAGATGTTGTTCGTGTCCAGTTGCCTGAGGGAGTTTGGTCGGCCCCAGCTGTTGTTATCAGGAAGGCCGCCCCAAGGTCTTTCATTGTCCAATTGGCTGATGGCTCCATTCTACTGCGTAACAGGAGGGTGCTGCGGAGAGTTCCCCGCCCACCGCCTAACCGCATTGCTCCGCCGGTTATCATGCCTCCTCCGGACGTCGCCTGCCATGAGGCCACCGATCTGCCAGCGATCCCACCTGCCCATGACACCGCTGCAATGCCAGCAATCTTGCCTGTCCAAGTGCCGGCGTCTCCTGCTCCACCTCTGCAGTGATCGACAAGAATTCATCGCCCGCCTCAAAGACTGAATCTATAGACTTTACTCATGTAAATTTTGTTCAGTTTGCTCTGTATCTGCACGATAGACACCTTCCCATGTACATGTGTTCATTAACTCACCACTTGTACATCGTCAGGCATTTATATACCTTCACGTTCCAAAACTTATTTAAAAAAGGGGAGATGTCATAATATCCACTCATGTATATAATGAGATGCAGACAGGCAGTGATTGACACACTGGAAGACCAATGAACACACAGCACAGAACAACCAATCACCAGACAGGACACCACCACTATAAAGCCCACAGGGCATTAAGACTCTCCTGCTCTCAGGACCCAGCTACTGAGACAGCCAGAGTGCACAAGTTAGTGAGCACTATTACCATACGGTAGCTAGTAAGTCTGGTCAAGCCAGTAAGAGGTCATCAGTTGGATTAGTAGAGTGTCAACCCACAGCTGAACATGTACAGCAGTCCATAGTTAAATAAAACAGTGTTGGATCATCTCCTGTGTCAGACGTTTGTTTCTAACTTCCCTGTATCCAGTTGCAGTCAACGTCGAACCAACCTGCCTAACACATCAGCGGGGAGCATAATCCCGTGGGGAGTTAAGGGGATGGCGTGGAGGAGGCGTGTGCTTGAGTGGGGTACACTTTCCAAGGGCCGGTGCTGACTCGATGGGCCGAATGGCCTCCTTCTGCACTGTAAATTCTAGAATTCTCCCAAATGGATAATCCTGCCCGATGATTCCTCTTGTGGGAGAATCTAGAGCCAGTGGTCACTGTTTAAAAATAAGGGATCATTCATTTAAGACAGAGATAAGAAGAAATGATTTTCTCTCTGAGGATTATGAGTCTCTGGAACTCTTCCTCAAAAGGTAGTGGAAGCAGAGACTTTGAATATTTTTAAGACAGAGCTAGATAGATTCTAGATAAAGCAGGGAGGGGGGGTGAAATATTATCGGGGGTAGACAGGAATGTGGAGTTGAAGTTACCATCAGATGAGCCATGATCTTACTGTTCATATATTCATTAAATGCCACGCATTATATCAGCATAAATAGTTGTTAGTACGATAAAATCTGTGATAATGAATTCAATATCATAAAGTGCTGGCTGTAAAGACAAAATGGAGTCCTACAGAAAAATTAAAGCAGTCACAATCCTTCCAGCCCAAGCTATTTACACTTATCAAAGAGCTTGCCAAATATTAAAAACATTCTTTGGAACAGTCAAGTTATTACCAACACCGAAGGAAGCTGTACACAACTACATTATTGGATTCTCTTGTGGTCCTGAAAAACAGCTTTGTTGATCATATCAGGATTGTTGGCAAGGAATTGATATCATAAAAATTGAATTGCTCAGAAGGTCGAAAAGACTTTGTTGAAATAAAAAGCATTGTAGATAATTCTAACTTGGCCAGAGGATAAATTTGGAAAGATAGTTAAGATTATTCGGGGCAATATGTCGGTCCCAGAGTACCAGACGTCTGGCAAATTTACTTTGCGATCTTTTCTGCTGCGTCGCCTGTCAGTACAGTAAAATGAGTTGATGAAGCAGTACCAGAACCGGGCCCGTTTAGCTCAGTTGGCTAGACAGCTGGTTCGCGATGTAGAGCGACACCAATAGCGAGGGTTCAATTCCCGTACTGGCTGAGGTTATGCATGAAGTCCCTGCCTCCTCAACCTGTGCCTGAGGTGTGGCGAACCTCAGGTTAAATCGCCGTCAGTCAGCTCTCCTCTCAATGGGGAAAGTAGCCTATGGTCGTCTGGTGACTTACTAGAATTGATGCTGAACAGGATTTAGGGTTTTTGATGGGTTTGAAAAGAATTTTTCAATCGCCATTAACATTGACACATCAGCTGACTTTGTACGCTGCTTCTGGAATGGCAACCACAGTTAGCTTTCTGTGGTGAATGTATAATATAAATTCACACTGTATATCACTGTGTCCCTGTGGGCTCCATCTGTGAGCCGTTGCGCGGCTCTGCCCACAGGGGGAGATGATGAGCATGTACAGGGCTCCGCCCATGGCTCCGCCCATGGCTCCACCCACAACCAGAAGTATAAAGTGCTGCGGTCTTGCGAGCCTGCCTTCAATTCAGCTAGTCGCAGGCAGGCTCAGTTGTAAGTCGATTAAAGCCACAGTTTACTTCTACTCGTGTCCTTGAGTGAATTGATGGTCGCATCACTGTCTTTAGTTGCTGATCAATGTGTGTATTTGACAAACAAACACTTTTAACTCCTGGCTCCACAATGACAAATTGAAGGAGAATTCTTTGAGGGGTATCCCGAAGATGCCCGTCAAGGTCATTATCGGCAACAGGGTGTGACAGTGAGCAGGCTGCCTCCACCGCTGCAGCGGATGTCAGACTTGGTGGCAAGGTAAGAAAAATTAAGAAATATTAAGATCACAAAAGTGGCATGGGTGTTCACAATGATATATTTTATTTCTGTCAATGCCTCATCTGTTGAATGGTTCCCCTTCCTGATACAGGGCCATACAGGTGTAGCAGAGGCCACCCTTCCTCACATATCTCCCCATTGTGTGCTTCAGGTCATGGTGCCTCGCACCATCACATTACAGGTTTTCGCCTTTTGGTGCACATTAAGGAGATGAGCAAAGCTTCTGGCTCCAACAAAATGGTGGCTGCGCAATGCATATCTGAGACTCAAGTCAGAGGATCCTATCATGCGGCCTCATGAGTGTAGGAGTTGCAGCCTGGCTTACTCACCTGATGGTTCTGCACTGAGGAATGGTCCATGTAGGTGTTAATGTCGCGCTCCATTGGAATCAATCTCAATTGATGAATTTTTCAATGGCGTCCATGTGATGGCTGTCAGGTGAGAGTGGGCTTCATATTGTTAGGATCCCGGGACAGACCCCAACATTTGTTAGGATACTGTGCAGTTTATTAAAGAATTAATTAATGCCAAAATGTAATGTCTGCAGATGCAAAGGCCCAAGTGCAATGGGAAGTTGTGATATTCCAGATAAACAAGGGTAATGAGCGATTGTCAGACGATGCTGCTGCTGAAGCTCTCTCGGTGAGGGGAAGAGATAGAGTGGACAGGATAAAATTGTTTTACTTGGTGGAGAATTCTAGAACCAGGTGATTTGTTTCAAGATAATTGGCAGAAGATGTATGGGGGACATGAGGAGGAACTTTTTTACACAGAGGGCATTGAGTGTCTGAAATTCGCTGCCCGGGTTGGTGGTGGAGGCAGAGACCCTAAACTCTTTTAAAATGTACCTGGATCTGCTCCTTAAGTGCTCTAAGCTACCGGGCTATGGACCGGGTGTAGGAAGGTGGGATCACCTTCTGTCCATCTATAGCAGGATTCCGTTGATCAGCATTAGGTTGTCTTTGACGTTGTAGAATTGAGGACATTGCCCTTTCGGCCACCCATTGTTGAGGTTGTGGATGACTCGCTGCAACAGGGGGTCTTTGGCCGTCTCTTCTCTGATGAGAATGAGTTTTTCGTCTGTTGCGGGGAGGTTGCTTGCGCACATTTGTACCTGCGATTCAATGTGCTGGATAATCTCCAGTGGCTCACTCGGTGAGGTGACGGAGCAGGACAATGCATCTGCAATGATGAGCTCTTTGCCAGGATTGTACACCAGATTGAAATCGTACCTCTGGAGTTTGAGCAGACTTCTCTGCAAACGGTGCGTCATGTCATTCAGGTTCCTTTGGATGATGTGAACCAGAGGCCTGTGATCTGTTTCAACGTTAAATGTTGGCAGGCCGTAGACGTAGTCATGGAATTTGAGGATGCCGGTGAGAAGACCTAAACACTCCTTTTCAATCTGCTCGTACCTGGTCTCCGCCAGTGTCATTGCCCATGACGCGTATGCTACTGGGACCCATGATGATGTGTCGTTTTTCTGTAGCAGTACCGCTCCAATGCCATCCTGAGTCGCATCAGTCGAGATCTTAGTTTCTCGATCTGGGTCAAAGAATGCGAGGGCGGGTGCAGTGGTGAGTTTGGCGTTCAGCTCCAACCACTCTGTCTGGTGTTCCGTCTTCCACTCGAAGGCGGTTGATTTCTTGATCAGTTTTCTCAGGGACGTTTTGTGTGTGGCCAAATTCGGGATGAATTTGCCTCGGACGTTTACCACTCCAAGGAAGCGCGGTACTGCTTTCTTGTCCTCGGGGACTTTCATTGCCTCAATGGTTTTTAATTTGTCCTTGTCTGGGCGTACACCATGTTTCGATATCTGATCACCCAGGAACTTCAGCGTGGATGACCCAAAGCAGCACTTGGATTTGTTTAGCTTGAGGCCATGCTCATGGATGTGTCGGAATACTCTCTTTAGGCGCGATACATGTTCCTCCGGAGATTATGACATCGTCAACGTAGACACGAACCCCGTCTATTCCTTCCATCATCTGTTCCATGATGCGATGGAATATTTCTGATGCCGAGATGATGCCAAATGGCATTCGGTTGTAGCAGAAACTGCCAATAGGCGTGCTGGATTCTTCGAGTTGAATTTGCCAGAATCCTTGGGATGCGTCCAGTTTTGTGAAGAAGCGCGCGTGTGCCGTTTCGCTTGTGATTTCTTCCCTTTTTGGGTTTGGGTAATGTTCCCGCATAATGTTTTTGTTTAGATCCTTGGGGTCAATGCAGATTCGTAGGTCCCCCGAAGGCTTCTTAACGTACACCATCGAGTGATCCAGTCGATTGGTTCAGTGAACTTAGAGATGATGCCTTTCTTTCGTAGGCTTGTGAATTCTGCTTTCATTCGATCCCTCAGTGGAGCAGGAACTCTCCTTGGTGGGTAGATCACTGGTTTTGCGTCAGGCCGCAGTAGAATTTTTTACTCGTATGGAAGTGTGCCTATTCCGCTGAAGACATCTGGGTATTGGGCCAGTACGTCATCGATGTTGGCCTGAAGATCCTGATGAGACGGCATCATGGTGTAGACCCTTTGGATGAGGTTCAGTTGCTTGCAGGCTTGCGGACCTAGCAGGGACACCCTGAATGGTTGGACAATCTCAAATCTCAGGCTTGTCTCTATGCGTTGGTTGGATACCGTCAGATGGCAGGACCCCAGTGCCGTAATTGCATTGCCATTGTAGTCCTGGACTTGGCAAGCAGCTGGAAGGATTTTGGGAGCCTTCTTGATATTCGTGAAGTCCAACTTCGAGATCAGGCTGGTGGAGGCACCTGTGTCCAGTTTGAACTGGATGGGGCATCAGTTGACATCCATCCTCGGAATCAACGGCAAGGATTGATTGGACTTGCGATGTGTCCGGTGTGACGTATTGGCACTTCGTGATGATGCCTACTCGGTATGTTTTATCCAGGTAGTCATTGTCTGGATCTGTTGCACTACCTTGATCAGAGTCATGCGTTTGGTTTTGCACACTTCTTATGCGGTTCTGTTTGAACTGTGGTCGCTGACTCCTGAATTGTGGTGCAGATCTGCACAGGGCTGCATAGTGGTTGTGTTTCCCACACTGGAGACATTGTTTGCCTTTTGCAGGGCATTTTTTTCTGAAGTGGGTTTGCACACGTCATGACATCGTGTTCCGTGCGTCGTCACGCGTGTGCGGTGCGGTTCTCGGCCAATTCGTATTCCCGGTCATACTGTGCATGTGCCGGGCCCTGGGAGGAGTGCGCAAAATGGCTGCCATCGGAGATGTGGAGGTGCTGCATCCGGGAGATGGCCTGAACACTCTCCACCTCGTGGGAGGTTTGTTTTTCATTCTCAGCATTTTTGTATCGTGAGTAGCGATTTTTAGAATGTTCATTTACAGTGCTCGTTTCAATCGCAATCTTTAAGGTCATGTGTTTGATTTTTAGCAATTGCTCTCGCAGAGGATCAGAGTGGATTCCAAAAATGATTTGGTCTCTGATCATGGAGTCAGTTATGTCACCGAAGTTGCAGGATTGCGCTAGCTGTCTAAGGTTAGTGAGATATCTATCGAAGGATTCATCTTTACCTTGCATCCTTTGTTTAAAGATGTAGCGCTCAAATATTTAGTTCATGTCAACCTCGCAGTGGCTGTTGAATTTTTTCAGGATAGTTTGGTATTTTGTTTTGTCCTGCCCTTCTGTGTATTGAAAC
This sequence comes from Scyliorhinus canicula, assembly GCF_902713615.1. Taxonomy (NCBI): domain Eukaryota; kingdom Metazoa; phylum Chordata; class Chondrichthyes; order Carcharhiniformes; family Scyliorhinidae; genus Scyliorhinus; species Scyliorhinus canicula. The sequence continues at coordinate 27,375,438 of NC_052155.1, forward strand.
GAGTTGAAGATCCCTATCGCGTGGTCACCCGCAGTGGTCAGTAGGAGAGCTATCTTCCGAGCATCGGTCACGCCGGTCAAGTCGGATGCTTCTACATATAGTTGGAATTTTTGTTTAAACGAACGCCAGTTAGCATGAAGATTACCGGTGGTCCTGAGTTGATGAGGAGCCTGTATCTTGTCCATTGTGCATGGATTTGGTAGCTGTTTGTCTGAGTTTGTCTCTGACCTTGAGTTGAACTAGGTAGATTGAGTAGCCACTTCTGTACCATGTGTTGTTATGTTACTTTGAGTAACATAAGCCGCTACTTGGTGTAGGCATTGCTGAAGGATACTCCAGACCTTGAGGTAAGTTGAACGTATTTATTGAGCGTTTAACAAAGCTCGCAAATGAGTTCTGCGCTCTACTAATCTGACTCTAGTAACACAGTATACTCTACTAACTATATGAGCTTGCTCTAGACTACGTGCTATGGTGTGACAGTGCTGTTAACCACACATGTCTTGCTCTCTAGGTTTCTGCCGGTCGAAGAGGCAAGGCCTGTGTGCCTTGTCATTTTTATAGTGGTTGTGTGTTGCCCACTTGTGGCGATGCCACCTCTGGGTGTCCTGATTACCCATTGGTTGTGTCCTGTTCTGATGACCCATTGGTTACATGTCTGCATATCGTTGCAGCTTGGTTTTGAACTGCTTCATTGGATTGACTGGCAACATGGTGTTGGTCAGATTTTACTATGAGATCAGTTACAGCCCTCGCCCCCATTATCACCATTGAGGTCCTCCGATCATGTTCGAAGAACATAATGTGCAGGTTTCCTCCCTTCAATCACTTTCCTAACCCACCTATAATTCTGGATTTAATCGTGATTGTTGTTGTCCTCCCCCCTGAACTGTTTGATATTGATGGTCTGATGCCCCATGTAGACCTGACCTCTCCATCTTGACACACTGTGCACAGTGATGTGCCGAGAAACAGTGATGTGCCGTGAACACTCCCACCATAAGACCATTGAGCTCCCCACCCCCACCCCACTATTATGTTACCTGTTACTCATTTACAGGCTGCAGATGCCTGTCCTGCATGTGGCTATGGCATCTGCATCACAGTACCAGTCCAACAGCCCCCAGGGCTGATGTATATGACAGATTGACCGCACCCAGAATACAATGCTGGGCTTGACTAACACAGGACGGGCTGGCATTGCAACCCTTCCACTCCCTGTATAGCCCCAGGACAGGCTCACCAAGTACAGTCCTATAAATTGGTGCGCAATTGCCTGAAAGAATCTATGCTTTCTGGTCTTGACTAATATCCAGCCCCCTCCCCCACCAGTCGCGTGTCTCTGTTCACCTTCCCACCCCAGTCACATGACTTTGTATAACCTCTCCATCCAGTCCTGTGCCTTGGTGCATTCTCTCCTTGCGTCTTGCGTCTCTTTGTAACCTCTCCCCCACCCCAGTCTTGTGTCTCTGTGGACTTTCCCCTGACATGCGTCTCTGTTCATTAGATATTGTTTCAGCTTGGTAAGATGATGTAATTAATTGGAGGGGCTAAGGTACCAGGCATTCTGCAGAAAAGCTTTCGATTGGGATGTGAGCAGAAGCCAAGCATCATCTCTCACTGCAGTTCAGTCAAAGAAGTGTCTGCAGACAGATTAGCAGTGTGGCTGGAAGGTGAGCTGAGATTAGCTCCTGAAGAAATACAGCCAGAGTTTCTGCATGTTCTGACCAGCATTCAGGTCTTTTCTTTAAACCAGTCTCAAAGAACACGTCTGTAAAGCAAAGCTGAGGAAGGAGCAGTGCTCTGAAAGCTAGTATTTGAAACAAACATGTTGGACTTTAACCTGGTGTTGTAAGACTTCTTACTGTGCTCACCCCAGTCCAACGCCGGCATCTCCACATCGTGAAAGATATTGGCCGGTTTCTCTCAAATCCCGGCCAAGTGTTGACGGTGGCGTCAAAACGGGCGCGAGTGACGCCGGCATCAACGGACCTCCAGACCCAGACATTCTCCCCGTCCTTGGGGACTAGAACGGCGGCGGAGTGCTGTGTGCTGCTCCGGCGGCAAAGGCCAGCCCGCCACGGCCGGCACAGGTCCGCGCATGCACGCCATGGCCGTCTCCACGCCGGCCCACGGGCAACATGGCGGAACCCTACAGGGCCCCAGAGGAACATAGGGCCCTCCCCCGGAATTAGCACGCACGCCAATTGGTTGCCGTGGAGGCCCCCCCCCCCCCAGAGTCCGCTCACCCCGCCATCTCCTCACCAGGACGGCCCCGCAGCCAGAACGGTGAGTCCCCGCCGGGTATGACCAGGTGCAAACGACGCCGGCGGGACGCGGCGGCCCATCGAGCGTGTGGGGGCCGCTTTCAATGGCCCCTGACTGGCGCCGCGGTGAATGCGCCGGTGCGATTGGCGCCGATTCTCCGGTCGTCGGAGCAGCGAGGCGGGATTCGCGCCCCCCCCCCCCCCCCCCCCCCCCCCCCCCCCACCCCCGGTGATTTTCTGAACCTGGGCGGGCTCGGAGAATCCCGGCCATTATGGCACTATTTCAAAGATGGGAAAGGATAGCTCTCTTCTGGCTAATATTTGTCCCTCAAGCAACATAGCTAAAAAACACATTATTTAGAAATTACCACATCGTTGTTTGTGGGAGTTGACAGTGACGACACTTCTGAAGTACTTCATGATCCTAAGGTCATGAAAGGCACTGTAGAAATACAAGTCTAGCTTTTATTTTTTTTTCTCCACAGAGAAGCACCTCATCAGTCACATGTGGAAGCAACTAATAAATAAGCTAGAAAACGCGAGGAAGTAAAGCAAACAATAGTAACAGCACTGAAGAAAGGAATTAGAAAAGGGTTAGCTGAAGGTGAGACACTAGGCAGAATCTTATCACCTTCGGCCCTGCCGGAATAACAGAATGATTTTCGGGTCTGGAGCTCATTTCCTTATCCCCTCTAGGCCTGATTTTAACACATTGAAACATATCCAAGGAATCAACATTTAAATTGGGATAGATCTTTGCCAATGATTTTCCATGTATGCCATCTGGTTATTGACCCACTCACCAGAGAGAATAATATTTCCCTATCTGCTTTATTAAAATCTCTTATAATTTTGAAAACCTCATTAAGGTCACCCCAGAACTTTCTCTGTTCCAAGGAGAACAGTCCAAACATTACTAACTGTTGAACCATCAATCGAACGCGAGACGAGTTGCTGTACAAAAGTTAGGCTTTAATAAGCTAGAAGTAAGCCCTGCGGTCGACTACAGTAAATGGACGACCGCCGGGTGTTCTGGTTATTTATACCTCGCTCTGGAGGCGTGGTTAAATCAGCCTCTCGACCAATCGGAGAGCCGTCACATGACTGGTCTCAACCAATCGGTCGAGAGGCACATGACCGACCAGGGCCAATGGTAAGCCGGTGTTCTGCACCAATGGCAGACAGCTATGCAAATCATACCACCACACTAACCTCATTGAACTCCATCGGCCATGCTTTGCCTTCCTGTCACCATTATTCTAAAATGCACATCACTCTCTACTGCCAAGTTTAATCTACAGACCATTCTGGATATATAATACTGCATCCCACACCCAAGGCTATGCCATTTATATAATGGAAAAATGATCTTTTGAGAACACTATTACAACCCATTTCCCAGCCCGAGAAACACCCACACCTCACAACATTTTGCTTCCTGTCACTGAGTCAATTTTTCATTCATAATGCCACTTTCTTTTTATTTCCATCGGCTTCCATCCTCTTAATAAGCTTCCTGTATGGCACTTTGTCATTTGCCTTCCAAATGTCCATAGGTACAACTTATATACCACTACTTTGATCAAGTTTCCTCCTATGCCACAGAATCATTGAATTTACAATGCAGAAGGAGGCAATTCAGCCCATCGAGTCTGCACCGCCCCATGGAAAGAGCACCTTACTTAAACCCCACCCCTCCACCCTATCCCCCTTTATCCACATAACCCAGTAACCCCACTTAACCTTTTCTGGACACTCAGGGCAATTTAGAATGGCCAATCCACCTAACTTGCACATCTTTGGATTGTGGGAGGAAACTGGAGCACCCGGAGGAAACCCACGCACACACGGGGCGAGCGTGCAGACTCCGCACAGACAGTGACCCAAGCCGGGACTCGAACCTGGGACCCTGGAGCTGTGAAGCAACTGTGCTAATCACTGTGCTACCAAGCTGCCCAAATTCAATCAAGTTAGTCAGGCTCGCTTTGCTGTTAACATATCCACCCACCTTGCCTTAGCTAATCCATTTCCTTCCAAATGAAAAGATTATTTTGTTCCTGATAGTCATTTCCAACAACTTCCCCACAAGACAGGCTGACTGGCCTGTTTTATCCCCTTTCACCTTTCTGAATGGTGGTGTAAAATTAGCATTCGTCTGGCCCCTTGTCACTTATTTCTTTCTCCAAAGACTTTGGAAACATTGTGGCCAATGTCTCTGCTAATTTTACCTTTGGTTCTTTCAGCAAACTTGAATATATTCCATCCAGCCGAAGTAATCTGCCAAATTTCAGTAATGCCAAGCTTTTTGTCCGTCCACTCTATCTATTTCTATACTGTTCGTAGCATTCTCTCCTCTTTTGGAGTGTCCTTAACATTATCTGTTTTGTTTGTGAAGACAAATATAAAAAATTAATCTAATCCTTTAATCATGTCCTTTGTCTCTACACGGAGACTTACCTAGCGGCAGCACGGTAGCATGGTGGTTAGCATAAATGCTTCACAGCTCCAGGGTCCCAGGTTCGATTCCCGGCTGGGTCACTGTCTGTGTGGAGTCTGCACGTCCTCCCCGTGTGTGCGTGGGTTTCCTCCGGGTGCTCCGGTTTCCTCCCACAGTCCAAAGATGTGCGGGTTAGGTGGATTGGCCATGCTAAATTGCCCGTAGTGTCCTAAAAAGTAAGGTTAAGGGGTGGGGGTTGTTGGGTTACGGGTATAGGGTGGATACGTGGGTTTGAGTAGGGTGATCATTGCTCGGCACAACATTGAGGGCCGAAGGGCCTGTTCTGTGCTGTACTATTCCATGTTCTATGTTCTAGACCAAACCTTCCCCTAATTAACCGCTTTATAGAGGAAGAGCTATATAAAAGTTGTTTTTTTTTTCAAGTATTTTTATTCAGATTTTAACATTTTAACATTTACAACACGTAACATTACAATGTAGAACAAAAACAAAACCACAAACCCACCCTCCTAACTCCCCAATCAACTACCCCACCTTGCTCCCTCCATCTCCCCAAGCACTTGACGGCAACCAGTTCCTTGAAATGTAATGTAAAGAACCCCATCTCTCATGGAACCCCACATCCCCACCGCACCCCACTCCCCCAGAGCAAATTTCACCGTTTCTAAGTACAAGAACTCCGTTAGATCCCCCAGCCACACCGAGGCACAGGGTAGAGAAGCTGACCTCCACCCCAATAAAACCCGCCTACAAGCGATTAACGAGGCGAAGGCCAAAACATCTGCCCCTGTTCTTGTCTGCAACTACGGCAGCTCTGACACCCCGAATATGGCCCTCAGGGGACTGGGCTCTAAGTCCACATGCAAGTTCGCCTACATGGTACTGAAGAACGACTTCCAGAATTTCTCCGTCTTAGGCAGGACCTGAACATGTGGACATGATTGGCTGGGCTCCTCCCACACTGCTCACAAATATCCACCACCCCCTCAAACAACCAGCTCATCCTCGACCTTGTGGGCTCTGTGTACTATCTTTCGCTGTATCAACCCCAGCCTCACGCACATGGTTGAGGCATTCACCTTCCTCGCCTCCTCCCTCCACAACCCCTCCTTCAGTGCCGTCCCCAACTCCTCCTCCCACTTAGCCATCACCCCTCCACAGACACCTTGTCCTCCTCCAAAATCCTCCCATAAATTGTCGAGATGACCCCCCCCCCCCAACCACATCGCCAACAACACCCCCTCCAGCAACAAGGTTGGTGCCACCGAAAAAGTGGGAAAAACCTTTTATGTGAAATCCCGCACCTGCATGTACCTATAAACCTCCCCTCGCTGGACCGCAAGGAACTTCAGAGAGTCGTGAATACCGCCCAGTCCATCACATGAACCTGCCTCCCATCCATGGACTCCATCTACACCTCCCGCTGCCTGGGGAAAGCGGGCAGTATAATCAAAGATCCCTCCCACCCAGCTTACTCACTTTTCCAACTTCTTCCATCGGGCAGGAGATACAGACGTTTGAGAACACGCACGAACAGACTCAAAAACAGCTTCTTCCCCACTGTCACCAGACTCCTAAATGACCCTCTTATTGACTGATCTCATTAACACTACACCCTGTATGCTTCATCCGATGCCAATGCTTATGTAGTTACATTGTATATCTTGTGTTGCCCTATTATGTATTTTCTTGAATTTTGTTTAATTCCCTTTTCTTCCCATGTACTGAATGATCTGTTGAGCTGCTTGCAGAAAAATACTTTTCACTGTACCTCGGTACACGTGACAATAAACAAATCCAATCTAATCCAATAAAGAACGATTTTGGTAAAAAGACTGGTAGGCACTGAAATAAAAATAAAAACCACGTCAAAATATTCCTTTTGTATAAATGTTTATTTATACGTAATTATGTTACTTCTATCTTGCTCCTAACTATTTTTAATGTGTGCATTACCTGGACCAGGATGTTTAACCTTTGATTAATTTATCAATTATCACTCCCTTTTCTATCTCAAACACCTCTGTAAGAATTTTGATCTTATTTTCGAATGTCATTAATCTCACTGGTAAATACTGAAGCAAAATAATAAGTTCTTGCTGTGGACCCAGATTCTCCAGCATTCTTCAGCAGCGACCACCTCTCTCGGTGGGGATGTTTTGGCATGAGAGCTACTGGCCCTCTGGTTGGGCCAACAACACCAGGAGCCTGCCTGTCATCCAGGGGCTGGTTTAGCTCACTGAGTTAAATTGCTGGCTTTTAAAGCAGACCAAGCAGGCCAGCAGCACGGTTCGATTCCCGTACCAGCCTCCCTGGACAGGCGCCGGAATGTGGCGACTAGGGGCTTTTCACGGTAACTTCATTGAAGCCTACTTGTGACAATAACCGATTTTCATTTCATTAATTGGATTGCAGGTCAAATTGTAAAATTCAGCCCTTACCCAAAAAATGAGAAGAATGAAGAACGTGTTCTCACCAGGAATAGTTGAGGAAAATAGCCTCAATGCATTTAAAGAGGAAACTAGGTAAACACAAGGTGGAACAGAATAGAAAGATATGCTGACTGGATTAGATGAGCAGAATGGCCCATATTTGTGCTGGACATTTGATGTAGATGAATAATAAGAACATAAAAGCTCGGAGCAGGAGTAGGCCATCTGGCCCTGTGAGCTTGCTCCGCCATTCAATGAGATCATAGCTGATCTGGAATGAAATGATCTTTGCAGTTACGCTCGTGGTTTCAGAATAAGGAGATTGCCAGCGGCCCCGTTACTTGGAGGGCCGAAGGGCCTGTTCCTGTGCTGTATTGTACTCGGCCATTGACAAAGTAACTGAGGGCTGGATCTGTGTGGAAGAAACAATTTTTCATTCAAGTTACTTTTATAACTTGAATTTCGGCTGCATAACCAGCTGATCAATGACACAGCTTTAGAAAACTGGTTGCAATAATGGCTGCCTGTTTCCCACACAAAGGGCTTGCAACAGGAACATTGTGTCCTCATCGCTACCTCGGAGACAGAACACAGTGGCATCAGCTTCCAGATCCAAACCTTGATTAAACTGGGAACTTCAATAAGAATCTCAAAATCCAGCTGTTCATAAACTCAAAATGTTCCCAAATTTCTGAATATTCTTGTCATTTATTGATGACCATTGCTTCAGTTGCCTCATCGCTGAATTTCCATTATCATTTCAGCTACTTTAGGGTGGGTGCCGAAGTTACCAAGAAACTTTTATTTTGAAAGTAGCAGCATCAACGTTATGCCACCAATGCCAAACCTGTGTTGTTGGGCAATGCACGGAAGATATATCGAGGGACAACTTTCTTTTGACCAGTTTGCTTGCTGAAAGTCTGAATCGACCCAGGAAAACAACACCAGGCCATTTGGCTCCTGCAGCGACCATATTGGGGTTATAATAATACGGAAAGCAGTAATCAAAGCATTTATTATGCGTGTGTGGGGAGATGGGGAATGTGAGATTCAGGGGAAATTATCATAACAAATAGCGAGGAGAAACTGAAAACAAATGGAACTGCAACACATACTTGCCGTGGGATTTTCTCCCAAGGCAGGTTTTACGGGCTGGCATAGACATTTGAAATGTTTGGTACAGTTGAATTTCTTTAATTCCAGTATTTTCATGCCTATGAGGGAGATAACACTAAAACAGAAATAGGACAGAGAGGACTATCTTGAAGACAGGACCTCCTGGTATGACTGAAGTTTGATTCGAGAAGCAGAATCGCAGAATTGTTACACGGAGAAAGTGTACAGAAGGAGGCCATTTGGTCCACCGTGCCTGCACCGGCTTGTCAAATGAGCACCAAGACTGAGTGTCGTTCCCCTGCCTTTACCCTGTAGCCCTGCACATTGTTTCTATTCAAGTAATTATCTATTGCCCTCACACATGTGTCAATTGAACCTGCCTCCACCACACTTACAGACAGTGCATTCCAGACCCCGGGGCTAACTGAATAGGTCCTACCCTGATCTGATCTATCAAAATGCATCACCTCACATTTATCCAAATTAAACTCCATCTGCCATTCATCGGCCCACTGGCCCAATTGGTCAAGATCCTGTTACAATCTTATATAACCTTCTTCACTATCCACTATGCCACCAATCTTGGTGTCATCTGCAAACTTACTAATCATGCCTCCTACATTCTCATCCAAATCATTTATATATATAACAAATAACAGTGGACCCAGCACCAATCCCTGAGACACACCGCTGGTCAGAGGCCTCCAGTTTGAAAAACAGCCCTCCACAACCACCCTTTGACTTTGGTCACCAAGCCAATTTTATATCCAATTGGCTACCTCGCCCTGGATTCCGTGAGATTTAACCTTTTGCAACAACCTACCATGTCGGGGTACCTTGTCGGGGAAGCCAGATTCTCCAGTTCCCTCAGCCGGGGTTCCCCTCGCCGTGAATTGGTGCAGGCATTTTCAAGCGTGCCCCCAAAGTCCATCAGAAGGCCCCCTCCCCCCACACGCAAATCCGGCCCTCCCAGTCCCCCATCAGACCTCCACCACAGAGACCCCCCCATCATACCCCCTATCTGACTCCCGATCAGTGATCCCCCCAACAGAGACCCCCCAACAGTAACCCCCATCAGACCCTCACCAGCGACCCCCATCAGATACCCCTGCCTGCACGCTGACGTCCAGGCAACAGGGTGCAAAATCACTGCATTTTCACTTCCCTTTCCCCACATCTGCTGCTTCAGACCAAAGTGTTTAAAGCAGCAGCTGTTTGAAAGCCCAGTACACTTCATAGGGCTTGAAGTCCCTTGACAGCCTTTAAAATGCAAATCTTCCATTTCACTTCACACAGCAATACATTGCATTAGCCAGTGATTGGCAGTTTTAATACTCCAGAGGCAGCTGCTTAGTAGATTGTTGATCTATTTTCCCTTCACGCTTGATTGTATCTCGCTTACTCTGCTTTGATGCTAACCACAATATTTATAAACACTCTTTAAACACCGGGCGCGATTCCCATTGCAATTCTCCCATACGTATCATTCTTGTGGAGCCAGGGTGAAACCCACTGATACAGTGATGTGTGGGACCTGGAGATGCCAGCAAGCATGGCCTCACAGAGATTGGGGTTCCCTTTTTAAAGGACACCCCAATCTCAAAGTGAGAGTGCTGTCGCCCCCCCCCCCCCCCCCCCCACATGCCCACACTAAGGATCTCTGACATCGGGCCATTGGGGCCCTCCCAAAGGTTCTCATTTCGGGCCCACCCCCTCCTAGGGGCCCCCATCAGGCCCCCCAATGGCCCTCCCCGCAGGTGAATGACATAATTCCATGAGGTTGTCAAATGTCTCCCCTTCATGCTTCCCCCGCCCATTAATGGCCACCCTCACCTCAATCCCCTCCCCTTCTTACCCCCTTCATCCCCCGTCCCCTTCATGCTCGCCCCTTCATGGCCCCCCTCGCTCCTCACTTCATGCCCCCTTCATGGCCACATCTCCTTCTTGCACAAACCTCCTTCCAGGCCCCACCTCTTGGCAGTGCCAACATGGCACCCTGCAGTTCCAACCTCCAATGGACTCTGTGACCCCGCCCCCCAGCATGATCATTGCTTCTGGTCTCCCTTGGTGGAGACCAGTAATGAGTATCACCGGTCTCAGCTGTGCCGGCAGGCTCAGAGAATCCTGGCAGCTGGCAGAATCCCACATTAAACTCACCAAGGATATCTAAATACTTATTTAAATATGCTTAAATATTTAATACGTATGCTTATCTGGTTTACTCCCAGTGAGGTCATGAACCAGATTGCATCAGGTGTCATGGGCCGGGGGCATCAACCTCCCTTCGCGTTTGGTGTCCGACGTGACCTCATTTCGGTGCTCTCCCACTATTCTCCCAAAATAGCGGGATGTATGCGCAGTGCAACTTGACAGGAGAATCACTTCCTAAATCTAAAAGTGGCTTGAGCCTCTTGCCTGTGGCCTAGAATCGACATTAACAATGTAGTCATTTTTGGGCCTGAACCCAAACTGTCCCCTCACCATTTACAAGCGGTTGCCACCAAATTACATAAAATTCGATAACCGAAATTGTCAATACACAATTGACAATAAATAGGGCGACTGAGTAAGTGCAATGAATAATACTGTGATCCAAACACTTAGGTGAGTAAAGTGACTTTATTTGAAGGAGGTGGAATCTCACTGTCTGGACTTTGGCTTTGTGACTGTAAACTCACGGGGCAGTTTTCCTTGAATGAGTTGAAGATCTCAGATGTTGAAAATGTGGAGTTTTTGCTCCTGGGTCAGGCATTTCGCACATCATTGTCACAAAACCAAAATCCTAAATTTATTTTCCCCACTGACTTGGTGAAATTGCCCAGTAAAAGGAATCGAACTAGCAAGACCATGATGTATTGCTTGAGGCTGCAAGTAGTGGAGCATCATATTATCGGGATCCTGACCTCACAATACAGTTCTGTACAGTGACAGCTCTAATTCAGCTGGTTGGAGCAAAATGTTTGCAAATTCAAAATCCCTGATAAACAAAATGTTTTCTTCATAATCTCTTCCATCAGTTAATGGCTGAGATAACTCAAATTAATTTGAACCTTGCAATCATAGCATTCAAATCAAGTGTTTCCTGAATGAAGGGAAATGTACCTTTCCATAAGTACCGGCTTGTTTAATTTCAACATGCTGAAATATTTTAAAACTACTATTCAAAGTTATGTGTAGCTGTGTCTTGTTTATATTGTTTAATGAAATATGAACGCATGTCTCATGGGCCTTTATTTTACTTGATTTCATACTGATATGTTTGTAAGCCATGTGCTCATGGTTTATATGTCACGTCTGCAATTGTCATGTAATATGTGGAGAAACTAAGAGACAACGTCATCACTGATGTCTTCGAGACAAAGTGAGGCTGGAAGATCGCTGGTAGAGAGGTCAAGCAGCTGGAAGACATATTAGATGAGTCAGGTTCCACATGACATTACCCAACTCTCCCTCACTCTTATCTCTTTCTATCCCTCCACTATCGCTGATTTGTCATGCTACTCGCTTGGATGAACTTCCAGTTCTTCCATTGATCTGCAGGGAAGGCTGACGCCATTGGCTTTAGACCCTGACACAAACTCAGTCAAAATGAATTGCTGCTTGCTTACTATATTGAATTGGATTTGCCATTAACCCATCCATGCTACAAACCTGTGTATGTTTTCCTGTATTTTTGGTGCAATCTTCCACTTTATTAGCTGGAACCCCCATATTGTTGTCATCTTCAAATTTTGGCAATGTATCTCTAATTCAAATCCTGAATCCAAATCATTTATGTATATGGTTCGCAGTGTTGGTTTTCTGTGGGAGTGATGTGAGATAGAGAATGACGGACTGGAAACTATAATAGCAGATTGCAAAGGAGTGGAGAAGAATGGAATGCAAATTAGTTCAATGCAGTCAAAAGAAGAAATTGGAATAATAATAATCTTTATTAGTGTCACAAGTAGGCTTACATTAACACTGCAATGAAGTTACTGTGAAAATCTCCTGGTCACCACACTCCGGCACCTGTTCGCGTTCACTGAGGGAGAATTCAGAATGTCCAATTCACCTAACAAGCACGTCTTCCGGGACTTGTGTGAGGAAACCGGAGCTCCTGGAGGAAACCCACGCCGACACGAGGAGAACGTGCAGACTCCGCACAGACAGTGACCCAAGCTGGGAATCGAACCCAGCATGCAGACATTAGGTATCCAACACATTAATGGGATTTACTCTGACCCTATTAACCAGGGCTGTCAGGCATTGCCTCAGAACTCCAGAAATGAGTGCCCAATGAAGAAACTATAAAGAAGAACTAAAATGCTCCAGTTTCTCAAATAAAGGAGCCTTAACCAGGAACAAACAAACACAGTGGTACGACTGAAACAACATTGAAGTTTCAGTCTCACCAATCTTGGCTTGTGGTGTTTGACAAACATTCGGCATTCTGTGTCGCCTGGCCACATTTCCTCTATTTCCCTTCATGCAAATTACTTTTGGCCTGTTTTATTCTCCGGTTACAGATAAAGAGACAGCGGTTCAGTCTCCCATTACTGGCATTACTTCCAGTTTTGCTCACAGTCCAAAATAGTAAGAAAAAGCCCCTGTAAAGCTCAGTACTAACACAAAGAGCATGTTAAAGAAACATGAGGAGATTGTATCTATTATTGAAATATGTTTTAAAAAATCATTCTTTCAGTGGATTGGAAAGACCCAGATATACTTCCACCATTCACACTCAATTGCGACAGCAACATCCCAGAAACATCTGGATGACCAGTTAACCTTTTCCGGCAATCAATTAAGGGATGAATATTGGCCTAGACACCAGGAACATTCCCACTTACATTTCAGCACTGCCTCAGTACTGAAGCCTCAACCTGGCTTACGTGTACGTATCCCTGAAACAGGATTCAAACACGCAAACTGCTGATCCAGGAGTGGTACCAATTAAACCAAACAGAAAACATCCTGCCTTCCCATACCTCACAGCCTCGACCAAAACAAATATAACGGAGTGGGGGGGGGGGGGGGGGGGGGGGGGGACAGATAAGAATACTAAAGGGAATATAAGTAATTTAAAATGAGTCTCAACACAAGTAGATTATTGAAATAATCTGGCAGGGCAGCATAACCTTTCATGAAAAGGGACTGCAGATTAAATAAAATGACGGAGGCAAGTGCCCTGCAGTAAATTTAAACATCAGCAATCGTATAGCTTTTTCCCCTAATCCCATTGACCTGAGCAGTAAAAATGTCATAAGAAAGATAACATCAAATTAAATATGCAACTTTATGAGGGTACAATTCTCAGCAAAAACCGCATTGTCATTATCATTCTAATGAGATCTGCAGGGTTGCATAATTGTGTCCAAACTGTTCCTGGTCACGGTTCAGATCTCTAAGGCCCGCAACAGAAAGGATTCCTCAGATTACATGAGAATTCCGGAACCAATCTACCAGAGGGAATTTGGGAAAAAAGGGAAAGTGGCCATGGAGCGGAAGACCTCTGATTTGTTATTGTGCAGCCTGTAGGAAGTGGCAGCATTAGGGTCGGTGCCTCCTTAGGAACATACAACACAGGAACAGGAATAGGTCCTCAAGTCTAGTTGATCATTTATTTAGATCATGGATAGTTTGTAGATTGCCAGTAGGGGGTGGGCAGTTTGGACACATGTAACCCCCTCTGTGATACATACCTGCCGCACTAGAGGGTGTGGGCTCTGGGTTGGGAGTAACAGCGGATCTTTTCCATCTGATGGAGGATGATGCCAACCTTCTGGCCCATAGGGGGCAGCAGGGTAGCATGGTGGTTAGCATAAATGCTTCACAGCTCCAGGGTCCCAGGTTCGATTCCCGGCTGGGTCACTGTCTGTGTGGAGTCTGCACGTCCTCCCCCTGTGTGCGTGGGTTTCCTCCGCGTGCTCCGGTTTCCTCCCACAGTCCAAAGATGTGCGGGTTAGGTGGATTGGCCATGCTAAATTGCCCGTAGTGTCCTAATAAAAGTAAGGTTAAGGGGGGGGTTGTTGGGTTACGGGTATAGGGTGGATACGTGGGTTTGAGTAGGGTGATCATGGCTCGGCACAACATTGAGGGCCGAAGGGCCTGTTCTGTGCTGTACTGTTCTATGTTCTATGTTCTCTGTGATGAGCTCTGGTGCTCCGCATCATATGGCAATGTGTGAATCCTGCCATGGGTAGCACTTTCCACCATTCACCTGCATGCGAGCGGTTGCTATGAATCCCTGGGGTGGCGGAAATGGGGACGGTTGGGGGAGGGCGGAGGGCGGAGGGGGGGGGGGGGAACACAGAAAAATACAGTATTAGACAGTTACAGGGGATAGGTGGTTGGTAGCGTCAGTGGCCAGCATGTAGTGCAGGGTTCGGCCGCCCTCGGGGGGGTGTGTGGGATGGGGCTGCTACAGGGGCGCAGTGCTGCCTACGCACCCTGGTTGCCCTGAGGAGGTGGTGCAGTTTTTTCCAGCACTGTTGGCTGGTCTGGACGGTGTTGCCCACCGTGCTGATCACCTCTGCCACATGCATCCAGGCCCAGCGAATGGCGGCAGCTGACAACCTCCTTCCCACCCCGGGGTACAAGGTCACCCACCTCTCCTCCACGTCTCAGTTCCACGTCGGTGAACATCATGGCTGAGCGCCCTGCAGCCATCTTGTTGGATGTGATAGTATGTATGGGGAGTGAAGTGTGTGTATGGGGAGTGAAGTGTGTGTATGGGGAGTGAAGTGTGTGTATGGGGAGTGAAGTGTGTGTATGGGGAGTGAAGTGTGTGTATGGGGAGTGAAGTGTGTGTATGGGGAGTGAAGTGTGTGTATGGGGAGTGAAGTGTGTGTATGCGACTGCATCTAGTCAGCTTCCTGAGTGTCAATCACAGACCCGGCGAGTCCCGCACTGTTTCCCAATTGGAATCGATTGTGTTCCGCCTGGCACCAGTCCTAGCCCATCAAAGGTCGCTGAATCGGTCCAGGTGCGGCGCCAGTTTTACTGTTGTAGAATTACACAAATCTTGTCCCAGTGTCAACACTTAGTCTCAGGAACGGAGAATCCGTCCGCTAGTGTCTAAAGGTGTCCAGGGGGTGTGGGGAGAATGCTGAAGTGTGGTTTTGTGATTAAGAATCGGCCATGAACATATGGAATGTTGGAGCAGGCTCGAAGGACTGAATGGCCCACTCTTGCTCCTAGTTTCTATGTTTCAATTCCCAATTGCAGCATGGCCACAGCATACAGGGAATTGTTAATATCTTAGCTGTATACAAAATCTAATATTTGCTCTTGTAATTACACTGTGCTGGCACTTTAAGTATTCAAGGATTATGTGCATTCATGGGCTGAATTATATGCGGCACTGGATCCCCTCCCTTCCACATGAAGCAGTCATTAATTAAATTGATGGGGTGAGGGCTGTGGAGGGAAGATTTGAGAGGTCCTGGGGAGATACAAAGTGGGGTACCTTCTTTGTGGGTGCCCCCAAAGGCATGTCTCCAAAGAAGGCACCCCCTTCTTTCCCATCTTTTACCCTGACTTGGGAAAGTAGCGGGATGGCCACTTTCCTTCCGTCGTTCTCTGTCCACCACAGTGTAGTGGTGGTGGCCCTTAAATGGCCTTTAATTGCCAACTTTAGGGCCTCAATAGGCCGACGGTTGCATCATCAGGACAGATGCAGTAGAGAAGAGGAACTGGGAGAATGGAATACAGTCCTTACAGGGTGTACGGTGTGAGGAAGTGTAGTCGAGGTAACTGTGGGGGTCACTGGGCTTATAATGAATATTATAACCAATCGCTAGAATTGGGGACAGGTAAGGTGGACAATGTGAAACAGACTGAAGGATGGAAATTGGAAACAAAGTTAAGGAAGTTCAGGGTGAGAGCAGAACACCGCACCAATACAGTCATCAACGTCCCGGCAAAATAATTAAATAAGGGAACCTGAGTGGGAGAAATTCTACAAAACGCACGGACCCATGTGGGTACCCAAAGCAGAGCACCTTTAATTTGGAGGCAGTGGGAGGAGTTAAAGAAGAAATTGTTCAATGCGAGGCAGGTGGTGGAGGTTGGTGGCCAATGGAAACTGCTTGCACCTCCATTCAAGGTAGAGCCCTTGGACCAAGCTGGTGGGGATGGAGATGTAGCGAGACTTCATGTCCATGGTAAAGAGGAGAGTGTGAGGGCCACTGTGCATGGTGGCACAGTGATTAGCACTGCTTTCTCACAGAGGGAGGCACCCGGGTTTGATTCCAGCCTTGGGTGACTATCTGTGTGGAGCTTGCACTTTCTCCCTGTGTCTACGTGGGTTTCCTCTCGATCCTCCCGTTTCCTCCCACATGCCAAAGATGTGCAGGTTAGGTAGATCGGCCATGATTAAATGCACGGGGTTATGGGGATTGGGCGAATTAAGTGGGCCTAGGTAGGGTGCTCTTTCAGACGGTCGCTGCAGACTCGATGGGCCGAATAGCCTCCTTTTGCACTGTAGGGATTCTATGAATTAGAAACTTTAAAAATGTTTTTAAAAAATAACTTTAGAATACCCAATTCATCTTTTCCAATTAAGAGGCAATTTAGTGTGGCCAATCCACCTACCCTGTACATATTTTGGGTTGTGGGGGCGAAACCCACGCAATGTGCAAACTCTTTTTAAAAAAATAACTTTTATTGAAATTTTTTATAGAAAATATAACAACAAACAACAACAAGCAACAACATAATAAGCATAACACCCCCCAAGACCGTAGTAACGCATGTAACACATCCCCCACCCCCCCCCCCCAAACCCAGTAAACAACAAGAGAACTTAAAAATAAATTAAACTTGAATAAACATAGTCAACGCCCCCCCCACCTTTTTCCCCCCCTCCCCCCCAGGTTGCTGCTGCTGCTGACCCAGCACCCTATTGCTGAGCCAGAAAGTCGAGGAAAGGTTGCCACCGCCTAAAGAACCCTTGTACCGATCCTCTCAGGGCGAATTTGACCTTCTTCAGCTTAATAAAACCCGCCATGTCATTGATCCAGGTCTCTACGCTTGGGGGCCTCGCATCCTTCCACTGTAGCAAGATCCTCCGCCGGACTACTAGGGACGCAAAGGCCAAAACACCGGCCTCTCTCGCCTCCTGCACTCCCGGCTCCACCGCAACCCCAAAAACCGCGAGTCCCCAGCCTGGCTTGACCCTGGATCCAACCACCCTCGACACCATCCTCGCCACCCCCTTCCAGAACTCCTCCAGTGCCGGGCATGCCCAGAACATATGGGCATGGTTCGCTGGACTCCCCGAACACCTGACACACCTGTCTTCGCCCCCAAAGAACCTACTCATCCTAGACCCGGACATGTGGGCCCGGTGGAGCACCTCGAATTGGATGAGGCTAAGCCACGCACATGAGGAGGAAGAGTTAACCCTCTCCAGGGCATCAGCCCATGCCCCATCTTCGATCTGTTCCCCCAGCTCCCACTCCCACTTAGCCTTTAGCTCCTCTACTGATGCCTCCTCCACCTCCTGCATTACCTTAAAGCTCATGATGCTGCTAGTCACCCTCCTAAAAAAGGCCCTAGGGATAAAGATGGGCAAACACTGAAAAAGGAACAAGAACCTCGGGAGCACCATCATTTTGACGGACTACACTCTACCCGCCAGCGGCACCATGTCCCAATGTGGTGGTATGATTTGCATAGCTGTCTGCCATTGGTGCAGAACACCGGCTTACCATTGGCCCTGGTCGGTCATGTGCCTCTCGACTGATTGGTTGAGACCAGTCATGTGACGGCTCTCCGATTGGTCGAGAGGCTGAGTTAACCACGCCTCCATACCGAGGTATAAATAGTCGGAACACCCGGCGGTCGTCCATTTTATTGTAGTCGACCGCAGGGCTAAGTTCTAGCTTATTAAAGCCTAACTTTTGTATAGCAACTCGTCTCTCGTGCAATTGATGGCTCATCACCCACCTTTTAAATTCCTCCTCCATTTGCTCCACAAGCCTGGTAAAATTAAGCTTGTGGAATGTCCCCCAACTCCTGGCCACCTGCACCCCCAGGTACCTAAAACTCTTCACTGCCCTCTTAAACGGGAGCCTCCCAATTCCCTCCTCCTGATCACCCGGGTGCACTACAAATACCTCGCTCTTACCCAGATTCAGCTTATAGCCCGAGAAGCCCCCAAGCTCAGCCAACAGCTCCATCACCCCCGGCATTCCCCCCTCTGGGTCCGCCACATACAGCAGCAGGTCGTCCGCATACAGCGATACCCGATGTTCCTCCCCACCCCGCACCAGACCCCTCCACCTCCTCGACTCCCTCAACGCCAAAGCCAGAGGTTCAATCACCAGTGCAAAAAGCAAGGGGGACAGGGGGCACCCCTGCCTGGTCCCACGGTAGAGCCTGAAGTCTGATCTCCTTCCATTAGTAACTACACTCGCCATCGGGGCCTCATAAAGCAACCTCACCCATTTTATGAACCCCTACCCAAATCCAAACCACTCCAGCACCTCCCACAGGTACCCCCACTCAACTCTATCAAACGCCTTCTCTGCATCTAGCGCCACCACTATCTCCGCCTCCCCCTCCACTGCCGGCATCATAATAACATTTAACAATCTCCGCACATTTGTGTTAAGCTGTCTTCCCTTGACAAATCCTGTCTGATCCTCGTGTATCACCCCTGGCACACAGTCCTCTATCCTGGTGGCCAGGATCTTCGCCAGCAACTTAGCATCCACATTAGAACATAGAACATAGAACAGTACAGCACAGAACAGGCCCTTCGGCCCTCAATGTTGTGCCGAGCCATGATCACCCTACTCAAACCCACATATCCACCCTATACCCGTAACCCAACACCTCCCCCCCCCCCTTAACCTTACATTTATTAGGACACTACGGGCAATTTAGCATGGCCAATCCACCTAACCCGCACATCTTTGGACTGTGGGAGGAAACCGGAGCACCCGGAGGAAACCCACGCACACGGGGAGGACGTGCAGACTCCACACAGACAGTGACCCAGCCGGGAATCGAACCTGGGACCCTGGAGCTGTGAAGCATTTATGCTAACCACCATGCTACCCTGCTGCGAGATTGAGGAGCGAGATTGGCCTGTATGATCCATACTGCAAGGGGTCCTTATCCCGCTTCAGGATCAAAGAAATCAGCGCCCGTGACATCGTCGGGGGAAAAGCCCCCCCCCCTTCCATGTCTCATTGAAGGCTCGCACCAACAGGGGGCCCACCAGGTCTGCATACTTTTTCTAAAATTCCACCGGGAACCCATCCGGCCCCGGCACCTTTCCTGACTGCATTTGACCAATCCCCCTGACTAGCTCCTCCAACTCTATCGGTGCCCCCAGCCCCTCCACCAGCTCCTCCTGCACCTTTGGGAAACGTAGCCTGTTCATGAAGCTCTCCATCCCCCCCCCCCCCCCCCCCCCCCCCCACCCACCCACCAGTGGCTCCGACCGGCACAGTTCCTCGTAAAAGTCTCTATAGACCCCGTTCACCTCTGCCCCTTCCGCACCACATTCCCACCCTTATCCATCACTCCACCAATTTCCCTAGCCGGAACTCGCCTGCGGAGCTGATGTGCCAGCATCCTGCTCGCCTTCTCCCCATACTCATAAACCGTGCCTTGTGCCTTCCTCCACTGTGTCTCCGCCTTTCTGGTGGTCAGCAAGTTGAACTTGGTCTACAAGCTACGCCGTTCCCCCAACAATCCCTCCTCCGGGGCCTCCGCGTACCTCCTATCCACATCCAGGAGCTCCCCCACCAATCTCTCCCTCTCCCTCCTCTCCCTCCTTTCCCTATGCGCCCGGACGGAAATCAGCTCCCCCCGGATCACTGCCTTCAGAGTCTCCCAAACCATCCCCACCCGGACCTCCCCCGTGCCGTTGGTCTCAAGATACCCCTCAATACTTCCCCGGACCCTCCTACACACCTCCTCATCAGCCAACAACCCCACGTCCAAACGCCACAACGGGCGCTGGTCCCGCACCTCCCCCATCTCCAGATCCACCCAGTGCAGGGCATGGTCTGAAATTGCTATGGCCGAATACTCGGCATCCTGCACCCTCGGGATCAATCCCCTGCTCAGGACGAAAAAAATCTATTCGGGAGTAAACCCTATGCACATGGGAGAAAAAGGAATACTCCCGCGCTCTCGGTCTCCCAAACCTCCAGGGATCCACCCCTCCCATCTGGTCCATAAACCCCCTCAGCACCTTGGCTGCCACCAGCCTCCTACCCGTCCTTGAACTGGACCGGTCTAGTGGGGGATCCAGCACCGTGTTGAAGTCTCCCCCCATGATCAGGCCCCCTGCCTCCAGGTCCGGAATGCGACCCAACATACGCCTCATAAAGCCGGCATCATCCCAATTCGGGGCATATACATTAACCAGCACCACCTTCTCTCCCTGCAGCCTACCCTTCACCATAACAAATCTGCCCTCCTTGTCCGCCACCACCTCAGACGCCTCGAACGCCACCTTCTTCCCTACCAGAATCCCCCCCCCCCCCCCCGGTTCTTCGCGTCCAATCCTGAGTGGAAAACCTGCCCCACCCACCCCTTCCTCAGACGAACCTGGTCCGCCACCTTCAAGTGGGTCGCCTGGAGCATAGCCACGTCCGTCTTCAGCCCTTCAAATGAGAAAATACCCGAGCCCGCTTAACCGGCCCATTCAGCCCCCTCACGTTCCAGATGATCAGCCGGATCAGAGGGCACCCCGCCCCCCCCTCCCCCGCCGACTAGCCATAGCTCATCGACTGCTCGCCCCAGGCCAGCACATCCCGCCCGACCCGTTCCCCATGATGATACCGCCTTTCCTCTACCCCCTCGGCCCACAGCAGCTCCTTCCTGGCCATTCCAGCAGCAACCCGGTATTCCCCCCCCACCCCAGGCTAGGACCCCTCCTAGCCACGACGCACCCTCCATGATACTTCCGTGAGTCAGCTGACTTCTGCTGACCCCGGCAACTCCTGCCAAAACCCGGCCCCTCCCGACATGGGGGTCATCCCACACCTCCTTGGCCCCGCTTCAGTGCGGGAAAAAACCAGTAGAGGCCACGCCCCCACTGCCAGCTCCACCCCTCCTGCCCTGCAGCGCGGGAAACCAGAAGAAAGCCCGCGCTTTCACGCTGCCCCACCCCACCTTTCTGACGCAGCTCCCAAACTCCAGCTCCACCCCATCCCCCAGCCCCGTACAGAAGAAAAAACAAACCCCCAACATTCCCCACATAACACAAAACCATACCCAACATAACCACCCGGAAACAGAGCAAAAACCAGCATAAAAAACACATGTCAAAATTACAAAAACAGCAACAGCAAAAACAGCAACGACCGTAGTACACAGGACCCCGCATGTTGCCCCCAGACCCTAGTTCGAGTCCAGCTTCTCCGCCTGTACAAATGCCCACGCCTCCTCCGGGGACTCGAAGTAGTGATGCCGGTCCTTATATGTTACCCACAGACGTGCAGGCTGCAGCATTCCAAATTTGACCTGCTTGGCATGCAGCACCGCCTTCGTCCGGTTAAACCTGGCCCGCCGCTTAGCCACCTCCGCACTCCAGTCCTGGTAGATTCTCACTACCGAGTTCTCCCACTTGCTACTCCTCTCCTTCTTGGCCAAGCGCAGCACACACTCCCGGTCACTGAACCGATGGAACCGCACCAGCACCGCCCACAGGGGTTCATTCGTCTTGGTCAGCATGCCTCCTGGTCAGCACACTGTGGGCTCCCTCAAGCTCCAGGGGAAAATGGAAGGACCCCGCCCCCATCAATGAATCCAGCATCGTGGCCACATAGGACGGAAGAACCGGCCCCTCCGCCAGGCCCAGGATCCTCAAATTCTTTCGCCTCGTGCGAAAGTCCAGCTCCTCCAAGCGGTCTTGCCACTTTTTGTGAAGTGCCTCATGCATCTCCACCTTCCCCATGAGGACCACGGCCTCCTCCTCCCGATCAACGGCCTGCCGCTGCAACTCCTGAATGGCCGCCCCCTGGGCTGTCTGGGTCTCAAGCAGCTTGTTGGTAGTCACATTCAGGGAGTCCAGCAACTCAGCCTTCAGCTCCGCAAAACAGCGCAGAAGAGCAGCTTGCTGCTCCTGCGCCCACTTCCACCAATCCTCGGGCGCTCCGCCAGCCGCCATTTTGTCCTCCTTCCCCCACTTTTTCTGGGGAGCTGCTGCAGCCTTTTCCTTTGCCCCACTCCGGGTGCGCACCATAAATTTCGGGGAATGTTCCTCCAAACACCTTCCCCCACCGGGAATCGTCGAAACAGCACCGTTTGGGGCCCCAAAACAGGCCCGAAAGTCCTTTAATAGCGGGAGCTGCCGAACGTGTGGCTTAGCTCCGCATAGCCCCAACCGGAAATGCAATGTGCAAACTCAACATGGACAGTGACCGAGAGCCGGGATCGAACCTGGGACCTCGGCGCCGTGAGGCAGCAATGCTAAACACTGCGCCACTGTGCTGCCCTAGAAACTTTTAAAATGATGGAGGATATTACAAGAGGCATGGATTTAAGTAGGCGAAGGTGACTGCAGAAAAGCTTGAAGTTCATTAAGGTGATGCGGAGATGCCGGCGTTGGACTGGGGTGAGCACAGTAAGAAGTCTTACAACACCAGGTTAAAGTCCAACAGGTTGGCTTCAAACACGAGCTTTGGGAGCACTGCTCCTTCCTCAGGTGAATTAAGGTGGGGGATAAAACTGAATTCTTTGCTTCAGGGCAGATAGTTCAGCGTGAGAGAGGGGAGTGTCAGAGGGCATTGTGAAATCACAGAAAAGGGAGATTAGAAGAAGGGGTGCAAAGGGGCTTTTCACAGTAACTTCATTGAAGCCTACTTATGACAATAAGCGATTATTATTATTTTAACTGAGGGGAGTGAAGGGAAGGAGAGATCTGGAAGGGCATTGGTACCCTTGAGTTGTTGGAGCTTGTGATCCTTGACACCTGGAAGAAAGAGAGAAAGGAGTTTGTTAAATGATCAGATGAGTTGAAACTGTGGATCAGAACAGCATTGACCCTCAGCGATAAAGTGCTGCTGAAGAGCAAGGTCAAGATTGTACATGTGGAGGCTCAAGTCGCTGAGTTTGGATCTCAGAATGTGGTGATAGAAGGATCTGTGGAGAGAGAAGGGAGCTAATGTTTGGAGTCTGGATGACTCTTTGTCAAAGCTGTCAAGGTACTTTTTGCTGTTGTTTCAGATTCCAGCATCCGCTGTAATTTGCTTTTCTGAAAAGGTTTCTGTTAGGCATGGGTATTCAGCGGAATAGAGCTAAGGTGGGAAGATGGCGCTGAGGGACAGATCAGCCATGATTAATTTGAATGACGGAATGGGGCAGCATGTTGCCACAGTGGTTAGCACTGTTGCCTCACAGCGCCAGGGACTTTGGTTCAATCCCAGCCTTTCTTGACTGTGTGGAGTTTACACTTCCTCCCCGTGTCCGTGTGGATTCCCTCCGGGTGCCCCGGTTTCCTCCCGTGGTCCAAAGATGTGCAGGTTAGGTGGAATGGCCGATTTAAATTAGAGATACGTTGCCAAAATTTGAAGATGACACCAATATGGGGATTCCAGCTAATAAAGTGGAAGATTGCACGAAAAATACAGGAAAACTTATACAGGTTTGTAGCATGGACGGGTTAATGGCAAATCCAATTGAATATGGTAATGCCCGTGAGTGTGTAAGGGGACAGGACGGGGTGTGGGCCTGTGTCGTAGTTCTCTTTTGGTGGGCCAGTGCAGACTCGATGGGCCGAATGGCCTCCTTCTGCACTGTAGCGATTCTATGAATACACTTGTATGGCTGAATGGACTACTACTTTTTCCCATTCATCCGTTTTTGGGTGATATGCGCTGTTAGAAAAATTCCATACTGTACAGTAACATTCATCATGAAGATATTTATGAATATGAAATCTGAGCCAATTGCATGAAAGACATTTGCGTATATATATGTTAGACATCAAAACGTGACGTGAGAGACAAAAATGCGCACTGGATGTGCAGTACAGACAGTTAAAAGATGCATTTATTTTTGTTTCAAGTGCAACATCTTACTTCGCCAGCGAGTTAAAGAGAAACATTATTGCATGGCCCACTGGGTTCATACTCACCGATGCCAGCTTGAATTTCAGACTCTTGTTTATATTTTCCCATCATAACTGTTACGTGTTACTAAACCTTTGGAGGATAATGATTGACGTAGAGCACTCCAAAAAATTGTTTTCGAAAGGCTAAAAAAAAATATTAGATTGATGCCAAGAATTATTTTATTTTAGCAACTAACTGACCACTTTGTTTGGAAATGGTTATCTACCATCTCAGCTCACCCCCCAGCCTCCACCAGGCAACTAACCGACCACTTTGTTTGGAAATGGTTATCTACCATCTCAGCTCACCCCCCAGCCTCCACCAGGCCATGTTGAACATGGTAGAAGCCCTGTAACTTGAGGACCAAGGTAATAATCCCAGACCTCGAAGCATTTGCTACACACAGATTCAGATACTGCAAATTCCTTTCAGAAAATAAAACACTAGAAATTCATTCTCCCCAGTTTTTAGATGCAGGGCGGAGATATGCATGTTGGAAGTGAGGTGGGCAGTACAGATGGTCTCATTTCCCTGTAGGCAGAGCGGTTCCCACACTCCATGGTTCTGTAGAAGCCACATTCCTCAGGCAGCCTTCTCCTTTTAAAGGTGCAGTGCCTATAGAAGGGAACTTGCAGTTACACAGTCTGTTTGAAGCACACAGGTAGAAGGAGAATGGGACACATCATCAGAGAGAAGACTCCCTGCTTTAGTGACACCTCCCTGGAGGTACTGGCCAGACAAGTGGAAGCCAGGAAGGAGGCTATTTCAGATGGGGTGGGGGAGGGGGTGCAGGAACCCATGATAAATATACCTCAGAAGGCAATGGGAACAGATGGTAAGTTTAGTTAATGCCTGGAGTGTGGCAGAGCCAAAGGAAATTTAATGACCTCACTCAGTTGGCCAGGGTAAGTGAATTTGTGCAGACGTCACATCTCAGCACACCCCCACCCCTCCCCCAGCACTGCACTCCCCCACCTCCTAAACTTTTCAATGCTCACTGATCAGCACTGCCTGACATTCAGTACTCAGCCCTAACACCCTTACACTATACCTCACCCGCACCCACACCCACCCACACATACACCCTCACTCACACACATCCACCCCCCCCCCCCCCCCCCCCCGAAGTGTTGGCTAGTGTAGACCTCAGAGATGAACAGACACTTCCAACACTGATGAAGGTTCAACTCAATTTTATTAACTAACTTCTAACTAACTAACACACGATGACCGTGGGTCTAATTGATGCTAACTGAAACTAGAGACCTAAACCTTGTCCGAACCAGTTGATTCTCTCAGCATGTGGTGTGAGTCTGTGCTGGGCTGGATGAGTTCTTGTTACACTGAGAGGCAGCACCCAGAATGAGCGGGAACCGTGGTGTCCTCTACTTTTATAGTGTGTGTATTCTAATTGGTGATTGGCTGCGGTGTTTGTACATGTTGATTGGTCCCTATGTGTGTCCATCAGTGTGTGTCTGCACCATGATATACTGGTGTATATTATGACACCCCCCCCCCCCCCACACACACACACCCACACACCTTCCAATCATTTAATCCGCACACACCTCTCAGCTACAGCAAGCACGTCACCCGAGAATACAGACTCCCAATCACTGACATCCTGCCCTCTCTAGCAGGAGGTTATCCACAACAGAGCTCTGAGGAAGAAGCACTGTTACTTGAACGTACACTTATAGACAGCAGCTCAGAAACTGGCACCGCAGGTACCTTAGAGGCTGGATTAAAGTTGAGATCTGCAAATGATGAGTCAGCAAGTGTGAATGGGCTGATGCAAGGATAGAAGGGTGGGAAGTTTGTATGCAAGCTTGCCAGGAGATAGGATCACACATCAGTTCCTCTGCAGGGGACTCAGCTGAGGGCCTCGTTGGGGGTGATAACAGGAAAACACAAATGAGGATGCACACCAAAATGGTTTGCGCGTCGGTAGGTCATTGTGTCGTTACCAGTCATTAGCTAGGGGCATGGAGGACTCACTCCAGCCCCACCTTTGCATGGGAGCATCATGCAGAGTTTAAAGATCATCATGGAAGTGGCAGGCACCTCCCATGGCAATACTGCCAGACCAACCCATGATAGAGCGCCGAGCGGTTGCTGTCTCAGTTTCCACTGTAGCGCAGGCAGACATCTCCCGATGTGCCAGTGCTGCAGGGGATACTCAGCTGGAGATCAATAGATTCCCAGCTGATGCCATCCAGTCTGTGATTGCTGCCATCCAGGCAACAGCCTTCATGAGTGTGGATCTGTGCTCATTGGGAGACGGAGACTCTCACGGTAGTTCAACAATCTGTGCTTCAGCAGGTTATGAGGATTGTTGAGAACCTGCCCACTGAGAGTGGTAGTGGCACTGTGGAGAACAAGCCTGCTGTCTGTTTTCCCCCACCATTGCCAATGCCCTTGCTGTTTCTTGTCAGCCAGCCAGTCCAGACTGCTACCACCCATGCTGAGGTGGTGCTGTCTGAAGTAGGGTTCTCAAGGCACTGAACTGCTTGAGGTTGATCTGCAAGACCATCTGCAGTCTCTACCAGTGAATATCATGAGCCTTTTATCAGCTATAATGTAGTCTTTGGGTTAATACTGTGTCAGAGCATTAGGACAGTCAAGGGCACCCACAAGACAGGCAGGAAGGGAATTCAAAAGGGGAAATGGTTTGATTCATTTGTGTATTATTGATATTGTTATGGGCCAGGGTTTAGAGAACGCCAAAGTGTATCATGGAGTTCACCTGACCCACAATTTTTAATAGATTGTGGTATGGGGAGCGCACGGCCCACTCTACAGGTGTGGTACAGCAGAAATGGAAAAGTATTATTTAAAGCAAAACAATGTTTATTCTATGAACTTAAGTTAACCCTTTTAAAACATACAGCGAACATCTTAGCAACCATCAATACAAATACAAACCCCAAAGACTGCAACACTAAGTAAACCTTTAAGCTTTTCTTTTAACATCCATGAGACTTAAAAACAAAACCTTCAACAGAAGCACATCAGGTTAAAGTCACTACTGAGAGCAGTTATTAGTTTTAAATCACCAAAGGATCAATTTACAGTTTTTAGATTACAGAGAGAGAGAGACTAATACCCCTTCTGGCTGTGACTGCAGCTAATCAGCTCTGAAAATGAAACTAAAACACACCCTGCAGCAAACAGCCTAAAACGAAAGTAAAAAGCTGACGGACAGCCCAGCTCCACCCACTCTCTGGCATCACTGCAGTAATACACACCCATTTCTTAAAGGTACTCCCACTACATGGGCGAAATTCCCCGACCCCCCGCAGGGTCGGAGAATCACCTGGGGCTGCCGAAAATCCCGCCCCCACCGTGGCAGAAATTCTCCGCCACCCGGGAATTGGCGGGGGCGGTAAACACCACCCGCCGATCGGCGAGCCCTCTGCGGCGATTCTCCGGCCCGCGATGGGCCGAAGTCCCGCCGCTGGGAGGCCCCTCCCGCCGCCGTGGTTTGAACCACCTCTGGTGGCGGTGGGATCGGCGGCGCAAGCAGGACCCCGGGGTTCTGGGCGGGCGCGGGGCATTCGGACCCCAGGGGGTGCTCACACGGTGGCCAGGCCCGCGATCGGGGCCCACCAATCGGCGGGCGGGCCAGTGCTGTGGGGGCACTCTTTTTCTTCCGCCACAGCCTCCACCATGGCGGAGGCGGAAGAGAATCCCCCAGCGCGCATGCCCCAGTGGTTGGCACCACTCCGCTACGCCGGGACCCCCCGCCCCGCCGGGTAGGGGAGAATCCCACCCCAGATACTTATATATGCACACCCATTTATAAACACCCATTTCTTAAAGGTACTCTCACATGACAATATGTTGTTGGTTCAATTTTTTGAGTGGATGTTTTTGCTGTTGGCTTTCATGGACTGACATTGACCAATGGAACTTTGTGATGGGGAGTTTGAAATGGGTGTATGATGGTATTCAACAAAGCCTCACAGGATGGTCCCTTTCATTATATCTAATTTCATGGTTCGCCTGTGATTCCTCCCTCTCCATGTCATAGAATCATCTCTCCTGCATAAACTGCCCTCCATACCCATGGAAGTCATTGGTCCTCCCTTCCTTACCCACCATGTCCAATTTTCTCCAGCCACTGAAAGCAGTGCATCTGCTACTTTTGCCTTGGCGAACATTGTGCGGAAACATCTCTCTTGCAACTTCTTAATTGGTCTTTTAAGTAGGTTCAGAATAGGACCCATCTTGCTTCATTATACTTGGGATTTGAACATTGAACCATGAAGACTTTGCCTGCACATACATTGCTTGGTTTTGATGTCCTAGTGCTACATCAGGCCCAATCACAGCAATTATGTCATGATATCGCACCTTCAATGTCTGGGTAGAGGCAGGGAGTGCACCTTCCAGGGTCATTCCATTTCACTAACTCCACACAAACCGTGCAAGAAGCAGCCAGTGTGCACAAGAAAACCTCAGGACATTTACATAATGCTGCTAGGAACAGCACAATGCAACTGAATCTCATGCATGTTGACATAGTGAGGGTGCATCAACGATATCAGTTTAATTTTGGAACCCAAAATGTGTAAGCGGTTCTTATCGGCTTTAGATATCTATCTATATAAAATCAGAAGTTATCTGTAGCCATTGTCAGTTGGTTCCAGACATTGGCAATCGTTGCCTTGCTCTTGGACTCGACAACTGCCCATGTCTCATCTTCAGTTTTGGCCTTCGCCCAACTTCTTACCCAAGAGAACAACTAATATTATAAATAAACTTTTAAAATCTATCTATTTAATGATCTGTCAATGCAACTTTCCAAACATTTTAAGATATGAAAAGTAGGACAAGAACATACAGTCGGGCCCATTTGATGTATTCCATCCAGACAACCATCTTGTACACTGTTCCTCACCCTCTTAACACATTATTTCCTGCAATAGACTGAGAGAAACAATCAGTGGCAAATTCAGGAGAGGCTTTTAGAAAACTTTCCTCGCGCTCCCTAATAATGAAGCAATCAGTAGAGTGGTGGCTATAGCGCCAACTCCGAGATCAGAGGATTATTCTGAATGCAAAAGCCCATTTGGCCCATCTTAGTCCATCCATCCAGAGAGACACTAAGGGTGGTATTTTCCAGATCCCCAGCCACGTGTCTCTCAGCGGTGTGCTGCTCACTGGTGATGGGATTCTCTCTTCCTGCCGCTCGTCAATGGGATTTCCCATTGTAACCACCCGATGATGCCGGGAACCCTACGGGTAGAGTGCGCTGCCAGCAGAGAAAGTGAATCGCAACAACGGGTGAATTCCGGCCCAAATCCCCCATTGCAGATTTAAATTAGTTTTCAAGGAAGTCCAAGATTGTTCCACCACTCCTGGGAGTCCATTCCATGTGTCGATCAAATTTTGCATTTCAAAGTAATTCCTGATATCAATCCTGAAATGACCTTTTCTCTGTTTGAACCTGTGGCCACTGAAGTTCACAATTTAACTTTGCGGATGTCTATTTCCACACTTTTGTACTAACATTTTACAAAATCTCTAACTTTCAATACGGAAAAGCCTAGGATTTTCCAGCCCTTCTTCATAATGCAGCCCTTCGACAATAAAATCAGTCTCATGACTCTTGTCGACACTATCTCCAGAACTTGAATATCTTTCTTGCATTTCAATGCCGAGAATAGACACGATACCCAAGATGTGGTCTAAACAAAGCACTATCATCAATTTCTCTGACTTGTGCTGTACTACATGTTAGCAATTTTGTTCAATATTCATGTTAATCTAATGGATAAAAAAACCCAAAAACTGCAAATGCTGGAATTCTGAACCGGAATAGAAAATGTTGGAAATACTCAGGTGGTCAAGAAACATCTGTGATGGCATGAGAGGTCTTTTCAACATCCTGGGGGTTATCATTGACCAGAAATTGAACTGGACTAGCCATATAAATACAGTGGCTACAAGATCAAGTCAGGGGATAGGAATCCTGTGGCTAGTAACTCATCTCCTGACATCCCAAAGCTTGTCCACCATCTATGAGGCAAAAGTCAGGGGTGTGATGGCATAATCTGCCCTTGCCTAATGAATGTGGCTCCAACAACACTCAAGAAGCTTGACAACTTCCAGAACATAGTAGTCTACATTATTGGCAGCCCTTCCATAACCATTCACTTCCTCCACCACTGATGCACAGCGGCAGCCGTGTGTACCACGTAAATGATGCACTGCAGGAACTCGCCAAGGCTCCTTACTCAGCACCTTCCAAACCCATGACCACCACTACCATCTAGGAGGAAAAAGGCAGCAAATACATGGGAACAACCACCTCAAAGTTCCCCTCCAAGTCACTTATCATCCTGACTTTGAAGTATATTGCTGTTCCTTCACTAGCGCTGGGTCAAAATCCAGGTACACCATCCCTAACAGCACAGTGGATGTACCGACACCTGACGGACTGCAGTGGGTCAAGAACGCAGATAACCACTGCCTTCTCAAGGGTAATTAGGGATGGGCAATCAATTCTGACCTAGCCAGCGAAGCCCACATCCTGTGGATCAATAAAAAAATCGATACAAACATATGAATTAGGAACAGGAGTAGGCCATTTGGTCTCTCCAGCCTGTACCACCATTCAACAAGATCATGGCTGATTTGATTGTGCCCTCAATGCCACCATCCTGCCAACCCTGATACTTTTTTGACTCCCTTGAAAATTAACAATCCATGTACCTCTGCTTTAAAAATAATCAATACCCTGTCTCTCCTAGTCCCTGTGCCACAGAATCGTAATCCTGTGAGAGAAAAAAATGTTCTACTCACCTTTGTCTCAAATGAGAGACGCCTTATTTTAATCTGTGACCCATAGTTCTGGACTCCCCTACAAGGAAAACCTGAAATGCTTATTAATTTGATCTTTCCACAGAATCTGCATTTTCTGTCTTTCTTTCCTTTCGTTGGCCTTGAGAATTCCTGCTTAGCCTTGATTGTCGAGCCTACAGATTTTAACCAAACCGGCAGGAAAAGGAGTGAATGGATTAAATCACAAGCGTTGCCTGTTTCATGATGATTGCCATTTTAACAATGGACCTGACTCAGGTGGCAAATTAACCTGCCAGAAATGGGCACGTGTCTCATACCTAAATTCAAATTGCTGCCCTATAGTGTCATTCGGACCCTGATGCAAGTCTAACTGAACAGGCCCAGCAGCAACTCTGCTGACCACAATCTAGCTCCGTGTTCCAGCAATCTTTCCCAGTAACACGTCTTCCTCTCCAAATGAGAGCACAGGGCCCACGCCCAGAGCCAATGTCATAGCTGCTTGAGTTTCCATCAAAGTTGCAAGTGTTGTGAGCAATGATTTCTATGCTGAGGCCTGGTTATAGTGTTTCTGCTGGTGGTCACAATCTCTCAGGTAGGGTTCAAAGTTCTCAGGCCAAGGCTTATTCAGAACGACTCTCCACCTCCTCCTCTTTTTCCTTTCATTGGCCCATTTTAGTGAAATGAGCTTTGACATTCCTCAGTCTAAAGAAATATCATCAAACTTTTGATTTACCTCTGAAGTCTGCTTTCCCACTTTAATTCTGGTTACTTCACAGCGCCAGGGTCCCAGGTTCGATTCCCGGATTGGGTGACTGTATGTGCGGAGTCGGCACGTTCTCCCCGTGGGTCTGCATGGTTTCCTCCGGGTGCTCCAGTTTCCTCCCAGAAGTCCCGAAAGACGTGCTGGTTAGGTGCATTGGACATTCTGAATTCTCCCTCAGTGTACCCAAACAGGCGCCGGAGTGTGGCAACTAGGGGATAACAACAACACCTTCAATAACAACACTTTGCCTGCTTCTCCCTTTGAATTCTCCATTTAAAAATACCTTGGCCTCTAAACTCTTAACTTCAGTCTTCTAAAAGAATTCCTTCTGTCCCAATTCCCTAGTTATCCAGACTGTATCTGATTCTTTGGGAAGCCTGCCTATTTGCAGCTCCCTTGTCTTGTCCAGTTTCACCTGGCAAAGTTGCGAGATATACACTTCCCAATGTACTGTCTTCAATTGTAATATATCCATGTAAAACTAAACTCAAATAATCTTTCTACTTTAAAAAGCCTGCAGTTGCTAAGCAACCACTGCTACTTCTGCCAGCCTAATTTTTCTTCACTCCAACATCCTCTCTATGCACAACAGAAACACAGTTGGAATTGAAACCAACACCCACACATACAAACACCTTTGTCTAGCGTGAATCTAACTATAGGTTTTAGATTTCAGGCATGGAAACATTAAATTAAATCCACTTAAAATTAACCCTTATTTCTAATGTTTACTGGTGCAAATATAAATCCTTTAAAACTACTTTTGTTTTTCTAAATCCAGCATAATAATGCAACATGCGGGATGCCTCAGTGACTAGTCTGCATTTGGTGTGGTGTTAATAGATGATATGCAAGTAGTTTCAGAAGTCACAGTGACCTGAAAGCAAAACATGCTGTTACGAGCTCAATGAGTACATCACTTCTAGAGCTGAATCTAATGTGGCTGCCCCAAGTCAATGCCTCATGGTGGAGGTCACATGACCATAGAAAGCCAGGTGGGATCTTTAGTACATGATTACATTTCAATCCTATACATCCCTCTTTTCATAATAAACAAAATACAAATTTATATGCACTGTCTTATGTAACTATGAGTTACCCAAGTTACCCACTATGTAACAACAGTTCTCAGGCATTAGCAAACTGTCACTCTAGTTAGTTTCTGCACATGCATTGCAAAGATTAAAACATGCAGATCTCTTAATGGGACATGTGCACATTGTCATTGGCTGTTACAAAGAAACATACATAGAAAATAGAAGCGGGGAGGCCATTCGGCCCTTTGAGCCTGCTTCACCATTCATTATAATTATGGCTGATCATCAAGTTTAATATCCTGATCCCGCCTTCCCCCCATATCCCTTGATCCCTTTAGCCCCAAGAGCAATATCTAATTCCTTCTTGAAATTACACAGCGTTTTCACCTCAACTACCTTCTGTGGAAGTGAATTTCATAGATCCACCACACTCTGGATGAAGTAATTTCTCCTCACCTCAGTTTACCCCTTATTCTCAAAATATGACCCTTGGTTCTGGACTCCCCACTATTGGGAACATTCTTTCTGAATCTACCCTGTCTAAACCTGTTAGAATTTTATAAATTTCTATGAGATCACCTTGCACTCTTCTAGACTCTAATGAATATAATCCTGACTGTCTCTCCTCATATGACAGTCCTGCTATCTCAGGAATCGGCCTGGTAAAGCTTCACTGCACTCCCTGCATAGCAAGAACATCCTTCCTCAGATAAGCACACCAAAACTGCACACAATCCTCTAATCCTCCAGTGGCCTCACCGATGACCTAGACAACATCCCTATTCATATACTCAAATCCTTTTGCTATGAAGGCCAACAAATCATTTGCCTTCTTTACTGCCTGCTGGACCTGCACGCTTACTTCTTGTAGATTTGTCAAGCATGATTTCCCTTTCGGCAATCCATGTTAATGTTGTCTAATTACACCACTGCTTTCCATATGTTGTTCTGTGAAATCCTTGGTAATGGACCCAAGTAACTTCCCTACTACCACCGTTAGACTCACTGGTCTATAGTTCCCTGTTTTCTCTCTACCTCCCTTTTTGAATAGCAGGTTATATTAGCTCCCCTTCGTAGAAATTACAATGCAGAAGGAAACCATTTGGCCCATCGAGTCTGCACCGACTCTTGGAAAGAGCACCTTACCCAAGCCCATACCTCCACCATATCCCCATAACCTAGTAACCCCACCTAACACTAAGGGCAATTTGGACCGTAAGGGCAATTTAGCATGGCCAATCCACCTAACCTGCATATCTTTGGACTATGGGAGAAAACCGGAGCACCCGGAGGAAACCCACGTACACACAGGGAGAACGTGCAGACTCCACACAGACAGTGACCCAAGCCGGGAATCGAACCTGGGACCCTGGAGCTGTGAAGCATTTGTGCTAACCACTATGCTACCGTGCTGCCCTTCAATCTATAGGAGCCATTCCAGAGTCCAAAACATTTTGGAAAATGACCACCAATGGATATACTATTTCTCGGGCCACTTCCTTAAGTACTCCGGGATGAAGATCATCAAGCCCTGGAAATTTGTCCGCCTTCAATCCAATTAATTTCCCCCAGACCATTTCTTTACTAATACTCATTTCTTTCAGTTCTTCACTGAAACTTGTGTTTCTCAGAATCTCCAGCACATTATTCATGTCTTCCTTTGTGAAGACAGAAGCAAAGTATGAATTTAGTTCCTCAGCCAATTCATTGTTCCCCATTATGAATTCCCTGTTTCTGACTGTAAGGGGCCTACATTGTTTTTATCAATCTTTTCCTCTTCAAATACCGATAGAAACATTTACACTCAATTTTTATGTTCACTGCTAGTTTACCTTCATCTTGTATGTTCCCCTTTTTAATCAATCCCTTGGTCCCCCTTTGCTGAATTTTAAACTGTTCCCAATAGTGTTCAATTCTGGTCACCAAACTACCAGAAGAATGTGGAGGCTTTATAGAGGGCGCAGAAGAGATTTACCAGGATGTTGCCTGGTATGGAGGGCATTAGCTCGGAGGAGCGGTTGAATAAACGCGGTTTGTTCTCACTGGAACGACAGAGGTTGAGGGGCGACCTGATTGAGGTCTACAAATTATGAGTGGATCGTCAGAGGCTTTTCCCCAGGGTAGAGGGGTCAATTACTAGGGGGCATAGGTTTAAGGTGCGAGAGGCAAGGTTTAGAGGAGATGTACAAGGCAAGTTTTTTACACAGAGGGTAATGGGTGCCTGGAACTCGCTGCCGGAGGAGGTGGTGGAAGCAGAGACGATAGTGACATTTAAGGGGCATCTTGACAAATACATGAATAGGAAGTGTAGAAGATTTTAGTTTTGTCAGACAGCATGGTCGGCACGGGCTTGGAGGGCCGAAGGGCCTGTTCCTGTGCTGTACGTTTCTTTGTTCTTTGTTCTTTGTTCCAATCCTGAGGTCTATTGCTTTTTCTAGCTAATTTTTATGCCTCTTCTTTGAATCTAATACTGACTCTAATTTCCCTTGTAAACCATGGTTTGGTCACAGTTCCCTTTCTACTCTTGTGCCAAATAGGAATAAATAACTTTTGGAATTCACCTATTTTTTCCTTGAATGCCTGCCATTGCCTGTCCACTATCCTTCCTTTCAGTAATGTTCCCAGTCCATCATAGCCAGCTGTCCATCCAAGTGGTGTTCCGTCTCCGGGCAGTGTCGTTCCCATGGCACTTTTTGCCTTGGTAATTGTTCTTGTTCTATTTCTGTTGTTGGGGACCATTGGATCTCTGGCTGTGATGATTGTACTGTACTCCTTTCAACTGGTGAGATACCATCTTACTGATCATTCACTTGCAGTGAGGAACAGCTTTGCTGATTGTTTTTATATGCTTGCGGTTCCACCTGTATAGTTGGTCATTCACTGTATATGAGACAAGGAGACAACTGCTCTACGCATATCCCAAGATGCCACGTGTGCTGAGTTCTGTTGAGAGTATTGAAAGTCTGTACTCTGACTGGCTCTCCAAAGCTCATCTCTGGAAGTATTTAAATTAAATGACCCAGCCAACAGGAAACACTCTAACTGCAATCACCTTTCCTTTACGATGGGAAAATCAGCTTCCAATATAGAACTGAACATAAATGAGCTGCAGAAAGAACTCAAATCTTACCTTAGGATGAAAGTCATGATTCCCGATTCCCAGTGAGGTTGGCTACTCCGCTCTATTTGCATTTAAGTCTAATTTTATGAGACATCCCTGGACGTTTTCTTTTATAAGCCTGAATATGCTTTTGTCTACAATACAGAACTCTTAGATTACATTTCATCGCAATCTTGATTTATTAACCCGAGCCCTGGTGGCAGCAAGGCAGTTGTGTGAGTTCAGCCAAAACAAATCAACACAAATGATGCTTAAAATGATTGGCTGGCTTTTATAAAGTACTTGTGGATATAACATGTCTCTGAGGTTTGCTGGTAGCATTGCACTGCAGCTGTCATCTGCCCAGAACAGAAGAAAGCTACCCCAGTGAAGTGTTAACTGTACATGCCTTTACAGTTAAAATTATATTTTTATTTGCTGCCACAAGTTATGTCCCAGCATATTAATATTGAGAATTGAAACATATTTCAGTCGTGTCACAAGTTATGTACCAGCATATTAATATTGAGAATTGAAACATATTTCTGTCGTGTCACCCATAGCATTGCATTGAAGAAGGCAATGTGTCACACAGCGTATGCAATCAGCAAAGAGATTCACAGTGACAGATTTAGCCCTGTGCTGTTGGTTCATTTAGGGATTGGATGCTGAAATTTTGTAACTTAAGAAAGTTTACAAACCCCATTTAAAGGATGTGCCTCTATTACCCATCACTAGTTTCCCTAGATTCACCTGAGGAAGGAGCTGCGCTCCGAAAGCTCGTGTTGGAAACAAACCTGTTGGACTTTAACCTGGTGTTGTAAGACTTCTTACTAGTTTCCCTTGAGAATTGGTGGTGAGCTGCCTTCTTGAATTCCTGCAGTTCCTGAGGTGTAGGTAGACCCAAAGTGCTGTTAGGCAGCATCATTGTTCAACAACCGACAATTTTAGTAGATCAAATTAGGGCAGCACGGTAGCATAGTGGTTAGCATCAATGCTTCACAGCTCCAGGGTCCCAGGTTCGGTTCCCGGCTGGGTCACTGTCTGTGCGGAGTCTGCACGTCCTCCCCGTGTGTGCGTGGGTTTCCTCCGGGTGCTCCGGTTTCCTCCCACAGTCCAAAGATGTGCGGGTTAGGTGGATTGGCCATGCTAAATTGCCCGTAGTGTCCTAAAAAGTAAGGTTAAGGGGGAGTTGTTGGGTTACGGGTATAGGGTGGATGCGTGAGTTTGAGTAGGGTGATCATTGCTCGGCACAACATCAAGGGCCGAAGGGCCTGTTCTGTGCTGTACTGTTCTAAATTCTAAATTAAATGATGATGTGGAGATGCCGGCGTTGGACTGGGGTGAGCACAGTAAGAAGTCTTACAACACCAGGTTAAAGTCCAACAGGTTTGTTTCTAATCACTAGCTTTCGGAGTGCAGCTCCTTCCTTAGGTGAATCTCACAGAGGATTCACCTGAGGAAGGAGCTGCACTCCGAAAGCTAGTGACTAGAAACAAACCGGTTGGAAATTAAATGATGTTCATCTGTACATCGCTAACTCAACTGTGTTCAGCTGAGCTCTTCATCAATTGATGTAGCATTGGAATTCTAATTGCTTGTTTATTTTAAAAACTGTTCTCAATGACTGATGGCAATAACATCTCTTCTATTGCATGTATCAAAGAGAGAACTCAAAAACCAGCAGAACAGCAGAAAGAGAATTGATATAAAGAGAGAGCTCTCGAAAGAGCTGCCCGTTATTCAAGTTCTCTTTACTTCTCGTGTTCACATAGTTAAGTCTTGGAATTCAGTGAATATGGTTAAAAAGTAACTTGTTCAAGAATCCATCAACGCTCAATATGCAAATGTCAAAAAATAAGCTAAATCAGAAACTCCAAATATTAAATAACATTTCACCTTAATATCATGTTATGGTACCTGCATGGACTTAAAAAAGGGTGCAAGGGAGGGAGGGGGCCCCGCACGATGGTGCAATCGTTAGCACTGCTACCTCACAACGCCGAGGACCCGGGTTCGAATACAGTCCTGGGTTACTGTCAGTGTGGAGTCTGCACATTCTCCCCGTGTCTGCGTGGGTCTCACCCCTACAAACCCAAAGATGTGCAGGTAGGTACATTGGCCACGCTACATTGCTTTTTAATTGGAAAAAAAAATGAATTGGGTACTCTAAATTTATTTTAAAAAAGAGAGGGTGCAAAGGAGATTTGGGGATGTAATGGGGATGCAGGACTTCTTCCGAGGAGAAACCGTATCCAATGCGAGGAGGGCGATAACAAACAGCAATGTCAGTATGTATTCATATTGCATCTTCAACATAGTCAAACAGAAATCATGAAACTAAATTTGACACTGAACCACATAAGGAGATATTGGGCCAGATGACCAAAACCTTGATCAAGGAGGTAGGCCTTATGAACATTCTATATGAGGGAAGTGCGGCAGAGAGATGTCGGAAGGACTCACAGTTAAAAGGATTGCCAAGAGTACCTGAGGCAAAAATGAGGAGACATTTGTTCTACACAGCAAGCTGTTATAATGTTGAATGCACTGTCTGATAGAGAGGTGGAAGTGTATTTAAGTAGAAGTAACATCTTTCCAAAGGAAACTGTACAAAAGAGAAGAATTGGAAAGGCTCTGGGTGAAAGGGGAGAAGGACAGGGCTAGTTGGATTGCTCTTTCGAAGAACTGGCGCATCGGCAATATGGGCTGAATGCGGTATCATTCTATGATTCTATTAACAAGAATTATGACCAGTTATAATAACTTCAAAGTTTAGAAGGAGGAAGAGTTAATATGGCATATATATCTGAAGTCAGTGGGAGTTTTTATAGTGAGAATTGTAGAGCTAAAACTGAAGACAATATTAAACTAACTGACCTTTTATCTTTTTCATTAAACGTTTCAATGGCATGAATTGTTGGCAAAGACCTCGCACCCAAACCCCCACCACCATCATCACCCCATATCATGAAGACAAGTTAATTAAAATGTTTGGAAAGATTTAAACCTCTCCGATTCCATTGCCCCCTGACAGGTTCGAAGACTATCTTGTTTTTTTGAGCAGCTGAGCAGGACACCTGCAGGAAGGTAGCAGGAATTCTTGAAAATGTCAACAGGGCCTGACCTGCTATTTCAACCTGAGGCTTGAATGGAGAAGGTATCCTGCTTTGCTCCTCAGGCCAAGCATCTCCAGAGGGAGATGTTCCTCTGGAAGCCTTGCGCCTCCCTTGCCTTGGATTCCACCACCCCTCAACAACACCACCACCATCCCTCCTCAAGCCTCGATTGCTTTTGCTCCACCAATCCTTCCCTCTCTGTCTCCAGAGTGTGCAATCGGTCTCCTTTTGCAGACTCGATTTGCGATCTTCCACTTACCTGTTGCCCTGGTAACCAATCCCATCAAGATCAGGTGGAACTGTGATGAAACGAGACCCCGGCCATTAAGCTCGGTTGGGCTTCTATAGCCTTGGACCTTCTGGATGCACTGTCTATTTTGAGGCTCACAAGCGCTGTACTTGTCTGCAAACCGCCCCCCCCCCCCCCCCCCCCCCCCCCCCCCCCATCCCCTCAACCAACCCTCCAATCCTCCCCCTTTAAAATCAGGGCCATGGTATCCAAATTCAGGAGTTTGTTATCCAATATCCACCTCCTAACTTGAATAATGGACAGCCCTTCCAAGATTTCCATCTTTAATTTATCCCTCCTGGGCTTTTGAGATTTCTCTCAGGTACCTACAATAAAATAGCTGGGGCTGGTGTCAATCTTTCGGAACAGATTGAAGAGTGAACAAAGAATTCCAAATTCCAAATGCAAAGTCTCGGCATTTTTTTCTTGACTTCCTCACCTTCCTTTCTATTCTCATTAACTGTCGTGGCATTGTGTACAGTGGGACTTAGCCTTACAGGGTTTTTTTGGTTCAAACTAGCTGCACCGTTGTGATCTGAAACACTATGTGGCCTGTGAGAAAAGTATATGAAACTGCGTCATGTCGGAATATGCGTGGCAGCAACATTGCCTGCAGGATGCTTCTGTTAATTGTAATACTGTTGTTTTCAGTTCCACCCATTTGTCAGTAATGTTCTATGCATGTTTTATGATTCTACGAATTCACTTGTAGGATTATGACTAGTTTTCTTATTTTATAAGAAAATGACATTGCTCAATAGTTTCTCTCACCCCAGTTGTTCTTGTTTCTTTTCATGCATGGAGTTCTTAAAAAATGACGTCGACAGAGTGATGGAGTAAAGGACTTTAACATTATGAAAGGTTTTGATAGAGTTGATGCAGAGAGAATGGCCGGAAGCTTCAGGACCCTCCCTCCAGTCGGTGCGATCTTCCAGTCCCGTCGAAGTGAATGGATGTTTGAAAGGCCCCTTGCATCTGCCTTGGCAGGGCCGGAAAATCCTGGCCCACGTTTCCGCTTGCAGGGAAGAGCATAACTAGCGGTCATCAATACAAGAAAATCACCAAGAAATCCGATCGGGTATTCAGAAGAAACTTCCCTCTCCAAAGAGTGATGAGAATGAGGAACTCGCTACCACAGGGAGTGATTGATGCGAGTGTGGAGATATATTACTGAAGAAGCTGGACATGTATATGAGGGAGACGGGTCAAGATTTAGGTGAGCAAAAATGGAAGGGCTTAAGTGGAGCATAAATTCCAATTTGGCCTGGTTGAGCAAAATGGCCTGTTTCTGTGCCATATTAATCCTATGTTGACTTTTCCCAAACGAGGGAAAGAACAAAGAACAAAGAACAATACAGCACAGGAACAGGCCCTTCGGCCCTCTAAGCCTGCGCCGATCATGTGTCCTATTTAGACCAACCGCCTGTATCCTTCTATACCCCTTCTGTTCATATACTTATCCAGATAAGTCTTAAAGGTCATTAACGTATCTGCCTCAACCACCTCACTTGGCAGTGCATCCCAGGTCACCACTACCCTTTGTGTAAAAAACATCCCCCGCACATCTCTGCTGAACCTTTGCCCCCTCACCTTAAACTTGTGCCCCCTTATAATTGTCATTTCTGCCCTGGGATAATAAAGCCTCCAACTGTTCACCCTATCAATACCCCTCATAATTTTATAAACTTCTATCAGGTCGCCCCTCAGCCTCCGTCTCTCTAGGGAGAACAATCCCAATTTATTCAATCATACAATATCTCCTCATAGCTAATACCCTCCATACCAGGCAACATCCTGGTAAACTTTTTCTGTACCCTCTCCAAAGCCTCCACATCCTTCTGGTAGTGTGGTGACCAGAATTGGGCACAGTATTCCAAACGTGGCCTAAACAACGTTCTATATAATTTTAACATAATTTTTGAGCTTTTATACTTGATACCCTGTCCTATGAAGGCAAATGTGCCATATGTTTCTGTGCCATATGTAATTGTATGTTGCAAGGACATTGAAATAGGATTAGGCTCCCC
Source organism: Scyliorhinus canicula (assembly GCF_902713615.1). NCBI lineage: Eukaryota > Metazoa > Chordata > Chondrichthyes > Carcharhiniformes > Scyliorhinidae > Scyliorhinus > Scyliorhinus canicula. The sequence continues at coordinate 27,416,920 of NC_052155.1, forward strand.
CATTGTAAAAGCCCACCTGCACTTTTCCAGCTTACTCTTCAGTCATCTAACCGTTGTTGGGCCAATTGGCATGAACATAGAACATAGAACTGTACAGCACAGTACAGGCCCTTCGGCCCACAATGTTGTGCCGAACTGGTCTGAAACTAAGATCAAATCAACCTACACCTAATCATTCTAGTACACTCCATATGCCTATCCAATAACCGCTTGAAAGTTCCTAAAGTGTCCGACTCCACTACCATAGCTGGGAGTGTGTTCCACACCCTAACCACTCTCTGAGTAAAGAACCTACCTCTGACATCCCTCTTATATCTTCCACCATGAATCTATAGTTATGCCGCCTTGTAACAGCTACATCCACCCGAGGAAAAAGTCGCTGAACGTCCACTCTAACTATCCCTCTCATCATCTTATAAACCTCTATTAAGTCGCCTCTCATCCTCCTTCGCTCCAATGAGAAAAGCCCTAGCTCCCTCAACCTTTCCTTATAAGGCCTACCCTCCAATCCAGGCAGCATCCTGGTAAATCTCCTTTGCACCCTTTCCAATGCTTCCACATCCTTCCTATAATGAGGTGACCAGAACTGCACACAACCTTCAGCCTCCATCGGAAAGGGAATCCCACCTTGGCGAGCTGCAGCCAATCAAATCGCCAGTTTCCAGTAGGTTGGCAGGTGGCCGCACATGTTGGGGGAGGAGGTGCGGTGGTGGGGGGAGGGGTGGAACACAAACAGTGCGGGATGATCGAATGGTGGGAAGATCCTGTTTCCCTCGGCTAATGACCCTGAATTGGGCTATTAAGTGACATAATTAGAAGTCTGCTTTGTTGGAATGGGCTATTGACTTTGTTCCCTACCCACCCTTGGGAAGTTAACCTGGATGCGGGAATGCGTTGGGGAGTCATTTCAACGTGGATCACTCCCAACCCCATCCATCCCCACCTCCACAGACCGGGGAAAAATCAGCCCAAGTAGAATGTAAACTATCATGTGTTTAATGCTTGAAGTTATTTGTCTGGCTTGTCACATTAGTTCATTGTAAGGTTCAATTTCCTAGCTGCTGCCAGCATTCATCCCGCCATTTGTATCATCTGCTTAAACTGGACGTCAAAGTGACAGAAAACAGCAATATAACTGTTTACCCAATGTTTTAGGCTTCCGAGTACAAGTATTCAGTGTGCCGCTTCCAAACTCTTTTGATGCCCCTCTGTGTAAGCCACTACTGACAGGGAAACATTAAGGATCGACGGCTAATTCGTCATCTCCTTCTGGTGTATGATTGCTTGACGTGTCAGCTCAACTGACACTGAAATCTCAGCTTACAAAGTAGGAGGAAAATAGTTCTCCTTTCTTTTTTAATAGCCGTCTAAAAATATCAAGATGAACAAGCATGAGACTTTGTGGGAAAACAGTTTTTTGGCTTGACTGCTCTGTTTTTTTAAAGGTTATAAAAAAAAAGGGACATTACATTCATGATACACGGTGCAGTCTGTAGGAATTCTGTCCATGTCACAAAGGGGTAATTTGCTTCCTTTAAAGAACTTCAATGCATCATTATAATAACATAAAAGTAGATTATGTGCTCGTGGAAAAATACGAAGCATAATGCACACAGTAGGATGGCCATGAACCCGTTACATCTGATTTACGTGTGTAAAACAGGCACCATTTTGGCCAGTTTTGGGAACAAATGTTCAGAGTCCCAAGGACATCTGAAGGACACTCAACCCAATATCGGGTCAAGACATTTTTCAGGCAACAGAGGTGATTGCACAAAAGACGCATTAGTTCCCTTGTACATGTAAATGAGAGGCCTTACACTTATTTTAGCACCTTCCTGGGAAATTGACTGCCCTGAGCAGAGTTTGTTATTTGTTTGATATTTACAGCATAGAAAGAGGCCATTCGGCCCATCGTGTCTGCACCGGCTCCCAAAAGAGCTACCTAGCTAGTCCCATTCCCCAGCCCTATCTTCGCAGCCCTCTAAATTCATCACTTTCAAATATGTATTAAGTTCTATTTTGAAACCTCCTATGGAATCCACCTCCACCACTCTCCCAGGCGGCACATTCCAAATCCCAACAACTCTCTGAGTAAAGAAGTTTCTCCTTATCTCACCCCTAGCTCTCTTGCTGACCATCTTGAAATTGTGACCCCCTAATCACTGGCACACCAACTAGTGGAAACAGAATATCCTTCTTTATCCTGTCAAAGTTGTTCAGAATTTTAAACACCTCAATAAAGTCACCTCTTAATCTTCTCTACTCCAAGGAAAACAAACCCAATTTCTCCATCTTTCCTTGTATCTAAAATTCCTCATTCCTGGCATCATTCCAGTAAATCTCCTCTGCACTCTCTCCAGGACTTTCGCACCCTTCCTTAAATAACGTGCGCAGAACTGGACACAATGCACCAAATGTGCGCTGACCAGTGATTTGTAGAGGTAGCATCACTTCCTTACTTTTATACTCAATGCCTCTATTTATAAACCCAAGGATGCTATCAGCCTTCTGAACTACTGTTTCAACTTGCCTGTCCGCCTACAGTGAATTATGCACTTGAACCCTGAGGTTCCTCTGTTCCTGTATCCCCCTCAAAGCTGTACCATTGAGTCTATATTGTCTTCCCATGTTTCTTCTGCCAAAATGCATCACCTCACATTTCATAGAACATAGAACATAGAACGATACAGCGCAGTACAGGCCCTTCGGCCCTCGATGTTGCACCGACATGGAAAAAAATCTAAAGGCCATCTAACCTACACTATGCCCTTATCATCCATATGCTTATCCAATAAATTTTTTAATGCCCTCAATGTTGGTGTGTTCACTACTGTTGCAGGTAGGGCATTCCACGGCCTCACCACTCTTTGCGTAAAAAACCCACCTCTGACCTCTGTCCTATATCTATTACCCCTCAATTTAAGGCTATGTCCCCTCGTGCTAGCCACCTCCATCCGCGGGAGAAGGCTCTCGCTGTCCACCCTATCTAACCCTCTGATCATTTTGTATGCCTCTATTAAGTCACCTCTTAACCTTCTTCTCTCTAACGAAAACAACCTCAAGTCCATCAGCCTTTCCTCATAAGATTTTCCCTCCATACCAGGCAACATCCTGGTAAATCTCCTCTGCACCCGTTCCAAAGCTTCCATGTCCTTCCTATAATGAGGCGACCAGAACTGTACGCAATACTCCAAATGCGGCCGTACTAGAGTTTTGTACAACTGCAACATGACCTCATGGCTCCGGAACTCAATCCCTCTACCAATAAAGGCCAACACACCATAGGCCTTCTTCACAACCCTATCAACCTGGGTGGCAACTTTCAGGGATCTATGTACATGGACACCGAGATCCCTCTGCTCATCCACACTACCAAGAATTTTACCATTAGCCAAATATTCCGCATTTCTGTTATTCTTTCCAAAGTGAATTACCTCACACTTCTCCACATTAAACTCCATTTGCCACCTCTCAGCCTAGCTCTGCAGCTTATCTATGTCCCTCTGTAACCTGCAACATCCTTCTGCACTGTCTACAACTCCACCGACTTTAGTGTCGTCTGCAAATTTACTCACCCATCCTTCTGCGCCCTCCTCTAGGTCATTTATAAAAATGACAAACAGCAACGGCCCCAGAACAGATCCTTGTGGTACGCCACTCGTAACTGAACTCCATTCTGAACATTTCCCATCAACTACCACTCTCTGTCTTCTTTCAACTAGCCAATTTCTGATCCACATCTCTAAAACACCCTCAATCCCCAGCCTCCGTATTTTCTGCAATAGCCGACCGTGGGGAACCTTATCAAACGCTTTACTGAAATCCATATACACCACATCAACTGCTCTACCCTCGTCTACCTGTTCAGTCACCTTCTCAAAGAACTCGATAAGGTTTGTGAGGCATGACCTACCCTTCACAAAACCATGCTGACTGTCCCTAATCATATTATTCCTATCTAGATGATTATAAATCGTATCTTTTATAATCCTCTCCAAGACTTTACCCACCACAGACGTTAGGCTCACCGGCCTATAGTTACCGGGGTTATCTCTACTCCCCTTCTTGAACAAAGGGACCACATTTGCTATCCTCCAGTCCTCTGGCACTATTCCTGTAGCCAATGATGACCTAAAAATCAAAGCCAAAGGCTCAGCAATCTCTTCCCTGGCTTCCCAGAGAATCCTAGGATAAATCCCATCCGGCCCCGGGGACTTATCTATTTTCACCTTGTCCAGAATTGCCAACACTTCTTCCCTACTCACCTCAATGCCATCTATTCTAATAGCCTGGGTCTCAGCATTCTCCTCCACAATATTATCTTTTTCTTGAGTGAATACTGACGAAAAGTATTCATTTAGTATCTCGCTTATCTCCTCAGCCTCCACACACAACTTCCCACCACTGTCCTTGACTGGCCCTACTCTTACCCTAGTCATTCTTTTATTCCTGACATACCTGTAGAAAGCTTTTGGGTTTTCCTTGATCCTACCTGCCAAAGACTTCTCATGTCCCCTCCTTGCTCGTCTCAGCTCTCTCTTTAGATCCTTCCTCGCTTCCTTGTAACTATCAAGCGCCCCAACTGAAACTTCACGCCTCATCTTCACATAGGCCTCCTTCTTCCTCTTAACAAGAGATTCCACTTCTTTGGTAAACCACGGTTCCCTCGCTCGACCCCTTCCTCCCTGCCTGACTGGTACGTACTTATCAAGAACATGCAATAGCTGTTCCTTGAACAAGCTCCACATATCCAGTGTGCCCAACCCTTGCAGCCTACTTCTCCAACCAACACATCCTAAGTCATGTCTAATGGCATCATAATTGCCCTTCCCCCAGCTATAACTCTTGCCCTGCGGGGTATACTTATCCCTTTCCATCACTAACGTAAAGGTCACCGAATTGTGGTCACTGTTTCCAAAGTGCTCACCTACCTCCAGATCTAACACCTGGCCTGGTTCATTACCCAAAACCAAATCCAATGTGGCCTCGCCTCTTGTTGGCCTGTCAACATATTGTGTCAGGAAACCCTCCTGCACACATTGTACAAAGAATGACCCATCTAATGTACTCGAACTATATCTTTTCCAGTCAATATTTGGAAAGTTAAAGTCTCCCATAACAACTACCCTGTTACTTTTGCTCTTTTCCAGAATCATCTTCGCCATCCTTTCCTCTACATCCCTAGAACTATTAGGTGGCCTATAGAAAACTCCCAACAGGGTGACCTCTCCTTTCCTGTTTCTAACCTCAGCCCATACTACCTCAGAAGAAGAGTCCCCATCTGGCATCCTTTCCGCCACCGTAATACTGTCCTTGACTAGCAGCGCCACACCTCCCCCTCTTTTGCCCCCTTCTCTGAGCTTACTAAAACACCTAAACCCCGGAACCTGCAACAACCATTCCTGTCCCTGCTCTATCCATGTCTCTGAAATGGCCACAACATCGAAGTCCCAGGTACCAACCCATGCTGCCAGTTCCCCTACCTTATTTCGTATACTCCTGGCATTGAAGTAGACACACTTCAAACCACCTACCTGAACACTGGCACCCTCCTGCGAAGTCAAATCTGTGCTCCTGACCTCTATACTCTCAATCTCCCGTACCCCAAAACTACAATCCAGGTTCCCATGCCCCTGCTGAATTAGTTTAAACCCCCCCAAAGAGCACTAACAAATCTCCCCCCCAGGATATTGGTGCCCCTCAGGTTCAGATGTAGACCATCCTGTCTATAGAGGTCCCACCTTCCCCAGAAAGAGCCCCAGTTATCCATAAATCTGAATCCCTCCCGCCTGCACCATCCCTGTAGCCACGTGTTTAATTGCTCTCTCTCCCTATTCCTCATCTCACTATCACGTGGCACGGGCAACAACCCAGAGATAACAACTCTGTTTGTTCTCGCTCTGAGCTTCCATCCTAGCTCCCTAAAGGCCTGCCTGACATCCTTGTCCCCTTTCCTACCTATGTCGTTAGTGCCAATGTGGACTACGACTTGGGGCTGCTCCCCCTCCCCCTTAAGGACCCGGAAAACACGATCCGAGACATCACGTACCCTTGCACCTGGGAGGCAACATACCAAACTCGCTGCATTGGAAAATTTCGCTGCATTGGAATTCATCTGCCAGGTGTCTGCCCATTTGGCCGGCTTTTCAATGTCCCTCTGAAGTCGCTCAGCGTCATCCTCACAATTCACTATTCTCCCTCGCTTAGTAGCATCTGCAAATTTAGATATTTTGCCCACTTCTAAATCATTTATATGAATCAGAAAAAGCAAGGGTCCCAACACTGAGCCCTGGGGAACACCACTTTCAACTCATCTCCAGTTTGAGAAATGCCCATCTATACCTACCCTCTGTTTCCTATCTCTTAGCCAAGTTCTACTCCATGCTGCCAGGCACCCAGCTATCCAAAACATTTTTATGTTGCTAACCAACCTACCATGTGGCACCGTATCAAATGCTTTCTGAAAGTCCAAGTATGCAACATCCACGGCACTACCTTCATCCACTGCCTGTGTCACCTCATAAAAGAACTCAATTAAGTTTGTCAGACATGACCTGCCCTTGACAAAGCCATGTTGACTGTCTAGTATTAACTTATTTTTCTCTAAGTCTATATTTATTTCATCCCGTTTTACAGCCTCCATCAGTTTTCCCACTATTGATGTCAAGCTGACAGGTCTGTCGTTTCCTGGGTTATCCTTTGCCCTTTTCTGAAAAAAACGGTATCACATTTGCAATCCTCCAGTCCCCAGGGACTAATTCTATGTTCAGAGAGGCCTGGAAAATTTCTGTCAACTGCCAAGCAGTATTCTCCCATACCTCTCTCAGCAAGGTGCACCCCATCCGGACCTGCCGACTTCTCTACTTGTGGTACTGCCAGCCTTTTTAGCACCTTTTCTTTATCTAACACTGTGCTGCTCAGTTGCTCAACACACACATTTTCAACTGGGCCATTGTCACCATTTTCTAATTTGTTCAAGACAGAGGCAAAGTACTCATTTATTACCACTGCCATACTACTGCTTCAGTGAGCAGTTTACCCTGCTTGTCCCTTATGGGCCCTACTCTATCCTTCACCAACCTTTTACCAATAATATGCTTGAAGAACATGTTTCTATTTGTTTTAGCACAGCCTTCAACCCTTTCCTCATGCTTCCTCTTAGCCTTTCTTATTCCAGCCTCAGCCTCTCTCCTGCATGTGAGATACTCTTCCTGATTTCTATTGCTATGATTATTCAGGCAGGCATCATATGCCTCTTTTTCCTTCTTTATTTTATCACCAATGTCCTTACTCAACCAGGGTATTCTATCTTTGGATACCCCGGCTGGATTCTCTGCCCCACATTTCTGCTTCACCTCGCTGGCGGGATGCTCCGTTACGCCAGACGGTTAATGGGTTTTCCCATTGTGGGGCAGCCCCTCGCCTTCCAGAAACCCCTGAGCTGCCGGCAAAATGGAGCCTCCCGCCGGTGGAGAATCCAGCCCCCCGTATTTATTTCTCATGAGTATTTCCCAACTTGCACCCTCTTCATCTCTTCTTTGAAAGTCTCCCATTACTCATCCACTCTTTTATCCACCAAAATGCTTTTCCAATCAACCTGCTCCAGTTCAACCCCTAAAATTTGTCCTTTTCCAGTCTGGGATCTTAATCCTTGACTGATTTTTATCCTTTTCCAACTTAATATTGAATTGTATTATATTATGATCACTTCTTCCCAATGGCTCCCCACTCTGTCGTTCCCCACCTGCCAAGCCTCATTTCCTAGGACCATATCCAGCACAACTTGCTCCCTGGTAAGACTGGAAATGTACTGTCCCAGAAGGCTCTCCTGCACGCACTGCAGGAATTTCTCCCCTTCCTTGCCCCACACTCTACCCTTTTCCCAGTCTACCTTAGTGTAACTGAAATCCCCAACTATCACAACCCTACTTGCCCTGCAGGTTTCCATAATCTGCCTACAAATTCTCTCTTCCACTTCCTCCCCACTATTTGGAGGTTCACAGTAAATACTGAACAAGGTCATCGCTCCCTTCCTGTTTCTCACCTCCAACCATATAGATTCTAATTCAGGAACTACATCTCGTTCAAGGGCTATGATGCTATGGTTTGTCCTTGATAGTGGTGCATTTCCCTTTGGGGCTGTGCCTTATTTATTCTTTCACATCCAGAAACACAGAATAAATGGTGTGAGAAATACACTGGTGCACAAGTGCAATGATATTTGGGCTGCGGGGTCTGGGGGTTGGGTCTCAGCTCCTTGCTGGGCGAGCAGAGCAATTCTGGTGGACAAGAAAAGGGCAATGATGTGTTGGGTACTCTGGATCCGTGGAGACTGCGTTTACCTCAGCAGTAACACATACAAGCTACCAACACTTGAAATAGTACAACACTATTTTATCAAGCTAGAAACTGTTGAACATACTTTCACTGTGGGTCGACACTATGTTAGATTAAACTAAAGACGTATGTCCATCCTAACCAGTCTATGCACTCAGCACATGGTGAAGATCTGTGCTGTAAGCTGTGAGCTCTGTCCTTCTGAGAGGCTGCATCCCGAATGAGCGGGAAAACTGATGCCTTCTGTCTTTATAGTAACTGTGCTCTAACTGGTGATTGGCTGCGATGTTGTGTGTGTTGATTAGTCTTGCTGTGTGTCAATCAGTGTGTGTGCCTGCACCATGATATACTGGTGTATATTATGACATCCCCCTTTTATAAAAAAAATGTATGTTTGTGGCAATAAATAATGTATGGTGATAATGTTCCTAACTACGTGTGGGGTGCGAAGACATATTTACAAGACTATGTACATAAGAACTAAGCTATTTACATGGGAAGGTGCCTGGTGCAGGTAAACAGTATGCAACAAAAGTGTAACTAGATCAACATTATATACAAACCAGGGAAACGATCAAACAAAGCAACGAAACAATTCAGAGAGTCCATCAATTTGAAAAGTTCATAAATGTAGTCTCTGAGGTGGGCGACGAATTCTGGTTGACCGCCTCAAGGGTGGGTCAAGAGCCGCCGGTTCTGGAATGGGCTGGATTGCGTCAGAGTCAGGGGGAGGCAGAGTGACAGGGAGCTCTGCATAGTCCATGGCAGGGTCATCAGGACGGCGAGGCGATACCGGAGGATCACGTGGCGAGCGTGGAACGAGACGAAGGGTGCGTCGATTGCAGCGCAGAATAGAGCCATCTGGTAGATGAACCAGGAACGAGCGGGGGGCCACCTGCCGAAGGACAACAACGGTTGCAGGCCAGCCACCATCCGGAAGATGGACGCGAACATTGTCATCTGGAGCCAGAGGAGGGAGATCAGCTGCACGGGAGTCATGAGCCGCCTTGTGCTGTGCACGAGACAGCTGCATCCGGCGAAGGACCGGAACGTGGTCGAGGTCTGGGACATGGATGGACGGCACCATCGTCCTCAGGGTGCGATTCATGAGTAGTTGGGCTGGCGACAGGCCAGTGGACAGGGGGGGCGGAGCGGTAGGCCAGCAAGGCAAGGTAGAAATCAGAACCAACATCGGCAGCCTTGCATAGGAGCCTTTTGACGATATGTATTCCCTTCTCTGCTTTGCCGTTGGATTGGGGGTACAGGGGACTGGACGTTACATGGGCAAAATTGTACCGCCTGGCAAAGTTGGACCATTCTTGGCTGGCGAAGCAGGGGCCATTGTCGGACATAACCGTGAGCGGGATGCCGTGTTGAGCAAAGGTTTCTTTACATGCACGAATGACTGCAGACGAGGTGAGGTCGTGCAACCGTATCACCTCCGGGTAATTTGAAAATTAGTCCACAATCAGGACATAGTCTCTACTCAGCGTGTGGAACAGGTCGATGCCCACCTTGGTCCAGGGTGACGTAACCAACTCATGGGGCTGCAGGGTTTCACGTGGTTGGGCCGGCTGGAATCGCTGACAAGTGGGGCAGTTGAGCACTGTGTTGGCTATGTCCTCATTAATGCTGGGCCAGTTCACTGCCTCTCGGATCCGTCGGCGGCACTTTTCCACGCCAAGGTGGCCCTCGCGTAGTTGTTCCAGGACAAGCTGGTGCATGCTACGCGGGATGACAATGCGGTCCAGTTTTAGAAGAACCTCATCCACTACCGCCAGATCATCTCTGACATTATAGAATTGAAGGCATTGGCCATTGAGCCACCCGCCCGTTAGGTGGCGCATGACACGTTGTAGCAAGGGATCGGCAGGGGGCGAATTTGGACGAGGCGTTCATCCGAGGCAGGTAGATTGGAGGCCGCGAATGCCACATGGGCATCAACCTGGAAGACAAATCCCGCTGGGTCACATGGAGTGGTGACTGACCTGGAGAGAGGGCAGCAATGATGAGGTCCTTGCCTGGGGTGTATACCAGCTGGAAGTCGTATCGCCGGAGCTTGAGAAGAATACGCTGGAGGCGAGGCATCATGTCGTTCAGGTCTTTCTGTATGATATTGACCAGCGGGCGATGGTCTGTCTCAACGGTCAACTGAGGAAGTCCGTAGACATAATCGTGGAATTTAACAACACCAGTCAGAAGGCCCAGGCACTCCTTTTCTATCTGCGGAATCGTATTGGGGACCGGTTGACCGTAAGGGTGGCACACCACTCATCGTCCGGATCGAAGCTATATACCGGTAGAGGCTGGATTCTGTGCTTCGGGAACACCCTGTTTTTTGTAATGATACGGACTCGAAAAGGCACCTTCGGGTCCTCGGTGTCAATATCGGGCAGCAGGTCTGAATCGGGTTTGGTGACCATGGGTTGAATGGCACGGACATTCCTGCGAGACTGGCTGGAGCGACGAGAGTTGGCAGGTTAAGCTGACCTGCATAAAGCAGCATAGTGGCCAAGTTTGCCACATTGTAGGCAGTGTCGGGATTTGGCAGGACATTGCCGCTTTAAATGGGCGGAGCCACAGTTGCCGCGCGTTGTAGCGTCAGTACGCTTGCTGCGCCACCGCGCATGCGCGGTGCGGTCGTACGTGGTGCGCGCCTGCGCAGTGTGCACAAGCGCGGGAGTCCGTGAAAAGCACGCGAAATGGTTGCCCTCATCCAGGCGGAGGCCCTGGAGTTGCTTGATTGCTTGGACCCGTTCTGCCTTGTGGGGACCTTGCCGCGCTGTTTCAGCCGCTTGGATGTGGGAATACTGACTACTGGCGTGTTCATGTAGCACGCAGGTCTCAATGGCAGTCGCCAGGGTGAGCTGCTTTACTTTGAGGAGCTGCTGGCGTAGGGGGTCCGACTGAACACCGAAAACGATCTGGTCGCGTATCATGGAGTCGGAGGTGGACCCGTAATTACAGGACTGCGCAAGGATACGGAGGTGGGTGAGAAAGGATTGGAAAGGTTCATCCTTACCCTGCAGACGCTGCTGGAAGACATAGCCCTCGAAACTTTCATTCACCTCGATGTCGCAGTGAGTGTCAAACTTGAGGAGGACCGTCTTGAATTTTGATTTGTCTTCACCATCAGCAAAGGTGAGAGAGTTGAAGATGTGGATGGCATGGTCCCCGGCAGTGGAGAGGAAGAGAGCGATCTTCCTGACGTCTGAAGCAGCTTCCAGGTCTGTGGATTCAAGGTAAAGCTGGAAGCGTTGTTTGAAGATCTTCCATTTGGCCCCTAGGTTACCGGTGATGCGGAGCGGCAGCGGGCGAACGCTGTCCATTTTGCAAGATGGCTGTATGCTGGGGGAAGGCAGATCATTTGCAGGTAGGTCTAAGAAGTTCTAACATCAACTACTGGTACCATGATGTGTTGGGTACTCTGGATCCGTGGAGACTGCGTTTACCTCAGCAGTAACACATACAGGCTACCAACACTTGAAATAGTACTATTTTAATAAGCTAGAAACTGTTGAACATACTTTCACTGTGGGTCGACACTATGCTAGATTAAACTAAAGACCTATGTCTATCCTAACCAGTCTATGCACTCAGCACATGGTGAAGATCTGTGCAGTAAGCTGTGAGCTCTGAACTTCTGAGAGGCTGCATCCCGAATGAGCGGGAAAACTGATGCCCTCTGTCTTTATAGTGAGTGTGCTCTAACTGGTGATTGGCTGCGGTGTTGTGTGTGTTGATTAGTCTTGCTGTGTGTCAATCAGTATGTGTGTCTGCACCATGATATACTGGTGTATATTATGACAGGCTATTTTAATGCTCCTCTTTCATCTGGCTTTGTCACCCATTATAGAACAACATAGCACAGTCAGTATTATCGTACAGGAGTGAAGATCACTTGGTGCTGTACTTATCTAGTCATGTGCATAGGAAACCCTGGCAACAGAACTGATCCCGACCGGAGAAACCCTGGAAAAAAAATCCCAACAGTTTTGCCTCATAGGATTAATCCCTGGTCTTTATTTTTAATATTCACACAGTTTTGTTTGGATCATTTCAGCCTGAACAATATCTTCCAGATTTAGATACTTTATTGAATGCAAGATAAAATACTGTGGATGTTGGAAATCTGAAATACAAACAGAAAATGTGGAAGCAGCCTCAAGGGCAACAAGGGAAAACCAACTAAGACCAGCCATGCCAGCCATGTCCCCATCCTGAGAATGAAAATAAAACTCTACAATTGTGGCGAAGAATCTCTCATTTTCATTCCTCTCTTACGGAGAAGTTCTGGTTGGCACTTTTGAAGTCCCATAGCATTTCCACCTCGAACTGTTATATATTGTAAGAGCTGAGCATTTTATTATCCTGCTTAACTTGCTGCCCTCTTTATTGGGGAGGTGTAAATAAAATCAGTTCAATAATGGCTGCCTGCAGTTGATCACGTGTTAGTCTTACTCAGTGCTTTATGCAATAGTCAAATGATGAGACTGGGATAGAAGATTCTTGGGAAGAGTTACATAGACTCAAAATTAACTGTGTTTGTCTCTTCACAGAAGCTGCCAAACAGCTGAGTTTATCCAGCATTTTCTGCTTTTATTTAGAATTGTCTTTTCCACTTCATTTGAGAAATTAAGGACTCTGTCACACATTTTTGAAACTTCCAAAGTTGATTTTGAGGAAGTTTGAACAGCTTCAAAGATGGCCCTGTGTACACATCGCATTCAGGCACGCAGTGAGTCAGCATGGTCTGTTATTGAAAAATGGCATTGTTGTAAACCCCCACGAGACCCAGGGGGACCACTCAATCAATCTTCCCGTAGGCCTCGTGGAATACGAACTCCCCATTGCGGGGCGGAGGTCCAACAGCGGAGCTTGTTGATTACATAAGATAAAAGCCGGCCCAGAAGGGAACCGGCATCTTCGGATGGTCCCGCCTGGGACTAGAATCATAGAACCTCTCCAGTGAAGAAGGAAGCCATACGGCCCAGCCAGTCTGCAGCGACCCTCTGAAAGAGCACCCGACCAGGCCCACCCTGCCACGCAGACACGGGGAGAACGTGCAAACTTCACGCACAGAGTCAAGCCTGGAATTAACCCGGGTCAGTGGTGCTGTGAGGCAGCAGTGCTAACCATTGTGTCACCGTGCCGCCATTGTTGTGCTCTTCACCGCTGTGCAGTTTCACTTTGTGTTAGAAAATAAACTTCTTGCACTTACCTTTTCGGGACGCCTCGTGATCACTATCGGCTCAAAGACACAGACACAGTGGGGGGAATTCAACCCTAACAAAGAGGACCTTGGTAATTATATTTTGCAGAGAGTGAATAAAATATGAAATGTGTATAAAGTCGATGTTTTCCTCATCATTATGGGGCTAGAAGCTTCTGAGATGGTTTCTGACCAATGTTGCTTGTGAGATCCCGGTACTACAGACTATTCTGAGAATAATGAGGTCCTGGATTTATATAATGGCATGACTAAGAATGAGTTGTACTGGAGAGTTTGCATTCCATGAAAGGAGGCAGTTGCCAAGTGAGATTATTACAGATTGCGTTCTGGAATTAAAGAAACTCTCTCATTGGCACAATCTTAGAAGTCAGCCTGAGTAACACCTTTGTACGGGGGCCTAGACAGCAGTAAATTGCAGGCAAATCTTTTGCGCAAAGGCAATAAACTGACTTGGAAGGAAGCCGGTGATCAGGATTAGCAGGGAGAGATGGTTGTAAATTGTGAGGGAGTTATTTTCCTGAGCCAGCAGGGAAGGCCCACAAGGTATCAGTGTGATCGAGGACACGGCAACCAAGTCCACATTTTCAGTCAGAACGTTTAGGAAGGATGTGGAAGCTTTGGAAAAGGTGCAGAGGAGATTTACCAGGATGTTGCCTGGAATGGAGAGTAGGTCATACGAGGAAAGATTGAGGGTGCTGGGCCTTTTCTCATTGGAACGGAGAAGGATGAGGGGCGACTTAATAGAGGTTTATAAGATGATCAGGGGAATAGATAGAGTAGACAGTCAGAGACTTTTTCCCCGGGTGGAACACACCATTACAAGGGGACATAAATTTAAGATAAATGATGGAAGATATAGAGGGGATGTCAGAGGTAGGTTCTTTACCCAGAGAGTAGTGGGGGCATGGAATGCACTGCCTGTGGTAGTAGTTGAGTCGGAAAATTTATGGACCTTCAAGCGGCTATTGGATAGGTACTTGGATTAGGGTAGAATAAGGGAGTGTAGGTTAACTTCTTAAGGGCAGCACGGTAGCATTGTGGATAGCACAATTGCTTCACAGCTCCAGGGTCCCAAGTTCGATTTCGACTTGGGTCACTGTCTGTGTGGAGTCTGCACATCCTCCCCGTGACTGCGTGGGTTTCCTCCGGGTACTCCGGTTTCCTCCCACAGTCCAAAGATGTGCAGATTGGGTGGATTGGCCATGACAAATTGTCCAAAATTCTATGATTAACCTAGGACAAAAGTTCGGCGCAACATCGTGGGCCGAAGGGCCTGTTCTGTGCTGTATTTCTCTATACTCTATGCCATTATTGCCACGGGAAGTTGATGTTATGGACCAGGAAAATCAAGAGTTTCACTAAGTCAGAGAGTAAGAAATACACCTTGTGGAAATAAGAATGATAAGACTGAAGGTAAAATTCTAATATGGTAAAAAGTGAAATTCGAAGATTCATAACGTACTTTCATCATTGATACAGTTGCAGCTGTATCTGTTATCTTGGAAGGAGAGGGCACAAAGTTCCTAAGTCACATTCCCTTACACAAAACTGGTGTGAAAGCGACCAGTTCTCCCAAAAACTGTAATCTCATGAAATAAGCAAAATACCATGGATGCTGGAATTTGAAACAAGAACAGAGAATGACGGAAAAACTCAACATTGTGTTCAACGGCTTGAAATGAATTAAAATCGCTTATTGTCACGAGTAGGCTTCAATGAAGTTACTGTGAAAAGCCCCTAGTCACCACATTCTGGCGTCTGTTCGGGGAGGCTGTTACGGGAATCGAACCGTGCTGCTGGTCTGCCTTGGCCTGCTTTCAAAGCCAGCTATTTAGCCCAGTGTGCTAAACAGCCCCTCACAGAGACTGTGACCTTGTGGTAAACCACTGTTTCACCTCTATTAGAGGATGTATGGTAGGACCTGTACTACAGGTACGTTGGTAGTCCCTGCCTACTGGCTCCACCCAGTAGGCAGAGTATAAATATGTGTGTCCTCCATGCTGCAGCCATTTCGCCAGCTGCTGTGGGAGGCCACACATCTTAGAGCAATAAAGCCTCAGTTGTACCCAACTCAAGTCTTTGTGCAATTGATCGTGCATCAGACCTTTCTCCTCCATTTTAACCCCTTTTTATTAAATATCCCATTGATTTATTGTCTCATGCAACCACCGCCCCCCGACCGCCCCGTTCACCTCCCTCCCATCCCAGGCCACCTTTCGTTCTTAAAGTTGCTACATCTTGTTGCCACATCTCACAACTACAGTTTAATATCTAACACATTTCTCCCTTCTCTTCAGTTCTGCTGAAGAGCCAAATGGACTTGAAACATTATATCTGTGTTTTGACCGCATTCTCTGTAAGTGTAATCTAGTGTTAGGTGAAGTAAGGGTGGATATATGGTGATACACTGGCTGTTGAGTATTAGTAGGAGGGAATAGCTTCTCCCTGATGGGAAGGAACATAGGAGCAGGAGTACACCAGTCGGTCTGTTAAACCTGATCCACCATTCAATAAGATCATGGCTGACCTGGTTGTGGTCTCAGTTCCGCTTTCCTGTCTGGCCCCTTAATCCTCTACTCCTTTGCTTAATAGAAGAGAAGTCTGTCTAACCATGCCTTGAAGAAATTCAAAGACCCTGCCTCATCTACATTCTGGGCAAAAGAACTTCACATATCCATCATCCGTTTAGAGAAAATAGGTTTCTCCTCATCTCTTTCTTAGAGTCATAGAATCATAGATGTTTACAGCAAGGAAACAGGCCCATCGGCCTAGTTGGTCCATGCCACCCAGTTTCTATCACTAAGCTAGTCCTTGCTCACATTTGGCCCATATCCCTCTATATCCACCCTACCCATGTAACTGTCTAACTGCTCTTTAAAGTACAAAATTGTGCTCGCCTTTGACACTGCCTTTGACAGCCGCTCCAGATGCTCACCACCCTCTGTGTGAAGAAATTTCCCCTCTGGTCTCTTCTGTATCTCTCTACTCTCACCTTAAACCTACGCCCTCTAGTTCTAGACTCCTCTACCTTTGGGAAAAGATGTCGACTATCTACCTTATCTATGCTCATCATTATTTTATAGACCTCTATAAGATCACCCCTAAGCCTCCGACGTTCCAGGGAGAAACATCCTGGCCTATCTAGCCTCTCCTTATAACTAAGACCATCAAGTCCTGGTAGCATCCTCGTAAATCTCGTCTGCACTCTTTCCAGTTTAACAATATCCTTCCTATAATGGGGTGACCAGAATTGAACACAGTATCTCATGTGTGCTCTTACCAATGTCTTGTACAACTTCAACAAGATGTCCCTACTCCTGTATTCAATATTCTGACCATAAAACCTGGCATGCTGAATGCCTTCCTCACCACCGTGTCCACCTGTGATTCCATCTTCAAGGAGCTATGAACCTGTACCCCTAGATCTCTTTGTTCTGTAACTGTCCCCAACTCCCTACTAATAACTGAATAGGCCCTGCCCTGATTTGATCTACCAAAATGCAACACCTCACATTTATCCAAATTAAACACCATCTGCCATTCATCAGCCCACTGGCCCAATTGGTCAAGATCCTGTTACAATCTTATATAACTTTCTTTGCTATCTTGGTTTCATCTGCAAACTTACTAACCATGCCTCCTACATTCTCATCTAAATCATTTATATATATCACAAATAACAGTGGACCCAGCACCAATCCCTGAGGCACACCACTGGTCACAGGCCTCCAGTTTGAAAAACAAACCTCCACAACCACCCTTTGGCTTTGGTCACCAAGCCAATTTTGTATCCAATTGGCTACCTCACCCTGGATTCCGTGAGATTTAACCTTTTGGTTAAATCTTATTTTTAAACTGTGTCCCCTAATTCCATTCTCCCCCACAAAGAGGAAACATCCTCCGGACATCTAATCAATCAAGCCTCCCCCAAGATCTTATACATTTCAACAAAATTTCCTCTCAAACTTCTAAACTCCAGTGGGCATAGGCCTAACCTGTTCAACCTTTCCTCATTAGAAAACCCCTTCATCCCAGGAATGAGCCCTGAACCTTCTCTGAACTGCTTCTGATGCCATTATATATTTTTAAAATACTCCTTGAGCCACATGGGGAAAACAATCAGTCCAGCCCCGTGTACTCTGTGCAGTTATCACACCACACCCCTGCAAAGTCACAGTATTCCAGATGTGGCCTCATCAAGGCCCTGTACAGTTGCAGTAAAATATCCCTATTTTTGTATTCCATCCCTCTTGCAATGAATGCCAACATTCCATTTGGCTTAAGGATATACGGTAACTGGACCCTGGTATTTACAATAGGAATCAGTAAGAAGTACATATGACATCAAGAAAGTGTTAAGAGGTCACAAAGCAGCCTTTGAGCAAGGAGGAAATTATGAAGTTCGTCATCACAAGGCTGAAATCAAGATAAACGACAATGCATAGCTGACATTTTATAAGGCTAGGCCAGTGCCTTGTACAGGGCTAGAAGCAGTAAGCGAAGAGCTGGATAGATGAGAAAGAATAGGGGCAATTCACAAGATAAACAACAGTCAACCGGTCGCACCCATGGTGGTACTTCAAGTAGCAGATGGGCCCATTCGGATGTGAGGAGATAATTAGTAAACGATAAATGAGGTGATAGAGAATGATATTTACTCAATGCCGACCTGTGAAGATTTGTTTTATAATTTAGCTAATGGAAAGGTATTCTGTAAGGTAGATTAGTCAAATGCATATTTGCAATTAAATTCACCTGAAGAAGGAGCCGTGCTCCGAAAGCTCGTGTTTGAAACAAACCTGTTGGACTTTAACCTGGTGTTGTAAGACTTCTTACTGTGCAATTAAATTAACTTTAATAAAGACGAAATGAGTCGGAAAAGTAACATAAAGAAGACATTTATTTATAATACGTACTATTTACAAAGGGGTCCAGTTAGACTTCACTGGGTCCTCCCTCTCTGTCGGTCGGTTCCTATCTGGCCAATCTTATATATACGTGGTAATAGCCCCCTAGTTAATGGGGGAACTCATACTTCTCGAGCCACATAGGGAAAACAATCAGTCCAGCCCCGTGTACTCTGTGCAGGTTATTACACCTCACCCCTGCAAAGTCCAGAGACACACAAATCGAACGATGAGGATGATGAAGAAGCAGAAGACGAAGTTAAAAACACTGAAGACTCAGAAGAAAGCGGCAGAGCCCTAGCGGGTGGAGGGTGACTCAGATGCTTTGGTCTCGGTATACCATTGGCTGGCAGTGGGACTGGATCAGCCGAGCTGGGGAACGCCGCTTGCGGCTGGATTGCTGAGGTGGAGAACCCTCCGAAGGCAGATGAATGACAGCGTCCGAGTCAGAGACCCCAGAGGTTTGTATCTCCGTAGTGGAATCGGACAACCAGATATCAGGAATTTTGGTATCACGAGAAGAAAATGACGTAGTCGGCTGTGCAGACTGAGGAACCGGAGCAACTGGCAGGACTGGGGCAGAGTTACCCCGAGGAGCCGCCTGAGAATCAGGCCGGAACGGGGTAGATCTCCCTCGAAGAACCTCTGGAGTGGAAGACTGCTGAGCATGAAGATGGTCAAGGTGACGCTTCATTAGCTGACCTCGAACACGGATCCGGTACAAAATGGGACCGGTTTGGTGAACAATGACCCCAGAAAACCAATGTGGACTTTTTCCAAAGTTACACTGACCTCTTGGTGTCATTTCTGTGACACCAAAATGTCACAGAAGACATCGCCCCCTGTGTGCGTGGGTTTCCTCCGGGTGCTCCGGTTTCCTCCCACAGTCCAAAGATGTGCGGGTTAGGTGGATTGGCCATGCTAAATTGCCCGTAGTGTGCTAATAAAAGTAAGGTTAAGGGGGGGGGGGGTTGTTGGGTTGCGGGTATAGGGTGGATACGTGGGTTTGAGTGGGGTGATCATGGCTCGGCACAACATTGAGGGCCGAAGGGCCTGTTCTGTGCTGTACTGTTCTATGTTCTATGTTCTATTCAGGCAATGCCCTTGATGATCTTGTGTGTGGCGCACCTCTGTGCCTATGTCGGGTAGCAGCAAAACCAACCGAGTGCGGAGTTGGCAACCCATTAACATTTTGGCTAGAGCCACCCCTGGAACAGCATGAGGAGTCATCTTATACAAGAAGAGTAAGCATGCCAGCCTGGTATCCACTGAACCTGTGGTTTGTTTCTTCAGGCCCCGCTTCACCATCTGAATGACACGCTCCGCCAAGCCATTCAACACCGGATGATAGGGCGCGATGCGAACCTGGCGAGTGCTATTAACTTTCATGCAGGTCGTGAACTCCTCAATAGTGAATGAGTCCCTATTGACCATAACTATCACCTCCAGTAATCTGTGAGCTGAAAAGGATATACGCGGCCGCTCAGTGGTTGAACGAGAGGTGATGGACGTCCTTTTGTGGACCTCGAGCTACTTTGAGTACGCATCCGCCAAAATTAGGAACATGGAGCCCAAGAACTTGCCAGCAAAATCTTCTGCGTGAACGTGGGCCCAAGGATGTACACGCCACTCCCTTGGGTTTAACAGGAAATAGTTGAGGACGAAACATTGCATGTTTTCAAGAAGCAGCTAATTATAGCACTTGGGCCGAAGGGGATGAAAGGATATGGGAGCGGGGGAAGGCAGGATTAGGTAATTGAATTGTGTCTTCCACCATGAAGACTGGCGCAAAGTATTTGTTTAACTCCTCTGCCATTTCCTGGTTGTACATTATTATTTGCCTAGTCTCATTCTCTCAGGGGACTTTGTTCACTTTGGCCTCTCTCTTCCTTTTTATAAATTTATAGAAGCTCTTTCTATCCATTTTTATATTACTTGCTAGTTTACCCTCATAGTTTATCTTTGCCTGCTTTTTTTGGTCATCTTTTGTTGGTTTTCAAAACTTTCCCAATACTCAATCTTACCAATAATCTGTGCCATGTTATGTTTTTTCTTTTAGTTCCTTCACTTCCTTGGTTAACCATCAAAGATTTATCCCCTTCCGCGAATCCTTCTTCCTCACTGGGATATACCTTTGTTGTGAGTCATGACCTGTTTTCGAAAAACCATTGCTGATAAACTATCTTTCCTCCTAAACTTCTTCCCTAGTCTGCTCCAGCCAACTCTGCCCTCATTCCTTTATAATTACCCTTATTTAAGTGCAGAATAATTGTTTCTGACCCAAGTTTCTCATTCTCAAATTGAATGTTAAATTCTACCATGACATGGTCACTGCTTCCTAAGGAATATTTTACTCTGAGATTGTTTATTAAACTTGCTTCATTATACGTTACCAAATCCAAAATAACCTGATCCCTGGTTGGATCCTCACGTATTGATCTAGGAAATTGTCCCGAATACACAATTAATTCTTCCTCATGGCTACCTCTGCCAATTTGATTTTCCCAATCTACATGAAGGTTAACATCACCCATGATTAAAGTACTGCCTTTTGTTCATCCTTTATTGAAAGAGTCCTTCCTGTTTATGTCCTTTGTTCCTATATTTTCATTTTTATTATTTTGATCCATGGACCCATAATCAGGGTGTGCCTTTAAGGAGAAGACTCAAAGTTGGAACAGTCTGCCTGCCAGGACACTGTTTCTAGGCTTCATGTTTGGGAGAGGAGAATTCAGTCTCCTCGGCACTGGGTGGATCTCAGCAGCCAGTGGAGGAGGGAGTCAGTTTGATTGGTTAACTGGTGGGTTGGCCAACGACAGTGTTCTGCCTGAAAACGGTCAGGGATTGGTTCCTTCCTTATATTAATGACTTGGATGCAGGGATAGAAGGTACGATAGCCAAATTTACAGTTGAGACTAAAGTAGATGGACTAGTAAGTTGCAATGAGGAAATAAGAAATTTACAAATTGATATAGATGTGTTAGGTGAGTGGGCCAAACTTTGCCAGTTGGAATTTAACGTGGATAATTTTGAGGCTATCCACTTTGGTGGGAAAAATGGAAAGCCACTAATTCTCTAAATGCAGAGAAACCTGAGTGCTTTGATGCAGATGGATTTGGGTCCTCGTGCATGAATCGCAGAAAACCTATTTGCAGGTACAGCGGGTAATAAGTGGGGAAATGGAATTTTGGCATTTAAAGCTAAAGAAATAGGACGGTATTCTCCGACTCCCCGCCGGGTCGGAAAATCGTCGGGGGTTGGCGTGATTCCCGCCCCCGCCGTCTTCCGAATTCTCCGACGCCCGAAAAGTCGGCGAGGTGTGAATCGCGCCACCCGCCTCGGAGAATGGCGGGGACCGGCGCGACTCTATGGACCCCGGGACTGCCCGAATTCTCCCGGTCGGATGGGCCGAAGTCCTGCCGACGTGACCATGGGTCACGCCGGCGTAAATTAAACCACCTTATATAACGGCATCAACCAGTGCTGCTGGTTGGCGCCAGACAGCGTGGAGGTAGGTCACGGTGTGGGGTGGCCGCAGGAGAAGTGACTGCGTGGCCGCAGTCTGTGTGGGGAGGGGGGTGTGTGGGGGGTGGGTGGGGGGGGGGGGGGTGAGGGGGGGGAGGGGGTGGTGGAGGGGTGGAGGAGGGTGGAATGGGGTGAGGGGGTGAGTGCCGGGGAGGGGGTGGTGAGTGCCGGGTAGGGGGGAGAGGGCGAGTCCCGAAGATGGGGGAGAGGGCGAGTGCTGGGTAGGGGGAGAGGGTGAGTGCCGGGGAAGGGGGAGAGGGCGAGTGCCGGGGAGGGGTGGCGAGTGCCGAAGAGGGGGGAGAGGGCAAGTGCTGGGTAGGGGGAGAGGGTGAGTGCCGGGGAAGGGGGAGAGGGCGAGTGCCGGGGAGGGGGGTGGCGGGTGCCGGGTAGGGGGGAGAGGGCGAGTGCCGAAGAGGGGGGAGAGGGCAAGTGCTGGGTAGGGGGAGAGGGTGAGTTCCGGGGAGGGGGGCGAGTGCCAGGGAGGGGGGAGAGGGCGAGTGCCGGGGAGGGGGGTGAGTGCCGGGGATGGGGGAGAGGGCAAGTGCCGGAAAGGGGAGATGAATGCCGGGAGGGGGGACGAATGCTGGGGAAAGGGGGGGGGGGCAAGTGCCGGGGAGGGGGGGAAAGGGCGAGTACTGGGGAGGGGGGAGAGGGCGAGTACTGGGGAGGGGGGAGAGGGCGAGTGCTGGGTAGGGGGAGAGGGCGAGTGCCAGGGAGGGGGGAGAGGGTGAGTGCCGGGGATGGGGGCGAGTGCCAGGGAGGGGGGAGAGGATGAGTGCCGGGGAGGGGGGGGGGGGGTGTGTGCCGGGGAGGGGGCGAGTGCCAGGGAGGGGGGACGAGTGCCGGGGAGAGGGGGCGAGTGCCGGGGAGGAGGGGACGAGTGCCGGGGAGGGGGGACGAGTGCCGGGGAGGGGGGGCGAGTGCCGGGGAGAGGGGGCGAGTGCCGTGGAGGAGGGGACGAGTGCCGGGGAGGGGGGGCTAGTGCCGCGGGGGGAGGGCGAGTGCCGGGGAGGGGGGCGAGTGCCAGGGAGGGGGGAGAGGATGAGTGCCGGGGAGGGGGGGGGGGGGTGAGTGCCGGGGAGGGGGCGAGTGCCAGGGAGGGGGGACGAGTGCCGGGGAGAGGGGGCGAGTGCCGGGGAGGAGGGGACGAGTGCCGGGGAGGGGGGGACGAGTGCCGGGGAGGGGGGGCGAGTGCCGGGGAGAGGGGGCGTGTGCCGGGGAGGAGGGGACGAGTGCCGGGGAGGGGGGGCTAGTGCCGCGGAGGGAGGGCGAGTGCCGGGGAGGGGGGCGAGTGCCGGGGAGGGGGGGCTAGTGCCGGGGAGGAGGGGGCGAGTGCCGGGGAGAGGGGGCGAGTGCCGGGGAGGGGGGGGCGAGTGCCGGGGAGGGGGGACGAGTGCCGGGGAGGGGGGGCGAGTGCCGGGGAGGTGGGGACGAGTGCCGGGGAGGGGGGGCGAATGCCGGGGAGGGGGGGCGAGTGCCGGGGAGGGGGGGCGAGTGCCGGGGAGGGAGGACGAGTGCCGGGGAGGGGTGCCAGTGCCGGGGAGGGGGGGCGAGTGCCGGGGAGGGGGGGCGAGTGCCGGGGAGGGGGGGGGGCGAGTGCCGCGGAGGGGGGGCGAGTGCCTGGGAGGGGGGGGCGAGTGCCGCGGAGGGGGGGGCGAGTGCCGGGGAGGGGGGGGGGGCGAGTGCCGCGGAGGGGGGATGAGTGCTGGGGAAGGGGGGGGATGAGTGCTGGGGAGGGGGGAGACGGCAAGTGCAGTGGAGTGGGGGCGGGGAAGTGTACATGACTCATACATATTGCCGCAGTCTTACATCCCCGGCATGTTCTAGGGACGCCAACCCCGGCTGAGTGGCTGGTTGCTGGGCGACAGGGGTTACCCATTGCGGTCGTGGCCGATGATGCCTATACGGAGGCCACAGACTGACACGGAGAACAGCTACAATGATGCCCATGCAGCAACAAGGGGTGTGATAGAGAGGTGCTTTGGCCTGCTAAAAATGCGTTTCAGGTGCCTGGACCGCTCTGGAGGGGCCCTCCAGTACCCGCCAGATAGGGTCAGCCGCATCGTTGTGGTCTGCTGCATCCTGCACAACATAGCCCAGCAGAGGGGCAATGTGCCGCAGGCAGAGGAGGGAGGAGTGGAGGAGCAGCAGGAAGAGGCGCAGTCCTCCCCAGATGAGGAGGGTGGGGGCAAAGGTCAGAACGGACAGACTGGACATGGGCGGAAGGCTGCCCACCGTTACCGGCTGGGCCAGCGGGCACGGGACAGGCTGATAGCCGCCCGGTTCACTGACTAGACGGGCGTGGGAATCACCGAGTATGGGCACAGACCGCACACCATGGCACCAGACGACCACCCTCACCCCCCCCCCCCACCCACCCACCACCAACACCCTCATCCCTCCGCCACCCACCCACCATCAACCACCCCCACCCCACCCGCATGCACACCACCCCTCCATTGCAGATCCACCTGCGGCACGACGGGCCGGGCTCACACGGTCGCCGATGGAAGCGTGCCTATTGTAGGCCATGGAGGATGATGACGACCCGCTCTGCGATGAGCTCCTGGCTCTACATCGTTGAACAATGTCTGACCCATGGCCACAGTACACCCCATCACCCGGGACCATCCCTGCATTCGGCCGTGAC